>NW_004443944.1:367802-389875 GCF_000243295.1 Trichechus manatus latirostris
GCGCGCCGAGTTTGCCAAGAGTCGGAACTGCGGGAGGCGGGCGCGTGGGGCTCGCCGCACCCTGGCCGGGCCTCGGGGGGCATTGTCTCCCCGAAGCCGGGTACTGGCTCCTAGCTGCACCTCCATTTTCGTGACGGGCTGAACCGGGGCGTGGGGCCGAGGGGCCGGGCGGCCGGGGTGCGCGGAGCCGGGCCGGGTGCGCGGAGCTGGGTCTTCGGCGAGCGCGGCTTTGTTTCTCTGTAAATAGACATGTCAGTTTTTCAGAGTAGCACGAGTCGATGTCTGACAACTCAATCCCGGTGGCGAGTGGGGGATTTTCAGCGCGGGGAGGAGGCTCTGACTGGTCGGGGTTCCCCAGCCCCGCCAACCCGTCACCGTCTGTAGGTTTACCAGACCACACACAATGGCTGAGCCCAGGAGCCCTGGTGCAAACCAAGTGGGGAGAAGAACAAATATTTTCTAACACCAAGGAAATATAAACAAAAGAAAGTTTGACTGAGATTCTCAGCGAATTTCCTCATGTTTTCCGTACTACAGTCTCCGCGACGCTTCTAGGTGGAATTCAGCGACGAGATTGTTATCTGCATTGTTTAAAGAAATGCTAATTAGGCGACTCGGAGCAGACACCTGTGCGGGAGGACGGGCATGCCTTTTAATGGCATCAATTGTGCGATCTTTCCTTTTTGATTTTAAAAGCTCACTTCCACTTTGGGTAGCGGGCTAGTGGATCCACTTTGTGGCTGGCCCTTATGCTCCGTGTTAAGGCAGCATTTCCACTCTGGAAGGGTGGGAAATAGTTTGTTCATCAAAAGGAAATTTATAGAGGGGTTTTTCATATGAACAGTGTAGCAAGCAGTAGCATTTTGTTGTAATGGAATCCTTCCATTTAGCGTATTTTATGATAGGATCAGATGTTCTGAATGTAAAACTTTTGGGCTTGGCAGCATGCTTATTGCAGAAAGGATGAGGCAAACGACGGGCACCCCAGGTAGAACTGGCTGCAGATTTCAATAGGAACCTAACTACTGTGTCTCTTACACAAGATGTGATGATGTTCTTGGCCTTTACTGAAGGAAGGAGAGGTCGAGATTTATTATGAGGTTTTATCTTTGGGGAGTGGTGGAATGGGCTCACTTTGGGGTATACAGATTCAACCCAGACTTGAGTCTTCCTCATAGGCCAGCCTGGGTGCACGATTTAATCAGGTCTCACTGACCTCACACTGGGAGATGGTTTTTTCTTGATTAGATGAGATAGCTCTGTTTAGTTCTGGGTTTTTTGTCTGTATCAGGCCCCAGTGCACATCCTCATTCAGATGATGGGATCTATCCCCTGGGCATTCTGGGCCACCCCTCCAGTTGGACCCAGTTCGGGCTGACCTGTGGCCTCTGGTGACCCCATGCATGGCCATCACACAGTAGCACAGGGCGGGGTGGGGGGGCATAAACCTGTGAAGCCACTTGGAGGATGTAGCGACTGCCCTCAAGTGTGGGCCCCTCTGTTACTGTCTGGCAGCGGTGTTATTTACAAACACTGTTGCACCAAATTAAATCTTAACAGACTGAACTTTCCAACATTGTTCCGAGGTTGGGTTTTGGAAATTAAGGGAAACTGGGCCACTGTGTCCCTGTGGTCTGGGTTTCTGGGACAGCGTGCAGCACTCTTGTGCCAGTGTGAGAGCTGAGAACCCAGTTCAGGGCACAGTACTCAGAAAGCTCCACCAGCTCCTGAACTCCCCGAGCCTTCGCACAGCAAGCTGAGTTGCCCCCTTGGCTGCCAGGTTAAAGAGAGCGTTCTGGAAGCCGTTACTTCCCCTGGTCACACACCTTATGTCTCAGTGTCCGCCGTGGGTTGGTGGCTTTCTGTTCTGGGGGCCTCACGCTCCTGCCCATTATAAAAACGTGGGCGCTGCTTCTGCTCTGACCTAACACACTTTACCTTAAAGTCTGTTGAATGATGAGAGATTGTGAGGATTCCCTTGTGAATCGGCTCCCTCTCCTGAAAAAAAAAAAAAAAAAAAAAAAAAAATTCTTGTTGCTACAAGTTGGCTTGAAGTCTTGGCTCCTAGGAAGAAATGGAGGTCTTTTTAATCCATATTAAGGCCACAGATTTTGAAATGCGGTTTTCCCATCCTAATCCTGGTCCTCCTGTCCCCTGCTTGCCCCCTTGCTTGGGTACGGCCAACTCTGGCCGTGAAATTGTACTGAGTGCTGGGGTCCTGACGGAGGGCCAACGATTTCGTTGTCTCCTCTTTCTGTCCTCCTAGCTCAAGCACTTTGAGCGTCTTACAGGTACGTTCGTGGGCCTTGTGTTCTGTGTTGTTAGCGGTGAGGAACAAGCCCCGTGGTATTATTTGCAGGTGGAAACGTCATGAAAAGGAGAACAACCTTTTCTGATGAACTGCACCGTTGCAGCATTAAAGGATGGGAACAAGTGAGACTGTGAAGTTTGACCGCAGTGTGATTTATGAAGTGTTCGTTCAACACTCGAGTATCCATCAACAGTGCCTTTTGACTTTTACTGTGATTGAAATATTACCAACCCGGCACTTTTAAACATCATTGTATAGATACAACATTACCAACTTAAGTATCGTTAAACCTCCAGGCCTATGGGAAATTGAGTAATGACGTGAGTATATTCTTCATCAGCTTTTAGAACTTTTAGGTTTTGACGGATGTGTTCTTTGGCTCGTTATAGAGACATTCCCAAAGTTAATTATTCGTGACAACACTTTGTCGTCATCGAGGACCTGCTCTGTGCCAGACTCCAGGCCGGGTCGGGGACGAGCAAAGCTAAAGCAGAAAGGCCGTGTGGTCTGTAGGGCTGGGCCGGGCCCCTGGCATGGGTGACAGATGCTAGTGAGGACTGGCCGAGAGCTCAAAGGAAGACAGAACTCAGACTGCAGGCGGGGACGGAGTGGGTGGTTGACAGTCTAAAGATGACTGGAGGGAAGCGGACCCTCAGCACTGGGCCCACAGTGGCCGGCCCCCTGCAGGAGCCCAGTCAGTATTTGTGGAGTGGGGAACGTTCTAACTTCTGCCTTCATGAAAAGGAACACCGCAAGAGAGCAGGACTCCTCAGAGGTTGGCATGAGAAGTGTGGTAGTTTCCAAGTAGACCTTCCAAACTTTTGCTCCGCGTGAGCCGTCATTTCTGCGAGTCCACACTCAGTGTGTGACTGCTGTCTTTTCCGGAAAGCCCCGAAACCGTTCTCTCGCCAACCCTGGGGCACCCTTCACCTCTGCCCATGGGCATGCTCCTTGAGGGTGTGAGCACTCATGGTTCTTGGGCTTTCCCCTTAGGAGGGGGCTGTCTCTGACTGAATAACAGGCCAGTCATTTCCAATTGCCCACAAAACTGAAAAGATCAGTGTATGCGTGTGAAGGATCGATTTTCTAAAAATGCATTTATTTACATACTATTTGGCTGGCCTTGCTGCTTGCGTGGGATACAGACACTGTTCTGTTTGTAAGACATTTTGTTTTCCCTCATTGCTTCACCTCTTTCCACAAAATTTGTACTACTCGGAGAAATTGAGGTCTCTTGTACACAGCGGAAGTCTCTGCATTCTCTGATGCGTTGTATACACATCCAAGCTCCAGGTGTGGGGAGGCCCCTCTGTGTCTCGGGCTACACATAAACAAATCAGTTGCTGTCTAGTCGACTCAGGACTCATGGTGACCCCATGTGTGTCAAAGTAGAACTGTGCTCCATAGGGTTTTCAATGGCTGGTTTTTTGGAAGTAGATTGCCAGGCCTTTCTTCCAAGGTGCCTCTGGGTGGACTTGAACCTACAACCTCTCAGATAGCAACAAGCAGGTTTACACCACCAGGGCCTCCCTGGGCTCACATAGAGGGTTTCAGTTGCCTCTGGAAAGGTGGGCATACTTGGGCAGTGCCACACACCCAGTCTCGGGCTATCCCTTCTTGGCACGGGTCACCTGGCAGACGAAGGCTTTGACCTGTGATCTTCCAGGTCCCTTCCACTCTCCATGCTTGGGTGCACGTATGTACCTAGAGAATGCATAGCAAGGCAGTGGCTCGTCACTGGGCCGAAGACTAAGGTGTCTGCTTAAGCTAAGCCTTTACCTGTCTGCAGTGTTGAGTCACCCTTCTCCAGACTGGCCCCCCGAAATCGCCCCACAGAAAGTAGTGTGGGTTAGATGCTGCCCTGAGGTGCGAAGGAACGTGGAGACTGGCCCTTTTTTCCAGGGCGTGGGGGCAGGTCCACACGATAGGTTTTATAGAGACACAGGGAGCTCGGTGGTCAGACGAAGGTGGCCCACATGGAGGAGGCCGTGGGTGGAGCAGGTCTAATTGGGAGGGACAGCGTGTATGAATAGAGCCCTACCAGCACCCGGGGCCGTCTGGGGAGAGTGGGCAGCCGCGGGGCCCAGTGAGATGCGGTGAGAGAGGGAGATGATTGTAGCGGGAGGGTGGACGGGGCCTGGGTGCAGACGCTGTCCACAAGAGACCAGAAAATCAGGGCAGAAAGCGACCAGGCCCTTTGGGAGTGTTTGGGTTTGGGCGGCGCCGTGGTCGTGGCCCTCTGCTCTGGACTCTGTGATGTCAGGAGAAAGGAGGGTGGTCAGGACCCAGGCACCCAGGGGTTGTGTGGACTGGAAGGCCGGTGCCCAACCTGAAGTTCCTCATCAGACACGGGCTGAGAGGGGCTGTGGACCCAGCTCAGTCTGATGTGGCCCCGTTGTTTTGCTTTGTCCTCTTGTCCCCTCCCATTTAAAGTAACGGAGCTTGTGGGTATCCTTTTATCAGGAAGCTCAAAGCCACTTTAGACTTTTTTTTTTTGAGAGAGAGAGAAGGTAGTAGAGATGGCTTTTACTTTGAGTGTTTTGTTTACATTTAACCGTTTAATAAATACATTTGGGTTTATGTCCATCATCGATCTACTTGTTTCTCATTTTTTTTGTGGTAGATATACATGTAACAAAACATTTGCCATTTCAACATTTTTTGCATGTGCAACTCAGTGACAGACGTTTTGAAAGAGGCAGAAGTTACTCAGCTTCATTTAGAGATGGAGAATGAATTGGCTGTGGAAGATGCCGGCAAACCCAGGGAGAACATAGCTGGGCCTTCCCCCAGCCTTGGGAAAGCCACGTTGCCCCCCAGCCTCGGGGGAGCCGTGCCCCCCATCCCTCAGGGGAGCCGTGCCCCCTGCCCCTCAGTGGGAGCCAATATCCCCCACCCATCAGGGGGGCTATGCCCCCCACTCCTCAGGGGAAACCAATATCTCCCACCCATCAGGGGGAGCTGTGCCCCCACCCTTCAGAGGGAGCCGTGCCCCCGCTCCTCAGGGGAGCCGTGTCCCCCGCCCCTCGGGAGCCGTGTCCCCTGCCCCTCAGGGGAGCTGTGCCTCCCAACCCGCAAGGGGAGACATACCCCTTGCCCTTCATGGGGAGCCGTGCCCCCTTGTCCCTCAGGGGAGCCGTGCCCCCCGCCCTTTATGGGGAGCCGTGCCCTCTGCCCCTCAGGGTTGTGGAGTCTGAGCTGCTCGCCTCCGCATGGTCCTGGAGCTGTCATGTGGATGTGGTTGTCACCCCCCCGGGGGCCACGTTGGCCTGGACGCTGCCTGCAGCCTCGGGTCCCTAAAGCAGCCCCAGGAGCCCGAGCCCTGCGCTGTCAGACTTGTGCTCCAAGTGCAGGTGGTCCTTCACACCTGCCCTGGGAGGAGGGAGCTGAGATGCCCTCCCACAAGCAGGAGGCCAGGCAGGCTTGCAGACCGGAAGTACCTTCCCGCAGGAGAGAGGGTGTGGTGGAAATCAGGAGACGGAATGGGAAGATGGAGAAACAAAAATGTCATCCTCGGGAGTGTGGTGGCCCAGGATGTCACAGTCAGTGCTAGGATGCACCTATCTCCCCTGCCCTCAGGTCTGACAGGTGAGGTGGGCGTTTCTAGGCCCCCTGTGCGCTCAGTGGGGGAGGTGCATCGGCCGGGGACAGCAGCGGAGGACGCACTCCTGTGCAGTGGGCCGAGCCCAGCTCGGGGAGCGCGAGGGACTCCACAGTGCTTGTGATGTCATCATCCTCTGCAGTTGTACCTTGTGGCGCAGGAGCTCCCAAATCCCATGGTACAGTTTGCAAGTGTGTGCACATGGATGTTTTTCTGGGGAGAGTTTCCCAAGCTTTCAGCAAATTCTTATGTCACACACACACAAAAGGGTTGGCACCATGAATAAATGTTTTGTGGTCTTATTTCAAGACATTCAGACTCATGAAGATTGGATTTATATTCTCTTATTTGTTCCCTAAGGAGCCCTGGTGGTTAAGAGCTCAGCCGCTAACCAAAAAGTTGGCTGTTGGAACTCACCAGCGGCTCCGCAGGAGAAAGACCTGGAGATCTGCTCCTGTAAGGATTACAGTCTAGAAAACCCTGTGGGGCAGTTCTGTTCTGTCACATGGGGTCACTATAGTCCAAAATCTACTCGATGGCACCTAACAACAATTTGTTCGATGTTCTCCTGCCTGCCCCTCCAATCCCACCCCTAAAGCCACATTTAATGTTCGGATGGCTGATGTTTTAAGCACTATTTACTTTTCTACCTGTTCCACTTGATCAGCGCTTTCTTCATCTGTTTCTAAGATGTTAATAGTAAGAATTCACTATTGAGGAAAAGTTACAGGTGGCAAATTTTCCTGTAAGAGCTTTATTAAATAAGAGAAAGTTAAAGAAGTAAGTTCTCTCATGTGCTGAGTGAGCAACTAGCTTTTCCTGGTTGATAAGTTCTGTGATGGGTGGCAGAATCTTCTTGTATTTTGGAAGTTTTGAATAACTTCATGAAGGTGCTATTTCCTGCCCATATTCCAATTGGTAAGTTTTGATTTCTGAAGGGAAGCAGGGGAGTTGGTTGGTATATGTAAAATTACTTGGGCACTTACTCCAAACCGCAAAACCAAAACTTTTGCTGTTGATTCTGACTCATAACGACCCTATAAGACAGGGTAGAACTGCCCCATAGGGTTTCCAGGGAGCGGCTGGTAGATTCAAACTGCTGAGCTTTTGGTGAGCAGCCAAGCTCATAACCACTGCGCCACCAGCGCACATATTAAGAAGTAGCTGATGTTCTTATCCAAAGGGAATGGGATGTTTTAGGATTAATGTCACTCTTTGTACTTTAAATAGTTAAAAGTGTGCCTGCTTATGATATATTCTTATTTTTGCTTCCTTTTTTTGGTTTTACATGGGTAACTCCAAAAAATAGGAAGTTTACTTGCTTCTCCATAAAGATATAGTTATCGTTGGTTGCCTATAGTGATGTGGACACACGTATCCATATTATTTCGTTGCTTTTATTTTACTCTGTGTGAGGACTTTTTTTCTTTAACCTCAGAGTGTTTTGGAGAACTTTCCAGAAATCGTTAGCAATACACTGTCCATCAGTGTAGTAAAACAAGTGAGTACCCACTGACCTGCCGGCCAGCTGAGCAAAGTGGCTTTAACATTGACTATGTTTGACTTTTCCATTTTTTTGTTGTGTTGCTGGCAGGATGAGACAAGAGCAAGGAGTTAAAAGGTGACACTGCTTTGTCCATTTAGTGAAAGGTGGTTAGCAGTTGCTCACGGAATTTCATTGGACAATATAGTAAATGTTTTGGGGAATTGAAAGGTTGTATTTTTAACTCCTTTGCGCCTCCTTTTCTGGCCAGCTTCTTTGCCACTATTGTTGTTTTGCATTTTTTCAGTATCCAGAGACGCAGCCAGGCCTCCAGGATTCTACTGCGGACCTCTGGAGGCCACTGGGCAGGCCTTGGCCATTCAGGACACGGGCACACAGTGCTTCTGGGGGCGGTATGCTTCTAGGAGTGGTACCTCCCTGGATAGGGGCCTTGGCCCCACAGGTAGCTGGACTGAGGTGCAGACCCTCTGCAGATTCCAAGGGTCTCAGCAGGGCACGTGGTGGCCTTCACTCTCGTCCTGGAACTGCCCATCCTTTGACACTTCCTAAAACGTCAGCACCACGGTCTGTGCAGGATTGGACACCAGATTACATTCAGTTTACAGCATTTGCATCCTTTAAGTACACATGTTCCCAATTTCATAAAAGTGACATCATTCTTTTATAACCTAATTATATTTTTAAAACATATTTGGGAGTTTTCAAACGTATGCAGAGTTAGAGGACACGTCCCCTCGCCAGCATCCTGCTCCTGTTGTTTCTTTGCTCTCTCTCACTTTCTCTTTCTGGAGAGTTTAAAGCAAATCTCTGACGTTTCATTCTGCCTCTGAGGACTTTACTGGGTGTACTGGTTTTAGTACCACAGACGTGGAAGCGAGGGGCTTCTAAGAACAGGAGTGTGTTATCTCTCAGTCCTGGAGGCAGAAGGCCCAATTCAGAACGTCAGCAGGCTCACACTCCCTCCAAAGGCTCTGGGGAGGAGCCTTCCTTGTCCCTCACAGCTCCCGGTGGCCCCGTGCTCCTTGGCTTGTGGCAGCAGTGTGAGTCCATCCTCAGGTGGCCATCTCCCCTGTCTCTGTGTCTCTTCTCATCTCTTACAAGGACACCACTCCAGTGACACCTGCATCTGCAGAGACCCTATTTCTAAACAAGGCCATGCTCACAGGGGCCGGGGGCTAGGGTTATCTGTCCAGTGCGCCACCGAGGAGTTTCCTTTTGCTCCTCAGACATCAGTGTTGGGTGATCTTGGCCTGAGTCCTGCTCTGGGAGGATGGCGGGTCTCGGGGGGGAGAGGACGGCACAGTCTGTTCTTCATGTCTTGGGGGTGACCCCCACTCTATAGCAGCTCTAAGATTCTAGGTATGCTGGTGGCTCCCAGGACAGCTAGAAGGTAGGAGGGTGTGGGGCCTGGGAGGGCCCTGGGGAAGCCAGCCTCCATGTCACCCGGTCCCCATCTCACTGCAGCCCCACGTCTACCCCACGTCAACCCAGCATTCCGCGCACTGTGGCCACGTCCACCCCATGTCCACCCAGCATTCCCCCCACTGTGGCCACGTCCACCCCATGTCCACCAAGCATTTCCCCCACTGTGGCCACATCCACCCCACATCCTCCTCACTGTTGCCACATCCACCCCACGTCCACCCGGCATTCCCTCCACTGTGGCCACATCCACCCAGCATTCCCCCCACTGTGGCCATGTCCACCCATGTCCACCCAGCATTGTGGTCACGTCCACCCCACATGCTCCTCACTGTTGCCACGTCTGCCCCCCTGTCCACCTGGCATTCCCCCCACTGTGGCCACATCCACCCCGCCGCAGCCTAAATGTCCATCCCATGCCCACCCCACCGCAGCCCCTCGCTCTGTGGGCAGGTGGAGTTCACGCTCGTCCTGTGGAGTTCTGCGACCTGGGGCAGAGCCAGCGAAGGCACCAACATGGACACGCGGAGGCTCCAGTGCAGCTGAGGGAGATGAACATGGGTTCTCTCCTGGTCTCGCTGGGTCTGAGCTGGATGATGATCCCTGCTGCCTTACTGTGCCCGATCCCAGCACTCGGGGGCATGTCTAATTTCTGTACTTTATCGTAAGGAGCCTGCTTTCGAGGAAGGGGCGTTCGAGCAGATACGCTAGAACTCCGTGAGCTAGCCTGTGCCTTGCTGGGGGACCGCGCCTATGCCTTATCAGGGGACCCTGCCCTGTGCCTCTCTGGGGTACCCCCACAACTCACGGGGGACCTTGTCCTGTGCCTCCTTGGGGACCACATCCCACACCTTGCCAGGGGACTCCGTGAGTGCAAGCGGCTGCAGTGTCTTCCTGTCTGTTTCTGGGCGCCGGCACGGTTGGCAGTCTCAGCGCCCCTGGAGCTGGTTTCGTTCGGTCGCTCACGTGTCACTAGCCTCAGCCATCCTTTCGTTGTCGGCAGTGTGGTTGTTTCTCAGTTTTTGCTACTTCAGTGGCAATGCTAGGAACATCTTTAAGCTAATTTCCTTTTGGATTGTTTCCTCGGAGCAGAGTCCCAGAAGATGGGCACTTGGAACACTGGCTCGTGGTGCAGCGGCCCCTGCCACCTGCCCTGCCCGGCACTGCTGCCTCTGGGTATTTAAGACTTCAAGTTAGTTTCTGCCAGCTTCACACACTCAGGTTTTTCTCTGAAATCTTGTCTCAGAGTCACTTGGTGTTTTTAGGTCCTGCCCAGAAACGTTTAAAATATCAACATTTAAGTTAAACTTAGCTGCAGCTGTAGGACTAATTGTGGCTTTACAAGGAGGCGAGAAGGGGCGATGGGGGCCCATTTAGGGGTCACCCAGCACCCCGGCTAAGATAACAATCGCCAGCAACAGGCGTCTGATGCCCATTCTTTTCCCCACGGGGTCCAGAGGAGGGCTGCAGCGAGAACCCTGTCCTCTCGGGCTGGTCACTGGTCTGTGCAGCCCAGACCTGCAATGACTCTGTGGCTCCCGTGCTCGCCACACAGGCCGCACAGGAGACGCGGGGTTTACCCGACAGGCATTTGCCGCAGCTGCTGTTCCCCACGGACTGAGGACGAGGCAGCTTCTGGCAGCGGCCTGGGCTTTCCTGCGGCTGTGGCCGGGTAGGCGGGCGACCCCTCCCCAAGGACCTGAGAGCCCTCATCCTCCTCTGCTTGGACCAAGCCTGCAGTTTAGAAAATTGTGGCAAAATTTCTATCACTCATGCCTTGCTGTTTTCACCATTTCTACGTGTGCAGTTCACTGGTCTTCCCCTGCTCGTGCCGGGCACCCCACCCACCGCTGTTTCCAGACCCTTCACCCCAAACACACCCTGTGCCCAGGGAACGCCTACACCTTCGCGCCCGTTCCAGGTCAGGTCTCCATGACACCACGTGTGCTCCGAAGCCACATTGGTAAGGCCACCTGGGGCCCTGGCTTTGCTCACTGTGGGCCCCTTGGCCGAGAGTGGCCCTGCTCTGACTCCTGTGGGCATCTCTGCTCTTTCCTTATGAATCTTTATTTCTGAGAGCCGCATGGCGCCTGTCCAAGCCCCGCTTCTCTGCTTCTCTGACGTGGGGCCTTCCCTGGCAAGAGGAGGAAGCCGGGGTCTGGACCTCCAGGCGGGTGGGAGGGGGTGGGCTCTCACCTGAGGCACTTGGCTCTCTCTGCACCAGTGCTCCCCACCGTAGTGCCCCCTACTCCTGAGCTGGGCCACGCCCACTCCTCGTGGACCCTGTGGCTGGGCTGTCCCTGCAGTGACCAGCTCCCTATTCCCCATGCCGGCACCCTGCCTCCAGCCTGGATCTGGTGGGTGGTGGACATAGGGCCCCTCCCTGGCCTCCAGCCTCATCTTGTCCTCTTCCTCCTGAGATCTCTCGGCTCCCCTATCAGACGGAGTATAGTGCCGGGCCCTCCCGCGTTTCTCCCCACTTCACACGCTGTTCTTGCTAGACTCTCCTCAGGTACCTCTCAGGGCCTGCAGGTGGACAGGCTCAGCGGGGCGGCTCTCCAGTGACGACTGACCAGCTCGGCTGGGCCTGAGCAGCCAAGATGGCTCCTCATGTACAGCGGCTCACCGGGTCCACTGGGGACCTGGGGTGGGGGGCGCCAGGTGGGGTCTGCAGGGGACTTGGGCTAGGGGGTGCCAGCTGGAGTACATAGGGAGGCTGCGCTGGGGGGTGCCAGGCGGGGTCCAGAGGGAGGCTGGGCTAGGGGGTGCCAGGCAGGGACCACAGGGGACCTGGGCTGGGCAGCTGCAGGGCAGGATCCACTCCAAAGCTGGGCTGGGTGGTCGCCCCACAGCCGGGCCTCCCCTCCTCAGTCTCGGGTCTCTGCTGAGCAGCAGGTCTCAGGCGGAGCCCCCATAGTACGAAGCAGAAGCTGGGCCTCTCCCCGTCAGGCTTGGCCCCCACGGGGTCCCCTCCATGAACCCTGGGAAGCAGTGCTCTGTGGGGTCTTCTCCAGACAAGCTCCCACTGTCTGAGTGTGGCTGCCCTGCTCCGCCGTCCTCCCCAGCCCCTCCCCGGTGCCCCCCCAGCCCCTTCCATGCTGATCTGGTGTCATTCTGCACCTGCAGTGGCCTCACCTGGGCGTAAGCTCTGTGAATGGGGCTGGGCCAGATGTCCTCAGAGTTGTGGTAAAACATACCCAGCGATTCTGTGACATTAATTGCGGTCACATGTTGTATAACCAGCACCACTATCTATCTGCAGAACTTTCCCATCGCCCCAAAAGGGGGCCCTGTGCCCATCCGCCCCCAACCTGCGCCTGGCGAACCGCTAAGAAACTTCTGTCTCTGCACGTCTGCCCATTCCAGATACCTTGCAGAGGTGGGGTCATGCTCTGTGTTACCTTTAGTGTCTGACTGATTTCACTCCGCATGATGCCTGCCATGTTGTAGCATGTATCAGAAGTTCATTTCTCTTTATGGCTGAGTAATGACCCAGTGTGCATAGGGTGGCTGAGTCGGAGCTGACTTAACGGCACCTAACAACAACAATGCTCCATTGTGTGTACGTCCCACATTTGTTTATCCGTCATCTGTTGATGGGCACTTGAGTTGTTTCCACCTTTTGGCTGTCGTAAAGAGTACTGCAGTGAACTTCGGTGTCCAAGTGTCTATTTGAGTCTCTGGGGTACATACTAAGGGGTGGAATTGCTGGGTCATATGGTAGCAGAAACCCTGGTGGCGTAGTGGTTAAGTGCTACGGCTGCTAATGAAAAGGTCAGCAGTTCGAATCCACCAGGTGCTCCTTGGAAGCTCTATGGGTTCTACTCTGTCCTATAGGGTCACTATGAGTCAGAATCGACTCAATGGGAATGGGTTATGGGATGGCAATTCCCAATATTTTGAGGAACCGCCAAACTGTTTTCCACGGTGGCTACACCATTTTACATTCCCACTAGCAGAGGATGACGGTTCCAGTTTCTCCACATCCTCGTCAACACTTGTTACTGTCCGTTTTTCTGGTATTATGAGCTAAGACCTGTGGAATTTTACCTCTCCAGTTTAAGAATGGAAGGGTCTTTGTTCGGTCATTCCACACGGCTTCATTGCACACCTTCTCTGAGCCCCTGTGGACAGGACAGGCAGGCAGAGACTCAGCTGAGAGGGCTGTTTGGGAGGGGAGCTCGGCTGCAGGCACACAGGAGGAGGGCTTGACCTCAGCTGGGGGCAGGGGTGCAGCTGAGCAGGAAGTGACATCGCAGCTGGTGGTGGGAGGCTGAGAAGGGGCTGCAGGAACTTCTGTGTGGGCTGGACCAGAGCTGAAGGAACTGAGAAAGGGCAGTGAGGCTGCAGGGGCGGGGCAGGGCCGGCCGGCAGAGTCTCACCAACTCAGGGCAGCAGGAGGGACAGGGGCCGTTGATCGGGTTCTAGCAGATGGTTCTCCAGCAAGTGGGGCAGTCAGATTTCAGTGGTGGAATTCTCACCTCCTGTACAGAAGACAGGGCTTGATTCCTGGCCAACACCCTTCATGTGCAGCCACCACCCATCTCTCAGTGGAGGCTTCAGTGTTGCTATAAGGCTGAACAGGTTTCAGCAGAGCTTCCAGACTAAGATGGACTAGGAAGAAAGGCCTGGTGATCTACTTCCAGAATCAGCCAATGAAAACTCTATGGATCACTTCCTAGTCCTATTACGGGGATGGCACAGGACCGGGCAGTGTTTTGTTCCATTGGGCCTGAGGTGGTCGTAAGTCAGGGCCAACTCCGTGTCAGCAAACAACAACAACAGTCAGCTTATTAAGGAATAATTCACGCTCAACCGACAGCACTCGTTTAAAGAGTGAAATCTGATGACGTCAGGCAGATGTCTGTACTCGTGAAGCCACTTGCAGAATTAGGATCCAGAGCACGCCCTTCACCCCAAAAGTGTCCCCCTCTGCCTCCACCCCCTGGCAACCACTGCTCTGCCTCTGTTGATACAGATGAATTTGCATTTTCTAAAATTTCTCATGAAGGGAATTGTGTGCTCTCTTTTCTATCCAGCTTTTCGTGCAGCACAGATTCATCCACGTTGTTGGCAGAAGTGATTTCCTGCGTGTAAGACGGCAGAGGCAGCTCCGTGGAGAAGCCTTTTCACGGCTGCGTGGATCTCTTTTTATTGCCGAGCTATATTCCATTGTTTGGATAGACTCCGTTTTGTTTATCTGCTCACCTGTTGATTGGACATTTGGGCTGTTTCCAAATTTTGGCTATTATGCATAAAGCTGCAGTGAACATTTGTGTATAAGTCTTTGGTGGATATATGTTTTCATTTCTCTTGGGGTAGACTTAGCAGGGGAACAACTGGGTCGTATGGTAGGTGTATGCTTATCCCTGTGAGATACTGCTGAGCTGTCTTCCAAAGGGACTGTATCGCTTGATATTGCCACCAGCATGCATGAGGGTTCCATTTGCCCCACATTCTCGACAGGACTTGTTATTGTCATTCTTTTTAATTTTAACTACCAGGTGGGTGTGAAATGGTGTCTCAGTGTGGTTTTAATTTGCATTTCCCTAGTGACAAATGATGTTGAGCATCTTTTCATGTTTGGCCATTCATATATCTTCTTTCTGGCATGTCTGTTGAAAATGTTTGCCCATTTTTAATATTTTACCAAAATAATACAGAACAGCTTTGGAGCAGTAGGACCAACTTGCCTCGTAGGGCCCCGGGGAGCTGCTTGGCCACCAGTGACCAGAATTGGGACAGTTTGGTTCTAGAGCTAAGGACATCTTGCTTCCACATTAAAATGATTGTCTGTTGGATTAAATTTTAAGAATATTTTTAACAACTACCACAGCCTCCACCAGACTGAGTCCAGTACAACTAGACGGTGCCCTACCACCACTGACTGCTCTGACAGGGCTCACGACAGAGGGTCCCAGACAGAGCTGGAGAAAAATGTAGAACAAAATTCTAACTCCCCCAAAAAAAAGACTAGACTTACTGGCCTGACAGAGACTGGAGAAACCCCGAGAGTATGGCCCCCAGACACCATTTTAGCTCAGTAATGAAGTCACTCCCGAGGTTCACCATTCAGTCAAAGATTAGACGGCCCCATAAAACAAAACGAGACTAATGGGGCACAACAGTCCAGGGACGAGGACTAGAAGGCAGGAGGGGACAGGAAGGCTGGTAACAGGGAACTCGAGGTTAATAAGGGACAGTGTTGACATGTCATGGGGTTGTTAACCATTGTCCTAAAACAACATGTGTACTAGCTGTTTAATGAGAAACTATTTGTTCTGTAAACCTTCATCTAAAGTACAATTTAAAAAAAAGAATGTTTGTAAATCACAAGTGTGAATTAAGCATAACCAAGATGCAGAAGCTGTGTCAAAGGCAAAAAGGGAGGTGAGGTATAGATGTGCTAAGACAGATTTGAGTTGATGTTTGAGAAAGATGTTCCTGTTTTTACAGGTTGGTGACGTTCCGAAGACCAGTTGGACTTTTTTTTAAATGTGGGGGGGTGTGAGGCAGGGAGTGGATGGGTCCTGCAGCTGCCCACCCCCGGCCCGGCCAGTAGGGGGCGCCCCGAGGCCGTGGCGCAGGATCTGTCAAGGTCAGTTCACAGGACCTGACGTTTATCTGGATATGGCAGGGACACAAGGTCTGAATTACACTGGTTATTTTACATTTTTATTAGAACAAATAGCCTTCTAGTATAGCTCCTTAGGGACGAAGGAAAGGAAAAACCCATCCTGCTCCCTCGTCTAGTACTTCGAACACACAGTGCAGCAAATGAAATCTATTGCGGTAGTCTCCGATTTCACGGTTCTTGTGCATTCGAAGACACGGTGATTTCCGTGCCTTTCCCTACGAAGCACTAATAGTCACATGTGGGCATTGGGCTGACTAGTAAATGGATGTTTTCAGCAGCATAGCTTCTGTTCATAATTTCCAAAAGAAGCTTTACGCTCACTATCCCTTTACCGTCAGACATCGGAAAGAGAACATTCCTGGAGTGTACCCTGTTATTTCCAAGTGTGGTTGGAATCCTGAGGGGTCAGTTCAGTTCGAATGATGGGTCTAGTGACGTTGGCTGCCCCTCTTTCCACGGCATCACCTGACAGGTGCTCTGTCCCCCAGGGATAGTTAGGTTCCTCACTCAGAGGGGGCCGACGGGAGCAGAGCGCTGGTGGTTCAGGTCGCAGTGGGGCCTGTTTGACTGTGGACCTCAGCCCCAAGTCCTTGCTTCCTGGATTGCTGGGCTGATGTTACAGCAATCATTTGGAGCCAGCACAGGGCAGAAGACGCATGGGCATTCCTGGGCTTTGTGGTCTGGAACCATCGGTTTTGGATCTGGGCTCCATGCTGGCTCATTTCCAGGCCGTTGGTAGGCACTTGGCATCTTTGAGCTTCAGATCCCTGGCGTGCACTATGGGGACGATCTCCGTTCTTCCCAGGGGCTGTTGGGATTCGAAATGCCTCGCTGCCCAGGCCAGGCTGCAACCCTCCCACCACCCAGGCCCACTTGGTCATGTGCTCAGTCTGAATATGTGATTCCCTGTGGCTGGGGTGGGCGATGTCATATCCTTGCACTTCCCAGCCCTGTTTTGGGGGTGACCTGTCTTTGGAGGTTCTGTTTCTGCAATGTGGATTCAGCTTGTCCTGGTCCCAAAGCGGTTATGCTGAAGCCTGTTTCCCAAGCGATCTTGTTTGCAACTGAAGTACCTTGAGATTTGTCGTGTGCTGTCAAGTCGATTCTAACTCATGGCGACCACATGTGACAGGGTAGAACCGCCCCAGAGGGTTTACTAAGCTGTACGCTTATGGGAGCAGATTGCCGGATCTTTTCTCCTGCAGAGCAGTGGCAGGTGGATTCAAACTGCCAACCTTTTGGTTAGCAGCGAAGTGCTTTACCCATTGCGCCACAGGGCTCCTTTCTTGAGATTATTGTTGTTAGGTGCTGTTGAGTCAGTTCCGACTCATGGGGACCTCATGTACAACAGAACAAAACACTAGTCCTGTGCCATGCTCACAGTCGTTGCTGTGCTTGAACCCATTGTCACAGCCACTGTGTCTGTCATGTTTAGGATCGTCCTCTTTTGCTGACCCTCTGCTTTGTTGTTGTTGTGGTTAGGTGCTGTGGAGTTGGTTCCATCTCACAGCGACCCTATGCACCACAGAACGAAACACTGCCTGGTCCTGCACCATGCTCACAATCGTTGTTATGCTTGAGCCCATTGTCGCAGCCACTGTGTCAATCCATCTAGTTGAGGGTCTTCCTCTTTTTCGCTGACCCTCTACTTTACCAAGCATGATGTCTTTCTCCAGGGACTGATCCCTCCTGATAACATGTCCAAAGTATGTAAGACGTAGTCTCGCCATCCTTCCTTCTAAGGAGCATTCTGGTTGTACTTCTTCCAAGGCAGATTTGTATGTTCTTTTGGCAGTCCATGGTATATTCAATATTCTTCACCAACATCACAACTCAAAGGCGTCAGTTCTTTGGTCTTCCTTATTCATTGTCTAGCTTTCGCATGCTTATGATGCAATTGAAAATACCACGGCTTGGGTCAGCAGCACCTTAGTCTTTAAGGCAGCATATTTGCTTTTCAACACTTTAAAGAGGCCCTTTGCAGCAGATTTGCCCAGTGCAATGCATCGTTTGATTTCTTGACTGCTGCTTCCACAGGCGTTGATTGTGGATTCAAGTAAAATGAAATCCTTGACAACTTCAGTCTTTTCTCCAGTTATCATGATGTTGCTTATTGGTCCAGTTGTGAGGATTTTTGTTTCCTCTATGTTGAGGTGTAAGCCATACTGAAGGCTGTGGTCTTTGATCTTCTTCAGTAAGTGCTTCAAGTCCTCTTCACTTTCAGCAAGCAAGGTTGTGTCATCTGCATATCCCAGGTTGTTCATGAGTCTTCCTCCAATCCTGATGCGCTGTTTTTCTTCATATAGTCCAGCTTCTTGGATTATTTCCTCAGCATATGAATTGAATAAGTATGGTGAAAGGATACAACCCTGACTCACACTTTTCCTGATTTTAAACCACGCGGTATCCCCTTGTTCTGTTCAAACAACTGTCTCTTAGTCTACGTACATGTTCCTCATGAGTACAATTAAGTATTCTGGAATTCCCATTCTTCGCAATATTATCCATAATTTGTTATGATCCACACAGTCGAATGCCTTTGCATAGTCAATAAAGCACAGGTAAACATCTTTCTGGTATTCTCTGCTTTTAGCCAAGATCCATCTGACATCAGCAGTAATATACCTTGTTCCAAGTCCTCTTCTGAATCTGGTTGAATTTCTGGCAGTTCCCTGTCAGTATACTGCTGCAACCGTTTTTGGATTATCTTCAGCGAAATTTTACTTGTGTGTTATTGATGATATTGTTTAATAATTTCCACATTCTGTTGGATCACCTTTCTTTGTGACAGTTACGTATATGGATCTCTTCCAGTAAGTTGACTAGGTAGCTGTCTTTCAAATTTCTTGGCATAGAAGAGTGAGAGCGTCCAGTGTTGCATCTGTTTGTTGAAACATCTCAATTGGTATTCCATCAATTCCTGGAGCCTATTTTTCACCAATGCCTTCAGTGCAGGTTGGACTTCTTCCTTCGGTATCATCGGTTCTTGATCAAATGGTACCTCCTGAAATGGTTGAACATCGACCAATTCTTTTTGGTACAGTGACTCTCTGTATTCCTTCCATCTTCTTTTGATGTTTCATGCGTTGTTCAATATTTTGCCCATAGAATCCTTTCATATTGCAACTTGAGGCTTGAATTTTTTCTTCAGCTCTTTCAACTTGAGAAATGCCAAGTGTGTTCTTCCCTTTTGGTTTTCTAACTCCAGATCTTTGCACATTTCATTATAATACTTTACTTTGTCTTCTCCAGCTGCCCTTTGAAATCTTCTGTTCGGCTCTTTTACTTCATCATTTCTTCCATTCGCTTTAGCTGCTCTGTGTTCAAGGGCAAGTTTCAGAGTCTGGTTTGACATCCGTTTTAGTCTTTTCTTTCTTTTTAATGGCCTTTTATTTTCTTCATGTATAATGTCCTTGATTCATCCCAAAACTCTTCTGGTCTTCAGTCAAGTCATTAGTGTTCAATGCGCCAAATCTATTCTTGAGATGGTCTCTAAATTTAGGTGGGATATACTCAAGATCGTACTTTGGCTCTCGTGGACTTGTTTTAATTTTCTTCAGCTTCAACTTGAACTTGCATAAGAGCAATTGATGGTCTGTTCTGCAGTAGGCCCCTGTCCTTGTTCTGACTGATAATATTAAGCTTCTTCATCTTCTCTTTCCACAGATGTAGTCAATTTGATTCCTGTGTACTCCATCTGGCCTGGTCCATGTGTATAGTCACCGTTTATGTTGTTGAAAAAAGGTACTTGCAATGAAGAAATCGTTGGTCTTGCAAAATTCTGTCATGTGATCTTTGGCGTTGTTTCTGTTACCAAGGCCGTATTTTCCAACTACCAATCCTTCTTCTCTGTTTCCAACTTTCACATTCCAATCATCAATAATTATCAATGCATCTTGATGGCATGTTTGATCAATTTCAGACTGCAGAAGTTGGTAAAAATCTTCAGTTTCCTCATCTTTGGCATTAGTGGTTGGTACATAAATTTGAATAATAGTCATGTTAACTGGTCTTTCTTGTAGGCATGGATGTTATCCTATCACTAACAGCGTTGTACTTCAGGATAGATCTTGAAATGTTCTTTTTGACCATAAATGCGACGCCATTCCTCTTGAACTTATCATTCCTGGCATAGTAGACCATATGATTGTCCAATTCAGAATGACCAATACTAGTCCATTTCAGCTCACTAATGCCTAGGATATTGATCTTTATGCTCCATTTAATTTTTGATGACTTCCAGTTTTCCTAGATTCATAGTTCGTACATTCCACATTCTGATTATTAATGGGTGTGTATGGCTGTTTCTTCTCATTTTGAGTTGTGCCACATCAGGAAATGAAGGCCCCAAAAGCTTGACTCCATCCACATCATTAAGGTCGACACTACTTTGAGGAGGCAGCCTTCCAACCTGAGGGGCTCATCTTCCAGCACTGTATCAGACAAGTTCTGCTGCTATTCATAAGGTTTTCACTGGCCAGTTTTTTCAGAAGTAGACCACCAGGTCCTTCTTCCTAGTCTGTCTTAGTCTGGAAGCTCCACTGAAATCTGTCCACCATGGGTGACCCTGCTGGTATTTGAAATACTGGAAGCATATCTTCCACCATCACAGCAACATACAAGCCACCACAGTACGACAAACTGGCAGATGAGTGGTGGATCTTGAGGTTAGTGAACTATAGATAAAATAAGTATTAGAGAACCTGCAGAAGAAGTAAATACAACACGGAGTTGGTGTTTGGACAAAAAAAACCTGGAGCGATGGTAGGTCTTGTCTAACCTTTGTGTCGTCTTAGAAATCAGCATGGTGACAGATACCACCATTGCCCCCCCCCCCCAGTGTCACGTCCTTAGCACCGCTATGAACAGGCCCCATATTCACAGAAGGTGCCCACATGTGGCCTTTGGAATGCGCAGAAGTGCCTGTGAGCCTGTGTAGCAGGTAAATTCAGAAATGAAAGAAACATCTGTCCAGAGGTGTGCGTCCTGTGAACAGGTCTGTGTCATGTGAACGTGTGCATCCTGTGAACAGCTGTGTGTCATGTGAACACATGTACGTCCTGTGAAAAGGTGAGCATCCTGTGAGCAGATGTGCATCTTGTGAACAGGTGTGTGTCCTGTGAGCAAGTGTGTGTCTGTTGGCAGGTCGGTGTCCTGTGAATGGGTGTGCACCTCTGAGCAGGTGTGCATCCTGTGGGCAGGGGTGTACCCTGTAGGCAGGTGTATGTGAACAGGTGTGTGTGAGCAAGTGTGTGTGAGCAGGTGTGCATTCTGTGGGCAGGTGTGCATCTGTGAGTAGGTGTTCATCTGTGAGCAGATGTGTATCCTATAGGTAGGTGTATGTCTGTGAACAAGTGTGCATCTGTGAACAGCTGTGCATCTGTGAGCAGGTGTGCACCGGTGAATAGATGTGTGTCCTGTAAGTGGGTGTGTGTCCTATGGGTGTGAGTTTGTGAGTATTGTGCATCCTTTGAGCAGGTGTGCATCCTGTGAGCAGGTGTGTTTCCTGTGATTAGGTAGTGTGCATTTGTGGGCAGGTGTGCGTCCTGTAGGCGAGTATGTGTCCTGTGAATGGGTGTGAGTTTATGAGCAAGTGTGCATCCTGTGAGCAGGTATATCTCTGTGGGCAGGTGTGTGTCTGCGAGCACGTGTGCATCTATGAGCAAGTGTGCATCTGTGAGTAGGTAGTGTGTGTCTGTGAGCAGGTGTGCATCCTTTAGGAAGATACATGTCTCTGAACAGGTGTGCACTTGTGAGCAGGTGTGTGTCCATTAGACCGTATGCTTCACCAGGGCAAGGAAGATGTCCTTCCATCATTTCCCTCGAAGAAAAAGTCATGAGCATGCTTCAGTCTCACTCCTGTCTCCTCCTTGTCAAACCGCTGTGTGATACGACCGTCTACGCTGCCCAGAATGTTTCTATTTTTAGTGCTCAGCTGCCAGAAAGCAGGTGGGAGGCCGGCTCTCTCCAGCCACTCTCTGCTGCAGTGCAGGGGACTGCACCTCCCTGAGCGTCTGACCAGTATGACAGATCCTGAACCCTGAAACTGAAACATCCTCTGAAGACTTCCCTGGGCCTGGAGAAATTACATACCCTGAACACTTCCCCTGGCCGGGAGAAATTACATACCCTTAACCCTTCCCTTGGCCAGGAGAAATTACATATGCCCTTAACACTTCCCCTGGCCTGGAGAAATTACATAAATGCCCTTAACCCTTCCCCTGGCCAGGAGAAATTACATATGCCCTTAACACTTCCACTGGACAGGAGAAATTAGGTACACCCCTAACGCTTGTACCCCTCACACTTACACCCCTGACACTTGTACCCCTCACACTTACACCCCTGACACTTGTACCCCTCACGCTTACACCCCTGACACTTGTACCCCTCACGCTTACACCCCTGACACTTCTACCTCTCACGCTTACACCCCTCACACTTCTACCCTTCACACACCCCTCACACTTCTACACCTCACACTTACACCCCTCACACTTCTACCCCTCACACTTACACCCCTCACACTTACACCCCTGACACTTATACCTCTCACACTTACACCCCTGACACTTATACCTCTCACACTTACACCCCT
>NW_004443944.1:390124-423144 GCF_000243295.1 Trichechus manatus latirostris
ACACTTCTACCCCTCACACACCCCTCACACTTCTACCCCTCACACTTACACCCCTCACACTTCTACCCCCACACTTACACCCCTCACACTTACACCCCTGACACCTCCACAGCAGGACAGTCTCATTTAGATGTTCACTTTCTTTATAAGTGTAGAACTAACTTTTTTCCCCCAAATGAGAATTTTATCATTTTTCTCACTACAAAATCTCTGTGAAATACATAACTGATTTTTAAGCAGCTGTGGTTGGATAATAATTTATTTCAGAACTTTCGATTTTAGTTGAAATTATTTTAGAGATGCAAATCCTGTGAGGTTGTCATCGTGTCTGTAAAATGTTACTGCATTTCCTTTTCCTTGTCCCATGGTTGTTAAAGGGTCTGTTTTAGTGACCGGTAAAGAGACTTCTTATTCAATAGGGAATCAAGGAACAAGATGCACAAGTACCTAGTGTGAATATTTGCCTGAAGCTTTGGATGCGCCACCTCAGATTGTCACTTACTCACGGACTTGGATACTAAGTTGATGCTTTGCTTTTAAATGATGACATTTTCCTCAATTTAAAGTGCACTTCAGCCCCCTCCCTCTATTTCTGGTTATCTGGGCCCCTTGAAGCTGCCTGGCAAGAGTAAAGCAGCACCTTGTTCAAATGCCTGTCTCGCCCTGTGTGCTGACCGCAGCACTCTGCGGAGGGCCCCAGGGCCTCTGGCCATGGCAGTCTGTGAGCATCACCCCTCCCACCGCCTGTGTGGAAATGGCTCCCACCTCCACTTTGGGGGCCACGGGTACTGGATGCAGGCGCAGACATCTGCACCCACGGGCTGGAGCGGGGTGTGTCCTCACCCAGTTCCCCGGCTGGGAGGCCGCTGGGTTGGCTCTGGTCTTGTCCTTGGCTGTGGCCCCAGCTCCTGACCCTACCTGGTCCAGGAGGTGCTCCGTCCAGATCTAGCACGCTTGGCGCTGTGGCTCCAGGCCCTCGGGTGGTTGTCCTGCCATCACGTCCGTGTCCACAGCAGGAAGGATACTGAGAGGAAGGCGGGGCCGGCCCGCCCCCAGTGAGCAAGTGGTGTGGCAGCTGCGAGGGAGGCTGGGAAATTCCCGCCGTCACGGGCAGTGGCGACCAGCCCTGACATGAGGTGGGGGAGCTGCCTCTGGGCCGGACCGTCATTGCCTCGTGGTAATGGGTGACTGCCTCCTCACAGGGCGTCTGAAGACTGTTTCAAGGAACGTTTGTGTGAAAGTGTTTTGTACTGATGAAGGGCTGCATGTTTGTCGTGACGAAATTGAATAAAGAAAGACGCAAACGCAGTCCCCTCACGCCCCTCCCCGTGAGGCGGCCGCGTGTAGCAGCTCAGGGGGACTCTTCATGGGGAGGACACAGACCTCCTGCATTCGGCCTGCTGAGTTTTTTCCTATTGAACCGATTTTGGCATTTCTGTGCACTCTGTGGGAACGTAGAGCTTTTAATAGGGCAGGACCACACCTCATCAGCTTATCTTTTTGGGGCAGCAGTGAGAGGCAGAGGGAGGCGAAAACGGTTCTGTGACCGAGTCCAGTAGGTAGGTGCACAGGGGGCGGGGGGAGCAATGGAAAAAGTTTCCAGAGTGTTCTGAGATTCTGTCAAACGGCATCCACTACCGGCACCTGTGAGTTTAGTCGCTTCTTAGATGCTTCGCAGGCATGGAACTTCCCAGGGGCTGGGCTGATTGCCTGGTCCCGAGGTTTGGGCAGACGTGCCCCCTTGGGAGCTGGTTCTAGCTCAGATTAGGGGCTACGAGTGTCTGCTGTAACTGTCACTACCACGTGGATGCAGTGTGGAAAGTTGTTTTTTAAGGGATGAAGGCCCCCACTTGGGTTATTTCATCTCAGTTTTCAGTTTGGGCAGGAAAGCTGTACTGCTGACAGGTGTCGTCATGATTTCTGGGGGACTTCCTTCTTGCCTGGGAGCCAGGTGCTGTGTCTAAGGTCAGTGTGTAGCTCCAGTTGTGGACGTGGGGGCTGCGAGCTCCGGAGCATCCTGTGGCACACACTCGGGAATCTGCCTCCACACCACCCAGCGTTTGCTGCCACGTGTTCTTTGGTAGCCCCCTTCTGCCCCCCGTCGTAGATGATGACACAGGCATTTCTCAATGTACGGCTGGGGTCCAGGCTGAAGACGGCTGAGGTCTGCACGCCCACCCTGCTGAATCCATGGCCACCTGTTAGAACGCCTGCAGCCCTGGACGTGCAGCTAACTGTTTGCTTTTCATCCCACAGAGTCTGTAGGAGTGGGGGCACCCGGTGTCCCAATGAAGAACCAGAAGGAAGACATGGAGATCGCGTCCCACTACCGGCACCTGCTGCGCGAGCTCGACGAGCAGAGGCACCACGGCGTCCTGTGTGACGTCTGTGTCGTCGTTGAGGGCAAGGTCTTCAAGGCACACAAGAACGTGCTGCTTGGGAGCAGCCGCTACTTCAAGACGCTCTACTGCCAGGTGCAGAAGACGTCCGACCAGGCCACGGTCACCCACTTGGACATCGTCACGGCCCAGGGCTTCAAGGCCATCATTGACTTCATGTACTCGGCCCACCTGGCACTGACCAGCAGGAACGTCATCGAGGTCATGTCTGCTGCCAGCTTTCTGCAGATGACGGACATCGTGCAGGCATGCCACGACTTCATCAAGGCAGCCCTGGACATCAGCATCAAGGCCGATGCCTCGGACGAGCTCGCCGACTTCGAGATTGGCGCGCCCTCCAGCAGCAGTGCGGACGCGCTCATCTCCGCGGTGATGGCCGGCAGGAGCATCTCCCCGTGGCTGGCACGGCGCACAAGTCCCGCCAACTCCTCCGGGGACTCGGCCATCGCCAGCTGCCATGAAGGTGGGAGCAGCTATGGGAAAGAGGACCAGGAGCCGAGGGCCGATGGCCAGGACGAGGCGTCCATGCCGCCGTTGTGGCCTGGAGACATAGGCTACACGCCTCTGCGGGTCAAAGAGGAGCAGGTATCGCCGCCTCATTATGAAGGGAGTGAGCTGCCCTTGGGCAAGGACAGTGTGCTGCAGGGCACCTTCTCCGAGCAGGGTGGTGGGGACAGCTGGCAGCCCACGGGCCGCAGGAAGAACCGGAAGAACAAGGAGACCGTCCGTCATATCACGCAGCAGGTGGAGGCTGACAGCCGGGCGGGCTCTCCGGTACCATCCTTCTTGCCGACCTCGGGCTGGCCATTCAGTAGCCGCGATGCAAGTAAGCCTTTCATTGGTTGCGGACGCGGGGCTGAGGTTGGCGGGTGCTGCTCAATTTGTGGGTGGAACAGCACGTGTCCAGCTCACACCGGGCACCTCCTGGGCCACCTCTTTCCCAGTGAGGTGGTGTGAGCACAAGATGCTGCCTTCCAGAGGCAAGGGTGGCTCCTGGCCATTCCCTGAGATAGCACGGGCAGCACTGAGCACACAGGCTGCCAGGTGGGGCCTCCCAGAAGCCGGGGTTCTGGACAGGGAGAGCGGGTGGCACCCGAAAAGAGCTTCTGCAGCCCTGTGGGGGACAATGGGAGGGCAAGGAGGACTGGGATGAGGAGGGTGTGAGGGTGGGGGCCGAGGGAGGGTGTAGGGGGAGGATGGGGAGATGTGGAGAGGGTGAGGAGGTGAGGGGGACCAGGTTACAGGGAGGGTGTGAGGGTGGGGGCGAGAGGGGCTGGGTTGAGGGGAGAGTGGGGAGCGAGGGCGACTGGGGTGGGTGGCGGGGGGAGGTTGGGGGCTGGGGTGTGACGTGCAAGGTTTGCCTTGCTTTGCATTGGAGAACCTTCCATGAGCACTGAGTTTGGTCACTTAATTTTAACAGATTTTAAAGAATTTAGGAAAAGTTAAAGAAAGTGACAAAAGGCATGTGGCCCTCCCACCTGATTTCCCACCACCAGCTTTTGCCTTGTGGTCGTTGTTGCCACAGTGTTCAGGCCAAAAGACGCCATGTTTTTTTCTTGGAGCCACTGCACCTGGTGGGGCCTTCGTGTGGCCCCCTCAGACCCCGTACAACCCACTGGACCAGTTTCAGGGGCGGCTGTTGGCTTGGCCTGAAGCTGGTTCTCACGCTCTTTGAGACACTTTTCATCTGCCACACAGACTGGTAGATAATGAACAGATGTTTGCTGACACCAGGTGCTGCTCGTGGTGCTGAGCGTGTGAGCGCCGTGACAGCGAACGCTGAGCCCTTTCCAAGGGGCAACTGCTCTGACTCACAGCACGGGGAGACCAGGCCTATCCCCCCACATTCCAGGATGTAGGTGGGGATGCCAACACCTGTCCTCACACAAGTACCTGTGAGGGGAGGTGCACAGGTGTGTCTGTGAGGGACACACAGGTGTGTCTGTGGGAGCACACAGGTGTGTCTGTGGGAAGCGCACAGGTGTGTCCGTGAGGGGGAGCGCACAGGTGTGTCCGTGAGGGGGAGTGCACAGGTGTGTCCATGGGGGGCGTGCACAGGTGTGTCTGTGGGGGGCAAACAGGTGTGTCTTGGGGGCACAGAGGTGTGTCCATGAGGGGGAGCACACAAGTGTGTCCGTGAGGGGGAGTGCACAGGTGTGTCTGTGAGGGGAGGTGCACAGGTGTGTCTGTGAGGGGAGGTGCACCAGGTGTGTGTGAGGGGGAGTGCACAGGTGTGTCTGTGAGGGGAGGTGCACCAGGTGTGTGTGAGGGGGAGTGCACAGGTGTGTCTGTGAGGGGAGGTGCACCAGGTGTGTGTGAGGGGGAGTGCACAGGTGTGTCTGTGAGGGGAGGTGCACAGGTGTGTCTGTGAGGGAGCACACAGGAGTTCACAAGGGGAGCTGGGCATGTGTCAGGCGAGGGACAGTGACCATCTCCGATTAAAACCTGAAAAGCAGCAGTAACACGGCTGAATGACTTAAGAACGAGCTCTTCAGTGTGGAATGTTCTAGCGTGCACAGAGGGGATGAGAGGGGCTGTTGCCAGGCAGTGGCACCTTCTCCTACATGTCAGGGGCCAACTTGCCACACGTGCCCGTTACGTCACCCAGCGATTGCGGTGCTGGAGGCTTCTGGCTCGGGCATCTTCACGTCTGTCTCATGAGGGCTGGTTAACCTAGAAAGAAGTAGTGGCCCCCGAGCTGGTGGGTTCCGTGTTGAAATGCAGTCGTCAAGCAGAAGGTGTTTTTAGAATCAAACAAGTGCTCTAAGCCATGCACTTTGTTAGTCTTAAATCCTTTGGGTTTCCAAGGCAACTGTGGAACGCTTCTGTGAGATGAGGTTGAGTTGCTAAGAAAAGGAGCAAGGCCGTGGGCTTGCACGTGGGGCAGTCCCTGCCCATCTGACAGTGGCTACAGACCAGTCCTCTCTCCACCCTGGCCGGCAGGGAAGGGAGATGGCAGTGTGGACTGCGGTCACTGGTGGGGGTTTGTTGTCGTCGAAGATCTGCTACATCATAGGGAGGCGAATTTTTTATTCATTTCCTGTTTGCAGGAGAAAAGGCCTCTCCTGACGGAAGGTGGCAGTCGGCGCCACTGACCACCAGGGCCCCCACTGGCCGTGCAGACCCCAAGCCCTGCAGCGAGGGGTCAGCGGCTCACTCTGTCCCTCCGTGCCCACCCCTGGCAGGTGGGGACTCTGGGCCTGTTAGTTTTTAAGAGCGATTTTCCAAACAAAATGCCAAACACGTTCTAGCCTCCAAGAAGCAGCTTCCATTGAAATTTACTTCCAAGTTTTGGCAAGCAGTTCGTTTGTGTATTAATAGTTCCTGGAAAATAGCATCAAAATGTGCGCATGTGCTGTGCACGCATCGTCGGGGCCAGTGGTGGTGAGTAAGTGGTGGGATTCTTGCCGTCCGTGTGGGAGACCCGGCTGGGACCTGGCGAGCAGAAAGGACTGTGGCCGGTGCCCCTGCCAGCGCCTCCTGCACTGTCTCCTTCCCTTCACTCTGACCCTCCTCCTCCCTCTCACTTCTGAGGAGCCTCTGATTACACTGGGACCACCCACATAATCCAGGACCATCTCCCATCTCAGATCCTGAACGTCTTCCCACCTGCAGACTCCAGTTCCAGAGGTGAAGACGTGGACGTTTTGGGGGCCGTTATCAGCTGACCACATGGGGAGTCCGTGTAATCAGGAGGTTTTTTGTGAAAATTGTCATTCTTTTCTTAAAATGTTTTAGGTATAGCTTACCTACAGTAAACTTCCCAGACATCAAAGGTGCACTTTGGGTGATTGTTTGTCCCCCCAGTACTTTATGGAGGAAATATTGACACTTACAGAGACAAGTTGAAAAGTAGGCATATGCCCACCCCAGATTCCTCAGTTGTTAACATTTTCTGTATTTGCTTATTACATATTTATCCACCTAAAAACTGGGCGTAGATAGAGCAGAACTGCCCCATAGGGTTTCCAAGGAGTGGCTGGTGGATTTGAACTGCTGATCTTTCAGTTAGCAGCTGAGCTCTTAACCACTGCGCCGCCAAGGCTTCTTTATCCATCTAGTCACCCCAAAACCCATCTTATTTTTCAGTACATTTTAAAGTAAGTTGCAGATGTCAGTACATTTTACCTAAAACACTTCGTCAAGCAAATCATTATTTAGAATTCAGTATTTGCTTGCAGTTTTTTAGGCAGAGTTTACGCACCACGGGATGAACAAATCCTAATGTAACTGAAGTGGTGGCGGTAGCAGTAGCAGCGTCAGGACCTGTCTAACTTCAGCGGGGATAACGACCAGGATCAGCCCAAAGCCGATTCCCACCAGGTAGAGGTCAGACATACCTCCACTCTCCAACCTTTTACCAATTATGACACCAGCCGTCCCTCCCACAGCACTCTGATTCTTTTCTGAGTTTGATAATCCATTGCAGTGAGCACACAGAGCTCATAGACCATACTTACAGTTAAGTGGTTTATTAAGGAAGTAATAGTGTAAAACTCAGGATCAGGATCAGGAAGCACGGAGGCAAAATCTCCCTTCTTCAGTGCAGGACAGCTCTCTCAGCTCCTCTTGCCCCTGAGGACAGAGATCCCCTCGGTCCCCTGAGGACAGGCTCCCCTCGGCCCCCTGAGGACAGGCTCCCCTCAGGCCCCCTGAGGACAGGCTCCCCTCAGGCCCCCTGAGGACAGGCTCCCCTCAGGCCCCCTGAGGACAGGCTCCCCTCGGCACCCTGAGGAGAGGCCCCTCTCGGCCCCCTGAGGACAGGCTCCCCTCGGCCCCCTGAGGACAGGCTCCCCTCGGCCCCCTGAGGACAGGCTCCTCTCGGCACCCTGAGGACAGGCTCCCCTCGGCCCCCTGAGGACAGGCTCCCCTCGGCACCCTGAGGAGAGGCCCCTCTCGGCCCCTTGAGGAGAGGCCTCTCTGCCTTAGGCCTTCCTGCTGTTACCACTGCCTCTGCCACTGGGCGCCTTCTGGGCCTGTCACTGTCTTCAATGCTACAGCCCTTGACCTGTGTTATAGCACCTTTAGGAGGTTCCTTGCCTCCTCTCTCTCTGCTTCTTCCTCTTCTCTCTTCTTTTTTCCTTCTACTTCCGTCAGCTTCCTGTCTGAAAAACCTCGTGGGGTTGGGTGCATATATACACAAACTCCTTGTCAGTTTCAAGCCATTCCCCCCAACCTGTGGAGGCCACAAACTGACCAATCCTCTCTCATTAGGCCACAGATACATCATTTGCATAGTTGGCTATAGTCACTTCATTTGCATACTATATTGACCAGTCCCTGCATGGTGTGTACCAATCAGACAGAGTAGGCTGCAGCCCAGGGCCAGACAAAAAGTATCAAACCAAGTTGTTTACAATTTACCCAGAGAATATAACAAACCCTCTAGGGTAGAAAACTAAGGCAAAGATAATTCCTCAGGGCTTAGGGGAAAGTCTCTCCAGCTGTTTTTCCAAAAAACGAAGGCAAAAGGCCACATAAAGGAACTCATTCACCACAGAGCCTTTTGATGGTTTCTGCTAAATGTATGCACCTGTGTAACCCAAACCGATACCAAGATCTAGAACATTCCCCCAGGAGGTTCCTCATGTCCCTTGCCAGCCAGTTCCTGTCCACAGGGCCCCAGAGACAACAACTGTTCTGGTATTTTCTGTCATGGATCAATTTTCCCTGCTTAGAACCTCATCTCCATGAAGCCACACTGCTCGTAAGACTGCTGTGTAAGACTTCTTTCCTGCATCCCAGGTCCGAGGTTGACCTGTGTTGCTACGTCTTTGTGGCTTGTACCTTTTTTATTGCGAAGTCGATTCCAGGTGCGTGAGTATACCGCCGTGGGTTTATCCAGTCGCTTGTTGATGGACATCTGGGCTGCTCCCAGTGTTTTACTGTTGTTGTTAGGTGCCGTCGAGTCGGTTCTGACTCCTAGTGACCCTGTGTAGCACCGAATAAACCCTGCCTGTCCTGCGCCATGCTCACAATCATTATGCTTGAGCCCATTGTTGCAGCCACTGTGTCAGTCCATCTCGTTAGGGATCTTCCTCTTTTTCGCTGACCTTCTACTTTACCAAGTGTCCTTCTCCAGGGACTGATCCCTCCTGACAACAGGTCCAAAGTAAGTGAGATGAAGTCTCACCATCCTGGCTTCTAAGGAGCATTCTGGTTGTACTTCTTCCAAGACAGATTTGTTTGTTCTTTTGGCAGTCCATGGTATATTCAATATTCTTCTCCAATGCCATAATTTAAAGGCGTTAATTCTTCTACTGTCTTCCTTATTCATTGTTCCAGCTTTCGCATGCATATGATGTGATTGAAAATACCATGGCTTGGGTCAGGCGCATCTTAGTCTTCAAGGTGACATTTTTGCTTTTTAACACTTTAAAGAGGTCTTTTGCAGCAGATTTGCCCAATGCAATGCGTCTTTTGATTTCTTGACTGCTGCTTCCATGGGTGTTGATTGTGGATCCAAGTAAAATGAAATCCTTGACAACTTCAATCTTTTCTCCATTATCATGATGCTGCTTATTGGTCCAATTGTGAGGATTTTTGTTTCCTCTATGTTGAGGTGTAAGCCATACTGAAGGTTGTGGTCTTCGATCTTCATCAGTGTTTCAAGTCCTCTTCACTTTCAGCAAGTAAGGTTGTGTCATCTGCATATCCCAGGTTGTTAATGAGTCTTCCTCCAATCCTGATGCCCTGTTCTTCATACAGTCCAGCTTCTCGGATTATTTGCTCAGCATACAGATTGAATATGTATGGTGAAGGGATGCAACCCTGACACACGTCTTTCCAGATTTTAAAACACGCAGTATCTCCTTGTTCTGTTCAAATGACTGCCTCTTGATCTATGTACAGGTTCCTCATGAGCACAATTAAGTGTTCTGGAATTCCCATTCTTCACAATGTTATCCATAATTTGTTATGACCCACACAGTCGAATGCCTTTGCATAGTCAATAAAACACAGGTAAACATCTTTCTGGTATTCTCTGCTTTCAGCCGGGAACCATCTGACATCAGCAACAATATCTCTGGTTCCACATCTTCTTCTGAATCTGGCCTGAATTTCTGGCAGTTCCCTGTTGACATACTGCTACAGCCACTTCTGAATGATCTTCAGCAAAATTTTACTTGCATGTGATATTAATGATATTGTTCGATAATTTCTGCATTCGGTTGGATCACCTTTCTTGGGAATAGGCATAAATATGGATCTCTTCCAGTTGGTTGGCCAGGTAGCAGTCTTCCAAATTTCTTGGCATAGACAAGTAAGTACTTCCAGCGCTGCATCCGTTTGTTGAAACATCTCAATTGACATTCCATCAACTCCTGGAGCCTTATTTTTCACCAATGCCTTCCTTGCAGCTTGGACTTCTTCCTTCAGTACAGTTGGTTCCTGATCATATCCTGCCTCTTGAAATGGTTGAACATTGACCAGTTCTTTAGGGTATAATGAATCTGTGTATTCCTTCCATCTTCTTTTGATGCTTCCTGCGTCATTTAATATTTTCCCCATAGAATCCTTCAGTATTGCAACTCGAGACTTGAATTTTTTCTACAGATCTTTCAGCTTGAGAAATGCCAAGCGTGTTCTTCCCTTTTGGTTTTCTAGCTCTTTGCATATGTCATTATAATACATTACCTTGTCTTCTCAAGCCACCCTTTGAAATCTTCTGTTCAGTTCTTTTACTTCATCATTTCTTTGTTCTGCATTAGCTACTCAATGTTCAAGAGCAAGTTTCAGAGTCTCTTCTGACATCTGTTTTGATCTTTTCTTTCTTTCCTGTCTTTTTAATGACCTCTTGCTTTCTTCATGTATGACGTCCTTGATGTTATTCCACAACTCGTCTGGTCTTTGGTCGTTAATGTTCAACGTGACAAATCTGTTCTTGAGATGGTCTCTAAATTCAGGTGGGATATACCCAAGATTATACTTTGGCTCTCATGGACTTGTTCTAATTTTCTTCAGTTTCAACTTGAACTTGCATATGAGCAGTTGATGGTCTGTTCTGCAGTTGGCACCTGACCTTGTTCTGACTGATGATATTGAAGTTTTCTATTGTCTCTTTCCACAGATGTAGTCGATTTGATTCCTGTGTATTCCGTTTGGCAAGGTCCATGTGTATAGTCGCCGTTTATGTTGGTGAAGAAAGGTATTTGCAATGAAGAAGTCATTGGTCTTGCAAAATTTGAATAATAGTCGTATTAACTGATCTTCCTTGTAGGCGTATGGGTATTATCCTATCAGTGACAGCGTTGTACTTCAGGATAGATCTTGAAATGTTCTTTTTGACAATGAATGCAACGCCATTCCTCTTCAAGTTGTCATTCCTGGCATGGTAGACCATATGATTGTCCAATTCAAAATGGCGAACACCAGTCCATTTCAGCTCACTAATGCCTAGGATATCGATATGTATGCATTCCATTTCATTTTTGACAATTTCCAATTTTCCTAGATTTATACTTCATACATTCCACATTCCAATTATTAATGGATGTTTGCAGCTGTTTCTTCTTGTTTTGAGTTGTGCCACATCAGCAAATGAAGGTCCCAAAAGCTTAACTCCATCCACGTCATTAAGGTTGACTCTACTTTGAGGAGGCAGCTCTTCCCCAGTCGTCTTTTGAGTGCCTTCCAACCTGGGGGGCTCATCTTCCGGCACTATATCAAACAATGTTCCGCTGCTATTCATAAGGTTTTCACTGGCTAATTCTTTTCAGAAGTAGACTGTTTTTGTCTATTATGAATAAAGATTCAGTGAGCATTGTGCGCAAGTCTGTTTTGTGGACATGTGTTTTCATATCTCTCGAGTAAATACTTAGGAGTGGGATTGCTGGGTCATAAGGAAGAGGTATGTTTGGTTTTTTAACAAGCTGCTAGACTTTCTTCCAAAGGCTGTACCTTTCTACACCCGCATGCTGTGTGGGAAACTTTCCAGTCGCTCCACACCCCACTCTCTGTGTGTGCTGCCTCTCTCTTGAATTGTAAGCACTCTTGCAGGTGAGTTTGATGTGTTTTGACAAATCATGTGCTGCTGTAATCATGACCAAGAGCATTTCCATCACCCTGGATGCGTCCTTGTCCCTTTTTCCGTCAGCCCTCTTGCCCCAGGGGCAACCACCTCTGACTTAGAACTCTCAATAATGGTACCCTACCATATGTGCTCTTTTTTTATGATGCTCTATAGGCCTTGCTTTTTTTTCACTTAGTATGTATTTTTTCTAAATTTTATTTATTTTGTTGTTGAGAATATGCACAGCAAAACATACACCAATCCAACAGTTTCTACATGTACAATTTAGTGATATTGATTACATTCTTCGAGTTGTACAGCTATTCTTACCCTCCTTTTCTGAGTTGTTCCTCCCTCCTTAACAAATTCACTCCCTCCTGAGGTTCCTATCTAAACTTTTGAGTTGCTGTTGTCAATTTGATCGCATATAGACAGTTCTTAAAAGAGCAAAATACTTAAGGCAGGCATTTTTCTCTTGTGTCTGCCCTATTTTATTCAACTTTGTCATTTTGAGGTCATTGTAGAGTCACACCAGTTGTGAGAAAGAATACAGAGAGCTCCCTTGTACCCTTTGCCTTGTTTCCCCCAGTGGGGACGGAAAATTACAGTTCAGTATAGGCCTGCCATAACGAAGTACCACAGACTGGGTGACTTACAAGAGCAGACATTCATTCTCTCACGGGTCTGGAGTCTGGGAGTCTGAATTCAGGGTATCGGCAGGGCCAGGTGCTCCCCGAAGGCTCTAGGGGAAGATCCTTCCTTGTCTCTCAGTTTCTGGTGGCTCCAGGTGTTCCTTGTCTTTGGGCAGCATCACTCCAGTCTCTGCTTCCATCCTCGCATGACTGTCTTCCCTCTGTGTCTGTCTCTCTCTCTCTCTCTCTGTCTCCTCTTTTTATAAGGACACCAGTCAGATTGATTAGGACCCACACTACTCTGGTATGTACTTCTGCTTCCTGATGACATCTTCAAAGACCCTATTTCCAAACAAGGTCACAATCACAGGCACAGAGGTTAGGACTTCAACACATCTTTTTTGGGGGTATAACAGGAGTGTCTTTAGGAAACTGAATGCCTGCGCTAGACCAGGCTGTACTTCCCCACCTGTACACACCTGGCTGTGTGGTGGTTCCCTCCTGGACCTGGGAGGTCACTTCACCCCCTCTTGTGACAGCCGCGTTCCCACTAAGTTGTTTCTGCTCGCAGGCCCTGAAGCGCACCTTTCTCACACCTCTTTCCTGGGGTAGAGGTGTCCATTTCCGTAATCTGTTCATACCCAGCTTTGCAGCTAACACCATGCAATCCAGCCTTATCTGTAAAAATTCTGCTTAGTTTCATTATAATCACTTTTCCACTTTTCAGCTAAAGATTTTAAGTAAGCAAAACTTTCAAAATGTTACAATGCATCAGTTATAGGAAGGAAAGCTCTCATTCTCTGCTCAAGGACCAGCTGTTTCTGCTCGGATGCCCTCAGCACCCTCAGCACCCAGCATTTTACATTGGTAGGAAATAACACTTCTCTGGGCTTCCTAACACCTGTCCAGAAACGATTTGCCAAAATAGTCGTGGTAAGCATGACCACCAGTGCTTTAAGAATCAGACTGAGGGTGGAATGCCCCTCTCTCGGTCCACTGGAGTCTGGGACCACAGGCGTGGTGAATTCTGCAGTGCGGCGCCAGGTGAGCTTGTGGGTCTGGACCATGGGGTTTGCAGAGAAAGTCAGCAGGGACAGTTGTAACTTCTTTTTCTTTAAAGTCACAAAGATGCCACAGAGAATTTCCCGTACTTTCACCCACGTTCTCCAAATGTTAGCATTTCACCACACGTGCCTTATCGTTTATTGTCTCTCCACCACACACATTCATTTATGTCTATCTATCTGTTTTTCTGAAACGTTTGAGAGTAACTTGCAGGCGTGATTTTAATGTGCGTTTGCTCAGCGCGAAGACGTCTCTCGACGTAGTCACCAAGATCAAATCAGGAGTGACCGTCCAGGCGGTGCGGGTCTGTGGGCCGGCCACCCTGTGTCCCCTCCTTCGTCTTCACGTCTCCGTGAGCTCCTCCAGCCTGGGCAGTCCTCTGCAGTCTGTGCTTTCACGGCTGATGTTTGTGAGGAGGGCTGCTGATCACTTTGTGGAACGTCCTGATTTGGGTCTGGTAATGCTTCCTCCTGATCGGGCGTAGGTTCTGCATTGGGGGTGAGGCCGCAGGAGGATCTCGTCTTCTCCTTGGTGCCTTGTGGCAGGTGGCTCACGGGTCCGTGTGTCCTGTCGCTGGTGTTGGGGCTCCAGTCGCGTGGTTTCTCCAGTGTGATGGACGGTTTCCCCTTTGTCGTTACTAAGTGTCCTGGAAGACACCGGGACCGCAGACATGTCCTCTTCCTCAAATCCTGCGATGATTCCTGTCTCAGCTGTTCTCACCACTGTGTTGGCCAGATGGGGCTTCCGTCCAGCACTCACTCTTCATTTAGTCGTGGAAATCCTACTTACTATGCGCCAGCCACAGCGCTGTGCGGCCCACGCGGCTGCCTGGAGTCCACTCACAGTTCTTTTCGTCTGGTGGATGGTGGAGCCAGACACGTGGGCTGTGGGTGCCAGGATGTCCCCGAGTCCAGAGTGGACACCACAGGGGTGGAGTGCTGTCTCATGGTGGTTTTGATTTGCGTTGCCCTGATGGCTAATGACGCTGAGCATCTTTTCATGAGCTTTTTAGCCATTTGTATATCTTCCTTGGAGAAATGGCTGTTTAGGTCCTTTGATCTTTTTTAAATTGTATTATTTGTCATCTTCTTATAGAGTTGTAAGAATTCTTTATATATTCTGTATACAAGTCCCTTATTAGATGTATGATTTGCAAATATTTTCTCCCATTCTATGGGTTGTCTTTTTACCTTCTTGATGGAGTCCTTTGAAGATAGTTCTTTATTTTGATGGAGTCCAATCTATATCTTTTTTCTTTTGTTGCTTGTACTTTTGGTGTGGTATGTAGGAACCCACTGCCACATCCACGGTTGTGAAGAGTTACCCCTCTGTTTCCTTCTGAGAATTTATGGTTTTAGTGACATCTGAGTCTCTGACCCTTTGCAGATGTCACCCTCTTTGAGAGATGCAAATACTGCAACCTCCCCTAGCTCGACCTCCACGCCCCCCACCCTGGAGCCAGGTCCTGCCAGAGTCCTGGGGGGCAACACACGTTGTTTTGAGTCACGCTCTCATCCGAGACTGTGGCTGTGACTTGGCTGCTGTCATGGAGCCTGGTGGGCCTGGGGGTCGGGGCTGCCGGAATCGACCCGGGCAGGTGTACCAAAGCAGAGCAGGTAGAGGTGGGTTCCGTTGCTGCTGAACAAGCTGCTTAGTGCCGGGGTGCCCACTGCCCCAGCTTCTCCTGAATTTGCTGCATTTCTTGAGCGTCTTGAGGTGACCTGCGTGTTCTGTGTCCTCCAGATGCTGACCTGACCCTGACCGAAGCCGGCAGCTCAGACAGCCGTGGGGAGAGGGCCGAGCTGTTTGCACATGCCGACGAGGGCCTGCTGGGCGGGGAGGCCAGCTACCTGGGCGCACCCCTGACCCCGGAGAAAGACGAGGCGCTGCACCAGGCGGCAGCTGTGGCCAATCTGCGGGCGGCACTCATGAGCAAGAACAGCCTGCTGTCCCTCAAGGCGGATGTGCTGGGCGAGGACAGCTCCCTGCTATTCGAGTACCTGCCCAAGGGCACGCACTCCCTCTCGCGTAAGTCCCAGCTCCCTGGTCTGGTGGCTGTTCTGGTTTGGATTATTGAGGGAGGCAGCTGGTAATAAGACCACAAGTAGTGAGAGGCAGCGTTTGGGATCCACTGTGGTAGAGGCGCCGCTGACCCTTCCCAGGTCCACCCGGGAGCGGGGCCGTGTGGTCACCTGGCTGGCCCTCAGGTCACAGGAGGCTGTGGTGCGGCTGCCCACCGGGCCTGGCTCCAAGAGAGAGGACAGCGGTGCTGCGTGGGTGTCAGGGCAGCCCAGGGCCTTTGGGGGCAGAGCCGGGGTGCCCTCTGCTGGCCGCTTTGAGGGCGGGAACAGGGAGAGAGGCTGCAGAGTGAGGGCGGGGATCCTCCACGTTTGCTGGTGAATGCTGGCCACACTGGTTCATCGAGGAGCTGGACGTTGTCTTCAGAGCACGGTTGTCCTCAGTGGAGCACTACCTGCCCAGGAGCAGTGACGGGCCGGCTGGGCAGGAGCGACCCCCAGACCTGCTGCTGGCTACAGGGCTGCCCCAGTAGATGCCCAGCCATCCTGCTGTGACCGGGCAGCAGGGGTACCCGCTGATCCAAGCCCGAGGAGGGCTGCCACAGGGCCCTGAAGGTCCGTGCGGAGACATGTGGGGATGGACAACCAATGGGGTCCCCATCTCTGCCATCCTGGGAAGGCCTGGTGGTCTGTCAGTGGTCAGCATGGTGGTAGGGAGGATGGAGTGCAGCCTGCTGCCCTGGGGGCACGCCCCGAAATGGGCGGCTGAGAATGGGCAGCGGGAACCCATGGGTCCTGGCTGGAGGGCTGCTGTCGGAGCTTTGTCCCAGCGCCTCTGGATCAGAAGTGGGAGAGTCTTGTGAGGCTTGGATGCCGGAGGGTGTTTGTTTCATTTTCGCTATAATTTGAAAACAAAATGTCTTTGCAACTTTGTTTCCACAAACACCGAAGTGTTGCAATTTGGGGTTGGCGTGCAGAGTAATGAAGGCTGTCGCCGGCTAATAAAGAGGAAGCTTGGAAATCAGGTCTCTGTTCTCTTTATTCCCGTGACTCGACCACGTGCCACAGCCAGCATCTGGGCAGGCGGCTGTGGTCAGATCTGGCCCAGCGTCTCACGGCATTTACCAGCTATTTGGCGTTGGGGTTGGCAGGATTTTAAAACCTCTTTAGGCCTCATTTTCCACATCTGAAAAATGGGGATAGCGTCACTTACACAGTTGTTTGAATTAGGAACAGAGTATTGTTTGTAAAACGTGGACCACAGCACAGGCCGCTTGGGCAACTTTATGGTCTCTACTGAATAAACGCTGGAGTTTGCGCAGGCCACCACACGTGGTCCCTGGGCGTGTTCTGGAGCGACCACACGTGGTCCCTGGGCGTGTTCTGGAGCCACCACACGTGGTCCCTGGGCGTGTTCTGGAGCTGCCACACATGGTCCCTGGGCGTGTTTCTGGAGTGCAGCGTGGGACTGGCTGCTGTGTGCCCCGCCACCCTTTAGATGTAGGTGAAAGCAGGACGTGAAATTCCTTCCGGCCCGTTTTTAGTGTGTCTGTGACTATTTCCAGGTAAAGTCATCGGTGGGTCTTGGTATTTCTTTACTTCTATTATATTTTAACCTCCTTGTTTTGACGTTCTAAATGTTCCACTTTTCTCATAAGAATCTGCCCTTTCATTTTCTGTAAACAGCTTCTGGGAGTTGCAGAGTCCTGCACCCTGAGCTGGGTGGCCAGGCTGTGGAGAGCAGCCGGGAGGCTGGGCTCATCACCCCTGCCCACTTCTCACCTTTCACCTGGGACTTCCCTCAGGTGAAAGGTCGCTAGACCTTCTGCTCAGGTAAAACCAGAGGCCGCCTTGCACCCCCACACAGCGTCCCTAGAGAGGCCCATGGAGGTTGTGCTTGTTCCCAGAGCGGTTTGACGGCCCAGGAGCCCTGGGCCTGGCTGCCCTTTCCAAGGCTTTGCTTCCATGTCGTGTGACCCGAGGCCCCACATGCTGGTTGTTGAGCATTTTCTGGCCAAGCCTTGCATTGTTGTGATCTACAGGGTGCCCACCCCACAGACATGGTGCATAGTCCCGGAACAAGAGGCTGATCCCCTGAGAGTGGCACTGTGGTGAGGGACGCACAGTGCTGGTTCGTGAGCGGCGACCCAGCTCTCCCTGGTTGTCTCAAGATGTGAGGCTCTGTGGCCACATGAATGGGATTCCCTCATGTCAGCTTTGCGAAAGAGTGGGTTGTAATGGTGAGCTTTGAGATGAAGAGAGCCAAGTACACAGGCAGTGCAGAACAGTCGGACACCGAGGTCCTTTCTGGATGGTTCTGGAAGCTTCCAGAAAAAACAAAATAGTTGCCTTGTTTTCATAGGATTAATAACATTGGCTTAGCTACTAAATTCAGCAGGTGGTGGTTTTATTGCTGGCTCACGAGTATTGAGCTGATTTCTCCGTTGAGGACTGTCTGTACTTCGTGTTTTGATTCAGTTCAACTTGGTTCGCAGTCACTTTGATTAGTTCTCAGCAGCAGACTGACATCCTACCTATTAACAGTCGTTGCTCCCTGGATAGAAACCACGGGAAGCATCATTTTTTTGCCTCAAACATTGCTATTTCTTATGAGTTTTGTGTGTGTGTGTGTGTGTGTGTGTGTGTGTGTGTGTTATTCCCTGTGGGACCTGACACACTAGTTGGCTTCTCTGGCCTTTGAAAAATGTCATAAGAGCCAAGGTAATGTTTGATCTCCGTGAGCCCACTGAAAACGAGCCAGCCCACTTTGGGTGCAGAGGGTGTGCATACCATACGTGATCGCGGCGTCATTTTGACATTCGTGATAATTAACCCAAGAACGCTCAAAGCGTCTTCCTAGGTATTGTGACGTGTCCATCTGTAGTGATTAGTTTTTAAAAAGACTGAGCAGTTTCCCTCATGATCACAGCGACACTCTCCTATTTCAACGGAAGAGTGTGCCAAGAATATGCAGATTCCCTTGCTCTTTAAGGGAAGGGAAAACCCCCGAAAAACTGAGGATGGCAGGGTGGGGTTCTGCCATTGAAGTTTGTGGGTGAAGCTGGCGTGGGCACCAACCAGGCAGCAGGCTGTGGACACGCTCGTGCTGACCCTTTGTCCACAGTGGGAGCCCGAACGTCCCGGAAGCATGCTGGCTTTTGGGGAGAACTCTGGCTTGTTGTGCTTGTGGTTTAAAGAATATTTCCTTGTGGCTCTAAGAATGAACCAAGGACCTTTCGGCTGGATGCAGGAATTTTAAATACTTTTCTGTGAAAGGACATTTGATGGAAATAGTTCTATACTTTTCAATAAACAGCAAAGTTAACATATTTTTAGCACTTTTCAGAAGATCATTCTCTCAAGGTTGAGGATGTGATGCCCTCAGTGCTCTCGGTGTGTTAGGACGTTCTGTTCTGGACCCTTCTTCTGTGATCGTTCTGGGGCTGGGAGAGACAATCTCACCCCAGAGAAGTCATGGGCGGAGACCCCTGGCATTTGGGGTTAGATCAAAATACCCCAGACGCCCGCCTCCAACAGGACCTGGCAGCATCTCACCTTGGGAAATCAAGGACGGTGTTTCTGGAAGTTTCCGAGCCCACCAGCCAGTGTTCGTGCATGCGGGTGAGACTTGTTACCTGTGTTCCCAGGCCTGGCATAGCCCCAGTCCCTCATGAGGGCAGTGATGGCCCAGGAGATGTACCTCCCTTAGGCCCCTCCACCCTCCTTCCCAGGACCTTCCTCCTCCACGCGCCGCCTACCCTCCACCCCAGGTGAATCACTGCCAGGGGCAGAGTCTAGGGGTAGGTGCCTCTCCCAGCCCAGGTAAGAGCGCGAGGGCGGCCAATGCCTCCCAGGACAGCCCAGACCAACGCTCACACGTGGCGCCAGCACAAACAAGTCCTGAGTGGCCTGGTGCCCGCAAAACCCCATGAGTGCCCTGAAGTCATGTCGTGGGTGAGAGTCTTCAAGGTGACCTGTTTCTATGCACCCCCTGGTGCCTGGTCACTAGGACACCCATTGCAGGCTTTCATGGTAGGAATTGTCTCACTCTGGAAGCAGCCTGCTGTGTGAAGTCAAATTGGCTTTTATGTTTAAAGGACAGCACTTCTCTAAATTTGTTTCTGAGGAATTTTTTTCCTGATATAAACAGATTTGATTCATAGAGCAGTAGGTTGAAAACATCAGTTCTCGAAAATGGGCAGCAGTGTCTGGATTTTAGCCAGTTTTGCTGGCAATGTTGAAGTCACAGGCATTCCCATTTCTGCCCCTAATCCCCAGCTCAGGGGCCACTCCCACCAGCCAGACCCAGCTGGAGGGGCTAACAGACCAAGCTCTGATTCCCTTTCCAAAAGGCACAGGGGTAGTTTATGTAAAGAAAGGTCTGCTAGGTTCATGTGCCTCCTGAAGAAAAAAAATATTTAAGAAGAGCTTAGCCACATATTTTGGATTTTGAAAATTAATTAAACACCTGTCCTACCTGTCCTGTGCGAGTGCTTTCCAATAATATTGTTTCAGCGGGGAGTGTTGGCGTTCTAACACTGACTTTTCTTCAAGTGTCTATTCCCTGAGAATTGATCGCAGCCTTTCTTCCCAGACAGCATTACGGGCTGTCCCCACGGCAGCTGGACAAAGACCCAGGTGAGCCACGGGCCACAAAACCGTTTGTTCTCAGTCTTGCTTAACAACTTCATGAATCCTGCTGGTCCATAACTTGTCTGTTTCTGTTGTAGATGGAGATCTCTCCTGCCTGACGATGGCCCGAACAGTGAATCCTTCCTGTCTGGGTGGGCCTCGGTGGAGGTCCTGGGCTCCCTGAGCACCAGGGGCCTCCCGGAGCCTCACCTGACCTGCCGCCAGGCCTGGGCGGCCAGCTCAGCCACACTGGCTTCCTTCTTCAGCCTCGCCCAGAGTTCCTGTTGCTGACAGCTCTGCCCTGGAGCTAGTTAAGGAAACACGTCACCTCCTTTAACATGGTTTCAAGGCAGACAGTCTTGAGCGGGTGTCCTTTGCTTGTGTGCAGATGGACATCCTCCTCAAGTCTCTTCTGCAGCAAAGTGTTCACAGAGACCACGCGTGCACCGAGCAGCCACACACACACACACCCCTAATGCTACCCCTGTGCACACCAAGGCCCCCATGCACACCCAGTGGCTGGTGGTGAGCTCACGAGTATATCAGGCAGATGAAGAAACTGACAGCAGAGCTCTGTTGGTGCAGGGGCTGTCAGCAGGGAGCTGGGCTGGGAGTGGTGTGTGCCTCTGAAACGGTTATTTCCTGAATCCTCCATGGCTGGCCAGGTAGGGCAGGGTACCCCAGCTTCTACGTGCCAGGTGTGGGGCATCCAGGACTGAGAAAGACTGCTGGCGGGTGGGAGCAGAAGTGTGTGCCATGGTCCACAGGAAGTGGAGCCACATAGCTCTGCCCCCAGTGACTTTCTAGAAAAATGTGAGGACAAAGCAGCCGTGATGCTCTTGACCAGGGCGAGTGTGTTGCCCACGTGTTTACCTCCCAGTGTGGAGGGAATGAGCATGGCTGAGGATGAGCAGAAACCACATTTCTTCTGGAAGGAATGCACTGTGCTCACTTTTGTTCCTTTCACTGGGCACACTGGGCCTGGCCGTGGGCTCATGTGTCTGAGCCAGTTGTGTGGACTGGGTGGTATCTGGCACCAGGCAGGGCATACCTCATGCCGGGCAGCGATGGGCTCAGGAAGGAAGTAGGTGCCCCCATGCCAGGTTCCAGAACCTCCAGAGGCACACTGTCCGGGGGGGGGGGGCTTGCCGACAGGAAGACACTTCGCTGTCAGTTGGGGAGGCAGGCCCCATCTCCTCTGCCCTGCCCAGCCCACCTTGACCGTGACATGGTTGGGGCATGTCCAGGTGCTGTGCAGTCTGTCAGTGCGTCTGCTGAAACTGCTCCAGTCTTCATGGTATTGGATGAGTTTCTGAAGATGTAGGGAAGTCTGATTTTTAGCCAGGCTGTGGACATTGCAACCATCTTCTAGACACATTCTAGCTGAGCCTCCCTGCGTCAAGAGACCAGTTGGAGGGCATCAGGTCTTCTGGGATGTGGACGCCTTACTGACCAACCCGTTGCTGTCAAGTTGATTCTGACTCATGGTGACCCCACGTGTGTCCGAGTAGAACTACGCTGCGCAGCGTTTTCAATGACTGGTTTTTCAGAAGTGAATCACCAGGCCTGTCTTCCAAGGTGCCTCTGGGTGGGCTCGAACCTCCAACCTTTCAGTTAGCAGTTGATCTTGTTCACCGTTCACACCACCAGGGACTCCAGGTGCCTTGCCTGTTTAGTTCTAATGCCTATGTGAGTCTGAACATCATTTATGAGAAAAGGAAGCTTTTCTTTCCTTTGTTGGTTGCTATGGGATTTTCAGCTGTGAAGTGCCAAAGGTTCTGCATCCAGCCTGGACACACAGAGAGAGGCAATACAGGCAGAAGCCTCACGTGGAGACTCTTCCTGCGCGGATCCCTGGTTAACTGGAGAGGACACCAATGTGCTGAGGAGAGGAGGGTCGCATCCACACCACGGGGCCCCTGCTCCTCTCCCTTGCTCACGCGATTGCTTTCCAGGATGGCGGTCGGGAGGCAGGACCCAGGGGAGGGAGTGTTGTAGGAGACCAAGTACGCTGCGTTGTGAAGGAAGGATTTTATTAATATTTGAAAACATAAAGAAGTTGGTTTGTAGCAGATGGTGAACCAGGGACATAAGAAGAACAGACAGTGTCTGATTTCATTTCCACATCTAATGTTTTCCCCTAAAGCGGTGCTGTCACCCAACGTATGGGATTCTCAGCGGGTGCACTTAGGTATTCCATCTCTTATATTTTTAGCTGGATTTTTCATTGAAATTTTGTGGCTCGGGGATTGATTTCAAAGAGGGTTTTTTAAAAACCAATATGTAATGTTAATCTTTCTTGAAAGCAGAAGTTAATAATAAAAGGCTGGTTCTATAGTTAGGACTATTTACTGCCACAAAACATGCTCCATGGCTACAGATTCATTTTGGACTTCTTGGCATTGTTACCGTTTTCACAAAATGTGAGTGGTGGCCTCGCAAACTTGGATCTCTATCGGGTGTTGTGGTGTGTGTGCATGTGTGTGTGTGTGTGTGTGCATGTACCCGCGTGCGCATGTGTGTGGAAATGAAGACTTCTGTTCACTTGGGGGTGTTGATTTACTAATTTAGACTGAATTTAAAATGTAAAGTGCAGCCTCGGACATTGTCATTTTGACAATAGCACATAACTCAGGTGCTAAGAAAAAAAGAATTGATTTATATTTTTAAAAACCAAAACATCATTTTGGAGAACACTTTTTGACTCCCAGTTTTAGCCATGCCTAGCTTGTATTGAACTTACCCTCCAGGCAAAATCTATTCTAAAGCTGGCGCTCGCGCGCGCGCACACACATCCTGGAGAAAAAAACAGTGCAGGCAGAACCTGAACAGCTGCCATCCTGGAGAGCAGGAAGCCCACAGGACAAGGTCTGTTCCACCCCAGATCTTCTCTAGCATATTTTCCAAACATCAGAGCAGGAACTAGACTCCACTGGAAAGTAGCAGTGTTTCTGTGCCGAGGAGATGAAGGTCATCGTTCAGGGCAGTCAAAGTACTCGGGACATGAGGGGCAACATCCAAAGGAGCAAGAAGCCACAGAGAAGGAGCCCCAAAGACTGCATGCAGATCTCCCTCAAGTTTTGAGTTGCACATACACAGAGCAACATTCCAAGAATCCCAGCAGAAAACAGCCCCTGAGCTACAGCACGCAGCAGAGGTTTCCACAAGGAGTAAAAGCAAAACTGAATTACAGCAGCCCTAACAAAACTTACAACAAAGCCCCCTCAGGACCAAGGTAATCCTCTGGTATCTGCTTGCCAGAAACAAGCACAAACAGGAACACTGACAAAAAGCAAAACCTTAACAATCCTTGGAGAATGTTGACGTCTTCTGGAATGTCTGCTGTTCCATTCACCGTGTGTAGCACCTACTAGAGAGTTGCAACGCGCGCTGAAAACAGAGTGAAATGACTCAACCAAGGGGGCGGGTGGGCGGGACAGATACTAAAGTTACCAGAAGGGGACTTGAAGATATCTAAAATTAGCATATTCCAGAAAATAGAGGAAATGGTGGACAAAATAGATTAAAAAATGGATAATTTCAATAGAGGATTGGAATCTATAAAGAATCAAGTGGACGTTCTGGAACTGAAAATACAGTATCTGAAAATGAAAATTCAATTTAATAGCAGTCTGGACACAGTGAAAATGTTTTGTGTGTGTGTAATTGGAGTCCCAGAAGGAGAGGGGAGAGGGAATGAAACAGAAGCAATCTCTGAAGAGGCAATAGCTGAGAATTTTCCAAAATGGATGAAAGGCATCCATCCACAGTTCCAAGAAGCTCAGTCAACCCAAAGTAGGATGAAAACCAAACCAAACAAAAAACAAAACCAATAATAACAATAAAACAACACCTAACCAAACCAAAATCAAACCCATTGCCACCGAGTCGATTCCAACTCAGCGACCCTGTAGGACAGAGTAGAACTACCCGTCAGAGTTTCCAAGGAGCGGCTGGTGGATTCGAACTGCCAACCTTTTGGATAGCAGCCAAGCTCTTAGCCACCAGGGCTCCTAAAACAACACCTAGGTAGTTAATAATCAAATTGTTGAAAGCCAAAGACAAAAAAAAAAAAATTCTTAAAAGCAGCCAGAAAAAAAAAAGGAAAGCTCTATAGTTCTGTGATCTACTGAGGAAACTGAATTCATCAAGTTAAAACCTTCCCACAGAGGAACCTCCAGGCCCATTGGCTTCACTGGTGAGCTCTTCCAAACACTCATGGAAGATATAATGCCAACATTGCACAAATTCTTCCAGAGGCTTGGAAAAGAGAACACTTTCCAGCTTGCTTTCTGTGGCTGGTGTAGCCCGACATGACAAGGGCATTACAAGGAAGGAAAATCACAGGACTTCGTCACTCAACAGAGATGAAGAACTCTTAAGTAAATCTTAGCAAGTTGAATCCAGCAATATTGAAAAAGAGCAACACCTTGTGACTAGGTGGGTTTATTCCAGGAATTCAAGGTTACTTTAACACCTGAAAATCAGTTTGTGTAATTCACCACATTAGCAGAATAAAGAAGAAAAACATCTGTGATCACCTCAACAGGTGCAGGAAAAGCTTTTGATGAAATTCAACAGCATTCATGATAAAAAAAATTCTCAGCAAATTGGAATAGAAAGAAATATCCTTAATCTGATTACAGGTATCTACAAAAATAATAGTTAGCATCATGCTTAATATAAAATGATGCCCTGAGCTTGGGAATGAGATGAGGCTGCCCACTGTCACCCCTAGTTCTCAGTGTTGACCGGGGGTCCTGGGCAGGGTCTCGCAGGTGTAGGTCGGCACCTGAGAGTGACGCCTCCTTAAATATTGCACCCTGGGTGCCTCCCTTTTTTCACCCTAGTTCCAGCCCTGATCCTAAGCAGTGAGTAAAGCAATCAAAAGAAATAAAAGGAGGAAAGATTGGAAAGGAGTAAGTAAAACTGCCATTATTAGCAAATGATAAAAAATCCAAAAGGATATAGAAACTGTTAGAATTAATAAACGGATTTGCCAAAGATACTGGATATAGAGTCAACATACAAAAGCCAATTGTATTTCCATATACTAGCAGCAAATAGGGAGCTCTGGTGGCACAGTGGTTAAACATTTGGCTGTTAACCAAAAGGTCAGCGGTTCAAATCCACCAGTGGCTCCACAGGAGAAAAGACCTAGCGATCTGCTTCTATAAAGATTACAACCTAGGAAACCCTATGGGGCAGTTCTGCTCTGTCGTATAGGGTTGCTGTGAGTCAGAATTGACGGCACACAGCAACAGCAGTAGCAAACAAATAAAAAATACTATTTACAGTAGCTCCAAAAGACATTAACTGTCTAGGAATAAATCAGACAAAATATGTGCAACGCCTCTGCACACAAAGAGAGAAATTAAAGATCTGAATAAGTGGAGGGAACTACTGTGCTCATGGATGGAAGACTCAATGTGGAAAAGATGTCAAATCTCCCCAAATTTGTGTATGAATTCAGTGCAGTGCCAGTTAAAATCCCAGCGGAATGTATGTGCGTACACGTGTGTGAATGTGTGGAGGGTGTGTGTATTGTGTAAATTTTATGAGATCCTTTTAAGTGTATGTGGAAATGCAGAGGATCCAAGGATAACTGAGGCAATCTTAAGAAGAAAGCTGGAGGACATATGTTAGCAGATTTCAAGACGTATAGAGCTACAGTAATTGAGACACTGTAGTCTTGGTGCCAGGATAGGCAAACAGACTGTGGAACGGCATAGAGAGCCCAGACACAGGCTGTTCCTGAGTGGCCCAAATTTCTAACAAAGACCCTGCAGCAGTTTGGTGGGGGAAGGATGATCTTTTCAATGTATGGTGCCATGTGAATTGGATATCAACACGGAAAAAAATGATTGTTGACCCTCCCTCACACTGAGCACAAAAGATTAATTTGAGATGGATCATCAACCTAAATGTAAAAGAAAAAGACAAAGTTTCCAGAAACAGACCCAAGAGAACAGCTTCATGATCTTGGTGGCAGGCAAGTTTCTTAAATAGTTCATAAAAAGCACTAGCAATAAAAGTTTGGTAAAATGGATTTCATTAAAATTATTACTTCCTAACTAAAAGACACCGTTGCTGATGTCAGATGGATCCTGGCTGAAAGCAGAGAACACCAGAAAGATGTTTACCTGTGTTTTATTGACTATGCAAAGGCATTCGACTGTGTGGATCATAACGAATTATGGATAACATTGTGAAGAATGGGAATTCCAGAACACTTAATTGTGCTCATGAGGAACCCGTACATAGACCAAGAAGCAGTCGTTTGAACAGAACAAGGGGATACTGTGTGGTTTAAAATCTGTAAAGATGTGTGTCAGGGCTGTATCTTTCACCATACTTATTTTGTCTGTATACTGAACAAATAATCTGAGAAGCTGAACTATATGAAGAAGAATGGGGCATCAGAATTGGAGGAAGACTCACTAACAACCTGCAATATGCAGATGATACAACCTTGCTTGCTGAAAGTGAAGAGGACTTGAAGCACTTACTGATGAAGATCAAAGACTACAGCCTTCCCTATGGATTGCAACTCAACATAAAGAAAACAATAATCCTCACAACTGGACCAATAAGCAACATCACGATAAACGGAGAAAATACTGAAGTTGTGAAGGATTTCATTTTACTTGAATCCACAATCAGTGTCCTTGGAAGCAGCAGTCAAGAAATCAAATGTATTGTGTTGGGCAAATCTGCTGCAAAAGACCCCTTTAAAGTGTTAAAAAGTAAAGATGTCACTTTGAGGAATAAAGGGGGTCTGACCCAAGCCATCAGTATTTTCAGTCGCCTCATATAGCATGAGAAAGCTGGACAATGAATAAGGAAGACTGAAGAAAAGTTGATGTCTTTGAATTGTGGTGTTTGTGAAGAATATTGACTACACCGTGGACTGCCAGAAGAATGAACAAATCTGTCTTGGAAGAAGTACAGCCAGAATGCTCCTTAGAAGCAAGGGTGGCGAGACTTAGCCTCACATACTTTGGACATGTTATCAGGAGGGATCAGTCTCTGAAGAAGGACATCATGCTTGGTAAAGTAGAGGGCCAGCGAAAAAGAGGAAGACCCTCAACGAGATGTCCTGACACAGTGGCTGCAACAATGGGCTGAAGCATAACAATGATCATGAGGATGATGTAAGACCGGGCAGTGTTTCGTTCTGTTGTACGTAGGGTCACTATGAGTCAGAACCGACTCGACGGCACCTAACAACAGCAACTAAAAGACACATTAAGAGAGCAATGGCCTGGCACAGACTATAAGAAATATTTGCAATAAATATATCTGGCAAGAGACTCATATTCAGAATGCATAAAGAAGCTACTACAAATCAGTAAGAAAAAGATAACTTAGTAAGTAAGCAAAAGGCTTGAAGAGGCGCTTTCCAGAAGAAGATCCACAAATGACCAATGAAATATGCTCGGTATCATGAATCACCACCACCCATCTGTCAGTCTGTCGTACTGTAGTGGCGTACGTGTTGCTGTGATGCTGGAAGCTACACCACCGTTATTTCAAATACCAGCAGTGTCACCCATGGTGAACAGGTTTCAGGGGAGCTTCCAGACTAAGACTAGGAATAAAGTCCTGGTGATCTACTTCCAAAAATCAGCCATTGAAAACCTTATGGATCACAACAGAAGATTGTTCAATATGGTACTGGAAGGCACCACTCAATAGCTGCAACAATGGATTCAAACACACCGAGGATCAAGACAATGGTGCATGCTGTACGGGAAGGAGGAAGGACGAGGGCCCGTGGACGAGAGAAGCAGACGTGGGTGGCGGGACCGGTGAGGTACGGGGTGGGAGCGGGGTAGGGAGACCTGCACCCTTCCTCAGGCTCACAAGTTTTTGGAGGAAGGCGTTCCTTGCTGAAGGATAGATTGTAGACAGATAATTACTGAGTGCTACATTTTAGATAATCTGATGCCAGTGTGTGACATCCCAATTCTTCGATCATGAAGCGTGCCTTGTTGATCCTGGAAACACTAGAGACCAGGCAAAGCATTCACGTTTTAGGACAGATTGGTCAAGAGCCTGTTTCGATTATTGATACCTGTGCTTTTCCATTTATTTCAATCACTCTTTTTTTATTGTTGTAGTTTAAGTGAAAGTTTACATTTCAAATTTGTCTCTTATACAAAAATTATACATACATTGTTATGTGACCCTAATTGCTCTCCCTGTTCTGTGACAGCACACTCCTCCTTCTCATCTCACCTCCAGACAGAAGTTGCCCATTTAGTCTCATGTATCTACTTGAGCCAAGAAGCACCCTCTTCACAAGTATCATTTTATGTCCCAGAGTCCAGTCCAATCTTAGTCTGAAGAGTTGGCCTCGGAAATTGTTTTACTTCTGGGCTGGTAGAGAATCCAGGGGCCATGCTTTCCGGGGTTTCTCCAGTCTCAGTCAGACCATTAAGTCTGGTCTTTTTACTAGAATTTGAGTTCTGTACCCCACCTTTCTCGTGCTCCATCAGGGACTCTCCGTTGTGTTCCCTGTCAGGACATTCATTGGTGGTAGCTGGACACCATCTAGTTCTTCTGGTCTCAAGCTGATGAAGTCTCTGATTTATGTGGCCCTTTCTGTCTCTTGGGCTACTACTATCCTTGTGTCTTTGGTGTTCTTCATTCTCCTTTACTCCAGGTAGGTTAGGACCAATTGATACATCTTAGATGGCCGCTTGCAAGCTTTTAAGACCCCAGACGCCACTCACCAAAGTAGGATGCAGACATTTTCTTAATAAACTTTGTTATGCCAATTGACCTAGATGTTCCCTGAAAGCATGGTCCCCAGACCCCTGCCCCTGCTACTCTGTCGCTCAAAGTGTTTGATTGTATTCAGGAAACTTCTTAGCTTTGGTTTAGTCCAGTTATGCTGACTTCCCTTGTAGTGTGTGCTGTCCTTCCCTTCACCTAAGATAATTCTTATCTACTATCTAGTTAGTAAATAGCCCTCACCCTCCCTCCCCACCCTCATAACAATCAAAGAATGTTTTCTTCTGTGTTTAAACCATTTCTTGAGTTCTTACAATAGTGGTCGTATACAATATTTGTCCTTCTGTGACTGACTAAATTCACTTAGCATAATGTCCTCCAGATTCCTCCATGCTATGAGCTGTTTAACGGCTTCATCGTTGTTCTTTATCGTTGCGTAGTATTCCATTGTATTTCAATCACTCTTCCACCATGTGGATTCTGACAGCTTTATTAATGTTTATGGAAACAAGACTATATGATGCTTTAAGTTTTCTAAGATATATAGACTATAAATCACAAATAAATTATAGAAGATATTAGCTTATTTCCAATAAGAAATTATTTTAATAATAATAGCCAATGAAGATTTCCCTCAGTGATCGCAGTAATGTTAGTGAAGTGCAGTGGGCTGGATGGTGGCCCCCAAAAGTGTGTCCACATCCTAATCCCTGGAACCTGTGAATGTGACCTTCTTTGGAAAACAGTCTTTGCAGATGTAATTAAAATTAATGATTTTGAGTTAAGATTGCCCTGGATTATCCAGGTGGCCCTAAATCCAAAGACAAGAAAGAGGGAGATTTGAGCCAGAAGGAGAGACACACAGAGGAGAGTGGAGTTACCACGTATCAATGGAGGCAGAGACTGGAGGGATGCTGCCACAAGCCCAGGGATGCCTGGGGCCACCAGCAGCTGGGAGAGGCAACAAAGGATTCTCCCCTGGAGCCTCAGGAGGGACCATGGCCCTGCTGACCCGATTTCCCACTCTGGCCTCCAAACTGTAGGGGAGGGAATTCTTGTTGTGGTAAGCCCGCCAGTCTGTGCTACTTTGTTACGGCAGCCCCAGGAAACTAGCACATCAAGAAAACACAATGTATCATTGCTGGAAACTTCAAAAGATGTGTCGTTGGAACACACCGGGTCCCCCATGCTGTTGTGGCTCCAAGCACAAGTGGAGGCTGGCCATCCCATGTCACGATTTGGGGTGGGGGACGGGGAAGAGGGGTTCTGCTTTCAGAGATTCACATTCCTGTGTCTCTACATCCTAAATTTTGTTTTCTAGGGAAAAAATACCCCATTTCTCTACAGAGATAAGTGGTTATTGATTTAACACGTAGGTCTGAATTATTAAATACAGAAGACTATATGATAATTCAGAATTTTAATTTTCACGTTTATAGAAGCGGAAGAGAAACTGAACGCATCCTCAGAAAAGTGGCTTTAAATAAAGTAACCTAAAAACTCGCGCCCTTTTCCCTCCTGGGAGGGACGGGGCCCTTGTCCTGCCAGGGGTGACAGCAGGAAACAGTGTCTCACGTTGAGAGGAGTGTCGTGGCGGAGGTGTGGCAGGGAAGGAGGAGTAGGGTCAAGGGCAGAGTCGTGGGTTCTCAGCGGAAGATGAGGCGGAAGGGAGCGTGAGCGTTCCTCCTCAGGAGCTGCCAGCTCTGGTGTGACGTGGCGGGCGAACAGACAGACAGACTTCACTTACCACGCATGTGCTTCTGCAACCTGCAGCTGTCTGGGTGTGCCCCTGTCCGTTCGTGCCAGGCAGCATGCCCCCGTGGGTGCCCTGCCATATCTGCAGGGACACTTGACAGTTTGACAAGAGAAGCGGACACTGTGTGTCGTCAGCGAGACCCACCTTTTGGGCACGGGGGCGGGTGGCCTGTCCGCAGAGCTGCCTGGCCGGTACCTGTGGCATCTCACCTCCCTGCGTCTCTGTGATCCTCAGGATGCCTGGTTCCTCCCTGTGGCAGAGGAGCTGCTGGGCAGCAGATTGCACACTCCCTGCCACCCAGGGTCTGCGTTTGTTCCATCACTGATGGGAACTTTGCCTGCACCCACGTGTTCCGAGGGCTGTGTGCGTGGGCTCGGCGGGCCCTTCTGCACTGCAGCCATCCTGCAGGCAGGCAGGTGGGTGGCAGAGGGCCCAGCAGATGAGACAGCTGCTGGAGAAGGCAGTCGATTCCCAGCGTATCTGCAGGAAGTAAGCAGATGTTGCGGAGATCCATTTGTGGGAACCTTCATTAAAGCATTATTCATGAGGGTGAAAAATGGAAACAGTAGTGGGGTCTATTTGATAAACAATGGTACATTCAAACATTTAAAACCAGGCAGTCAGTTAAATGGCATTGAAAGACGGTTACAATATACTGAGTGAGGCTATCGGTACAGCCTACGTACCTTATCCTTCCGACTGTTTAAATAGAACGTTATGCTTATGCATAAAGGCCCGAAAGAGCGACGTTGAACTGTTAACCGTGGCTGTCCTTGTGTGGTGGCATACAGGTGGCTTCTCATGTGCTTCAGTTCTCTGCATCATTCCGCTCTTCACAGGCCTTCGTCCCAGCCTCTGCCGCAGGTCACACACACGCGCACACACGCCAGAAGCCCCTGCAGGTATGAGGGACCCTTCACCTCTCACGGAAGGGTTCACACTAGACAGAATTGCTGAGCTCTATTCTCTGCTCTGTTGGGGACGGGGAGCCCTGTATCGGCGAGGGAAACAGGACCGTGAGAAGGGGCGGCCAGCCCTGTGGGGAGATGCACCGTCAGGAGTGTTGTGGTGCCCATGACACCGCGTCGTGAGAGAAAAATACACGTTGCTTAAGGAGCGATGGAAAGTGTGCCGCTCTGCCTTCCCCGAGTGTATCGGGGGCTGCAGACTCAGGGACCCACACTGCCTGAGGAGGACCTGGCACCTCCTGGGGCCGATCCCCAGTGTGGCCTTCGCCATCCAGTGTCCAGTGCCCTTGGTGGGGCCAGCAGCTGCCCTAGGCCCTGACCGGCAGACTGGTGCTGGGGGCCGGGCAGATCCTGCAGGTTCACGAGGCCAGGCTCCTGGGCCCGCCTCCCAGAGACCTTGGGCCACCAGGATTATGGAGGCCCAAGGCCTTGGATTGCCCCAGTGTCCCTGTTTACTCTCTGGTGACTCTGGCCTGGTTACACGGTGGCCTTCACTGAGAGGGGAGGTCATCTGATCTGTCACGAAGTGTGGCATGTACAGCCACATGGCAGACGTCTGAGGGCTTGGGGAAGCCACAGAGGTCTGAACGGGCGGTGAGTGTACGTGGCCAACAGTCCAGCATCTTTCCAGCATTCAGTCCAGCTGTCTGCCTGACCGAGACCCTTAGTGGTTCTCTGGGCTTGGGGGGCCAGTGGCCTGCTTGTGGGTGTCCTGTGCACCCAGGTCAAGGGGTGGTGCCAGGGCTAGCCATAAAACTGAGTCTCAGGTGCCGAGTATAAGGCAGGCATCTGTGACTGGCTGCAGACCACCCAGGAAGGACAGGACGCTGCGTGAAGTGTGGACTAAGTAACCCCTGGTCGTTCCGGCGGAAACCGGGACAACTGGCCGTGGGGATGTCTAGATCCGTTGTCTCCGGCCTGAGGGGTGACCATGTTGTCTCGGTGCTGAGCAGAGCGGGTGCTGCTTGGCTAAGCTTCGTCCCACAAGATCTGGAGACCACTCCCTGGATGAGCTGCCTCATCAGTGGGACTGAGGCTGCATCCTGGCATGGGATGGGACCCTGCGTGAGGCTGTGAGGTGCCTCCTTGAGGCTCGCAGACCCTGCGTGAACACGGAGAGAAGGAATGACGGGGTGGGCACCTGAAGGCTCATGCCGCCCAGCTAAGTACCCCTTCAGAACTGGCTGATGCCCCACTGTGGGCATTGGGATACAGGGCTGCTGGCATTTGGTGGCTCCCTGCTGATCAGAACTTCTGTTCCGTCCATGCTGGTCCTGCAGGAGAGCGCTGGGGCAGGGCAGACCTGCACACTGACCTGACGAGTGGCAGTGGGAACCACCTTCGTATGGGCTGCTCCCCTGCGCGTCCTGCGGCCCCGCTGTGGTCAGCCGTGGAGGGCAAAGCTGCCGGCTCAGAGGCCCCCCGGGACAGGCCTGGCACCTCCAGGGTGGGGCGGGGTGCGTGGTGACATGCCTGTGGTCTCTGTCTTTCAGTGAACGAGTTCACGGTGATCAGGAAGAAGTTCAAGTGCCCATACTGCAGCTTCTCAGCCATGCACCAGTGCATCCTCAAGCGGCACATGCGCTCCCACACGGGCGAGCGGCCGTACCCCTGCGAGATCTGCGGCAAGAAGTTCACGCGGCGTGAGCACATGAAGCGGCACACGCTGGTGAGCGGGCGGGATGTGGTGTGTTTGCGTGCACGCATGTGTGTGCACGTGGGGTGTGTGTGCGTGCATGCATGTGTGTGCATGTGGGGTGTGTGTGCGTGCATGCATATGTCTAACGTGGTGTGTGTG
>NW_004443944.1:423244-433531 GCF_000243295.1 Trichechus manatus latirostris
GTGGGGTGTGTGTGCGTGCATGCATGTGTGTGCATGTGGAGTGTGTGTGCGTGCATGCATGTGTGTGCATGTGGGGTGTGTGTGCGTGCATGCATGTGTCTGAACGTGGTGTGTGTGCGTGCATGCGTGTGCACGTGGGGTGTGTGTGCGTGCATGCATGTGTCTGGGTGTGGTGTGTGCATGCATGCGTGTGCACATGGCATGTGTGTGTGTGCATGTGTGTGCACGTGGGGTTTGTGTGCGTGCATGCATGTGCGTGCATGTGGGGTGTGTGTGCGTGCATGCATGTGTCTGAACGTGGTGTGTGTGCGTGCATGCGTGTGCATGTGGGGTGTGTGTGCATGCATGCGTGCACATGTGGGTGTGTGCATGCATGCGTGTGCACGTGGGGTGTGTGCACGGGGAAGGCAGGCCACATTGCTGCCCACCCAACACGTCTCCCGCCTGTTGCTGTTGATTTCCTGTCGACGTCAGGATCTGCCTCTTCTTGCCCTCCTCCATCCCACCCTCTGCTCCACCCTTGAGCCTAGTCATGCTCCCGCACCCCAAGCCCCCATTCTCTGCTCTGCAGCGCCCCAGCCCTGTTCCTGTCTCTCCCTCACGCCAGCCTGTCCTGGCCCGGTGTTCTGACCCCAGACTGAGCAATGTTGCCTGGAGTGGTTAGCAGGGGCCTGAGGAGTGGATCTGCTTGGCCAGGAGAGGACAGTAGAAAAGGCACTTGTGCTGGGACAGAAGGGCAGTCGGCCAAGACATCAGGAGGGCATCTCCAGCGGTGTAGTGGCCCACAGGGCCTGCTCGGGGTGACTGGGGGCTCGGGTGGCCAGGGGCCGGGTGGCTGGGGACTCAGGTGAGGTAGGATCCACCTGAAGGCTTTAGGGGCAGGACCTGGGCCAGGTGTGGGTGAGGGGCAACAGGTGGCTGTTTGAGCAGGAGGCCCCAGGGGAGGCGCCCAGGCTCACAGCTAAGATGGAACATGCTGGGGAGCAGCAGTGGGCACAGGGATGAGTGTTAAGGTCCCCTGTTGGGCGAGGAGTTGGGTGTGTGTGGACTGGGGGGGCCACCCCTGCAGTGCAACTCGAAGGAGCAGAGCCCCCAGGAGCCGAGCAAGGGGCGGGGGTCCCCAAGTCTCTGAGAGGGGAGGACAGGAAGGCAGGTCTCTGAGAGGGGTCTGGGGGTCCCCAGGTCTCTGAGAAGGGGGGCTTGGTAGGCAGGACCCTCGCTACTGAGGTCTTGTCACCTCTGCAGTGGAGCCAGCTGGCCCAGGGCCACTATCCTCCACACCTGGGATTCTGGGCTCACCTCAGGGTTCTGGGGGTTCCCTTGGCCCTTCCAGACTTGACCTGTATTGGGGTCCCTGCCCAGGCAGTTCGCAAGGCCTGGAGTGGACCCTTCTGACCGGGCACCGAGAGCTCAGGGATGGTTCAAGAGTGCACTTTTCTCTGGTTTCCTGTTTGCTTCTGCCCATGGGAACAAGCCAGCCCTCAAGACCTCCATTTTACAGACGAGCCTTAGGGAGATGTTGTTGGTGGTGGGTGCCGTCGAGTCGATGCTGACTCACAGTGACCCCATGTGACAGAGAACTGCCCCATAGCCATCCCTAGACTGAGATCGTTATGGGAGCAGATGGTCAGGAAGGTCTTTCTCTCAAGGAGCTGCTGTGTGGGTTTGAACCACCGACCTTTCGGTTAGCAGCTGAGAGCTGAACCGTTGTGCCCTCAGGGCTCCATAATAAAAACTTAGAGGGCCGTACACCGCACCTAAGTTATTCCTGTTCAGGGAGAATTATTGTGTTATTACGCTATGAAATGTGAAAAGCAATGTGATTAGACGGGAGAAGATGATCTTTAACAAAACCATGTTTATGTTCCAGTAATTTTTTAAAGTTAAGAATGAATTTTAATTAAATTCATACTAAACTTAATGTATTAAGTAAATGCACATTAAAATATTTGATTGTGGTAGAATATGTATAAAATTTGCCAGCTTAGCCATTTTAAACTGTACAGTCCAGTGACAACAAGTCACCCACCGTGTTGTGCAGCCACTACCAGCATTTCCAAAACTTGTTCATCACCCCAAACAGAATCTTATACCCCTGGAGCACCCCCATTCCCCCGCCTGCGCCCGTAATCAGTGGTAAACGCGGGTCTGTCTGCGTTCGCCTGTTCCAGATGTCGCATGTAAGTGGGATCACGGTGCAGCCTTTCTGTCTGGCTTCTCCGCTCAGCACGATGCTCATCTGTTGCACCTGTGTCTGGACCTCACTTCTCTCCGCCGCTGAGCAGTACCCCATTGCATGCGAGGACCACATTCTGTTTACTGTCACCTGTCGACGGCACAGGTGGTCCCCCTGAGCTCAGTCTGTGTCTGATCCCGGGAGGCCGGCATTGTCCCAGTACTTGCTCACCTGGCACAGACTTCTGACCTGGGCTCATCCCTGAAAGCTGTGTTCAGAATTCACGAGGAAGGGCCTGTGCTTTTCTCCACTGACGTCTCCTGTCGTGGGCGGGGTGTCCCTGGCAGCAGCGGGCCCTGCGGCTCTCCAAGGCCAGAGGCCGCTGCAGTGGTGGTGGCCCTGGCCCACGCTCCTGAGGCCATCCAGGGTGGCTCCACTGGTTGTCATGGCACCGGCATCCTTCCCGCTCGCTCCTCCCAGAGTTTGTCCGTTCGGACGCATGCCCAGCCATCTGGTCCCAGCCACGAGATGCCTGAGAGGCCCTCCTGATGCCTAGGTGTTCTGGAGCAGCCCCCACCACCGCTCCCCACACAGCCGATCCCCCTCTTTGTGAGCCCCCGACCAAGGGAGGCTGCCGGGCTCGGTGTCACCACCGTAAACCTGATGGTGCCGGCTGGTTGCCAAGACCCTTCCGTTCGAACACGGTTCTGGCTGTGATTGGCCTTGAATTTTTTTCCTTCTGCTGAGGGGAGGGAAAGCCTTGGGTTCTAACATCTAGCAGCATCTCCTCAAAGGCAGGTGTGAGTTTCTAGAATTAGGTCTGTCTCGCTTTCAAGGAAGCTTTGGGGCAGCCCCTGGGCAGGCTGGGGCCTCAGCCCCACGGGCTACTCGCTGGCTCAAAGACTGCATCTTGGTTCCCACACCCGACCTGTCCCCTCCCGGGTGACACTGGGAAATTTGTTGGGCTGTTTACATCCGAGTTGCTGTCTTCATGGTTTAGAGTTTTGTGACTTTACAGTAATCCTGCTTCCACTCAGGGTGGTCTGCGGAGGTCAGGAGGAGCGCTCGGACCCTGCTTGGTCTTCCCACCCCTGCAGGGCCCCCATCCCCCTATAGAGGCCTCTCTCCCAGTGAGGACCTCCCATCCCTGAAGGGACCCCATCCCCCTACAGAGGCCTCTCTCCCAGTGAGGACCGCCCATCCCTGAAGGGACCCCACCCCCTGCCCTCTGCACTGACCACCCCTCTCTGTCTCTGCAGGTGCACAGCAAAGACAAGAAGTACGTGTGCAAGGTGTGCAACCGTGTGTTCATGTCAGCGGCCAGCGTGGGCATCAAGCACGGTTCTCGACGCCATGGTGTGTGTGCCGACTGTGTGGGCCGTGGCGTGGCCGGACCCCTGGACCACGGTGGCGGGGGGGAGGGCTCCCCGGAAGCACTGTTCCCAGGTGACGGGCCCTATCTGGAGGACCCCGATGACCCCCGCGGGGAGGGCGAGGAAGAGCTGGATGAGGACGGGGGCCTGGCCCCTGAGGACGCACTGCTTGGGGACGACAAGGAGGACGAGGACTCGCCGCCGGGGCCCCGCAGCCCCTCGGGGGAGCCTGATGAGGACTTGGCCTGGGTCTCCTAGGCTGGATGGTGGGGGCACGGCGACCGCCTCATCGTGTGCCCGCGGGCCCCCAGCCCGGAGCAGCACCAGGGGGCGGCCCTCTCCCAGCCCTCCTGCAACCCACCTGCTCGCCCACCCCCAGACACACATGCAGACGGGAGCCGGCCACTCAGAAGACAGGCCCAGGGCTACTGTGGGGTGGGGCGGGGTGGTGGCACAGGATGCTTTGAGAAAAAGGGAATGTGAGCCCCCTCCAGGGCCTTGCACCCGCCCCATCCGTCTGTTTTCTGCCCGACCGTCTGTGCATCCTCTGGTGGGGATAGACAGAGTTCCCAGCAGTGCACACTGGGGGAGCGAGCTGGCCAGGGCCCTTCTGCTTTAGTGTCGGGTTTTATGAAATCAGGGAGCCTGGGCCAGATCACAGGGAGCCCTGTGGCCATGGCTGGCCTGAGGCCAAGGACGGAGGTAGGTTTTGAGGGAGAGTTTTGCACAGCTGAGAGCAGAGTGTCCAGCCCGCCACTGCCGCCGCCGCCAGCCACCGCCGCCGCCACCGCCACCTCCTCGTCCTCCTCAGCAGCTCAACTCCAGGGAGGGTCCTGGTGTAGGGCAGCCTGAGACCCTCCTGCCTCTGGGCTTTGGTGCTCAACAGAAACCCTCGGGGCTGCTGCTCGGTGCTATCGTCCATCCGGAGAGGCCGCCGCGTGGGGACCCTGGCCTCCACACCCCTCCAGGCCCATGCGGCAGCCCCTTGGAGGCCCAGTCCCCTTTCCTGCGTGCACTTCCATGGAGAGCCCGTTGGCCTCGTCCCTCGCGGCTCTGCCTCCCTGGCCGTGCTCCCGGCCGTCAGTGGTGCCCGCTCCTGCTGACGGCTGTGGGTGAGACCAGGCACCTGCTCCTGCCTTGTTGCTGCTACAGTGAAGCCGTCTGCGGCTCACTCCCCCACGTGGGTCACCAAATGGCCAAGTCCCAACATCAGGAGGTCGTTCCGTCGGCACTGTGTCCTCACTTGACACACGCAGAGTTGTTTTCCCGCCAGCTTGCTGCCCAGCCCCCTTGTATTTTTTCATTGAGCTAATGGTTCATCCCCAGGATGGTCTTTTCCCCGTTTTTTTTTTTTTTTTTTTTTTTTTTTCAGTTTTCTGAGCAAAAAGCAAAGGCCTCTTCCTGTGCACCACACACTGGCGGCCCACCTGCCATGAGCACCTGGGGGGTGGGCTGCTGGACAGACTGCCCGGGCAGGACAGACCCTCGGACATGTGTTACGCCTCCCTCACGTCCACACATGGTTTATGGGGACACTCACCGTCTCCTCACCTGGCCACCAACAAAGCCCCCCACTGCTGCCAGCAGCTGTGGTTTTGGGGAAGGCGCTGGAAGTGGGGCTGACACCTTGTGCCCCTTGGGGGCCTACCTGAGCAGGGACTTCTTGGGGTGCTGAGCAGTAGTACCCATTTGGAATTACATTGTTTTCATTTTCCACAGACTTTACAAACCTTTTTTTATTTCATTACAGCTATTTATATATGGAAAAAGAAGCCCCCAAAACCCCCAACCTTGTGTTCCAGTGGGAGAGTCTCCCCTGTCGCACACACGAGCCCCGGCCTCCGGGCCTGCCCACAGGGGAGAAACCACAAGCTTCTTTTTTTTTTTTTTGAAATAAAATCAGCGACCGTTCCTGTCAACTAGGAGAGGGTGCTGTATGCGGAGCCGGAATTGCCTGCATAGACAGCACTCTGCGGGACGCGGTGAGCTCTGAGGAGCCGGAGTCCTTAGTGAGAAGGTGGCCAGGATTTTCCTAACCACGGTCGCTGCCTGCTGTCTTGGGCCGCCCCCCGGGGATCCGGGGCAAGAGCCCCCACTTACCAGTGGAGGGCTCAGCCTCACCCTGCTCTCGGAACTGTGTACCTTGCCCCCATGTCTCTTTTTTAATCTGTTTTCTAGACAGACTTACTTTCTTACAAAATGCATTTGGCAACTAGACCTTTGTACCCACAAGTGTCTCCTGGCTCCGTCTGGGATCCAGTCCCCACCTTGACCTACCCGGCCCCACGGCCAGCCCACCTCCTGCAAAGGGCATCTTGCCCCCAACACTCAGGACGTCTTGCTCTCTGACCGCTGCCCCCTCTGGACTGCCCTCCCTGCCTTTTTGGGGTCTGATGTTGGTGCCACAGGGGTTCTTCTTCTTTAACACCAATACTGTACCAGAAGAACGAGGGTCCAGGCCCCTCCCACCAGCTCCCCCAGGTGTTCTCTTCAATTGCAGGTTCTGACAGGAAGTGTGGCGTTTCCGAGACCCGGATGGACGTGTCTCTCGGGAGGCGTCAGGAGAAAAAGACACGAAATGAAGGGTTTTTTTTTTTTTTTATGTGACTGATCTTTTTTTTTTTTTTCAATCAATGTTTAAACTAATAAATATTTTTTTATGAAGAGGAAAATGTGTAGATTACATTTCACATTTTGTATTTTTTAGTTTATGTCTGTTTGTATTTTGGTGCTTGCAACACCAAAGTGGGACCCGCAGTCCCCGGGGTTGCGAGCTACCGGGGGACCTACGGTTTTTGTATTAAGCTCTGGATCCTGACCAGATTGTGTATTTGGACTCTGGGTTTGGGAAACAGTCAGAACACTGCCATGATTCGATAGGGACCTCAGCTCAAAAGACACAGCTTAATGCTCCCGATTTTGCACATCTTCCCTTTTAAAAAAGAAAACTGAGAAAATGCAAAAACTGGAATTTTCTGCAATATTATGAGAATCTTATTTTAGCTCATTCTGTGACATGTGCAACTCTTACAAAAGCCATACTTGGTGGTTTAGATCCTAAATTGTGTTTTGTATCTGGCCCTTTGGTTTAGAGCAACTTGTAGTGAGGGTGCTGTTCATGCTTTTCCTAAATATTTATTTTTTCAACATGCTTTCAACCTGTCAACAAAAACAAAAGACAGAAAAAAAAAAAAAAAAGGGCAGTGTTTGAAGATTGTTGATTTTTTTCTGGGAATAATCTATATTATATCGACTTTATATTAATTATTATAAACCTGTGTTTGTATTGGAGATGTGTTTAATATTTGGGGGAGATCTTTCATAACCAGCTGGGGAACACAACTTGTCCTGCTTCTCTGTAACCACAGGACAGGTAAACGTTACCTCCCTGGTAGTGGGTCTCATGGTTTCTTGTCTGCCTAGGTGTGCTCTGGCCTGCCTGTGGGTTTCCTTTCTGTGACGGGATTAGCTTAGACATTCTTGCAAAAGCGACCAGTTTCAATAAATCGGGAAATTGCTGCTCAAAGAGACGCCTGTGTGTGTGTCACAGCCTGACAGGTCCCTGGGGTCGATTTGAGTGAGGGGACCCAGGAAGGCTCAGCAGGGGACAAGGGAGACACCTAGTCCCTGGTGGTTCGTGCCAGCCCCTGTGGTGCCCACCACCCCACCCCCACGGGGCCCAGTGCCCTTCCTTCCCACCAGGAGGCAGACACAGATTATGGAAAAACCCCAAATCTTTAATTTTCCTCTTCGCCTGGTGCGGCCCAGACGGAGACACCTGAGCTTGGGGACGCAGTACGAACGCCACCCCAGGGCGCTCGGACCCTCGCAGTAAGTGGGGTGGTCCCTCCCCGGGCACCCTGAAAGTGCATCGAGGGCTGGCATGGCATGGCCTGAGGCCCCATCAGCATCCTGGCAGGTCTGGGGCTCACAGGCAGGGTGGCCGCCATGGGAACCCTGCAGCGAGGGGACGGCGTGTGGTTTGACTTTAGTGCAAAAGGCTGGTTTCTTCAGAGGCACTTTGAGTGGTCGGGACCCCCCCCCACCTCTGGGGGCCCGGGGTCACCAACTCCCCCCGTTAGGAAATAGACCTGCCGCTGGGAGTCCAGGTCTGTCCTCTCCCAGGCTGTGCAGCCCTGGTGTGTGTGTGTGTGGGTTGTGGGGGGTAGCTTATTTTCTCCTTTAAGAAGCCCCGGGACTGGGGGGAGGCTCAGTCCAGGAAGCGCTGGCAGGCCTTCTTCCAGCGGCATGCCGTGCACCACAGCTCCCGGCGGTCCATGCCGTACACCTTCCGGCATTTCTTGGCATCACCACGGGGCTTCCTGGGAGGCACCAGGGAGGGGACAGGGCGCTGTAGGGCTGGGGACCTCCCCACTTGGCCCCTGCCCGACCCCTGGACACACACGTACCTGGGGTTGGCAGCAAGCTTGGAAGGCAGGGCCGGCGTGAAGCAGGCCCTGACTGTGGTGGGCTGCGGCTCCAGGTGGATGGGTGCCAGGCAGCCCTGGGGGGGAGACACAGCCCTGGCCTCACTCCCCTGCAGAGCGAGCACCCACGGGACCCACCCCAGCAGCTCATCCCGGTCTCACGCACCTGGTAGGCATGGTCACTGTGGATGTGGCACACCGGTCGGGGGACGACGGAGCTCAGCATTGGGGGCGAGGGCAGGGTTAGGGGCTGCAGCAGACCCGGGACGGCCGAGGGCTCCGGCAGCTCCAGGCGCGGGAAGGCGGGCGGCACGGAGGCCGTGGGGGACACTGGGGTGAGGCTGGACAGCCCATCGGTCAGCGCGTCCACGCCAATGTCCAGCTCTGTGTAGTAGAAGTCCTCCTCCCCATCGCTCTGCTCCGTCTCGGCCTGGCGTCTGGAACACGTGAGGGAGCTGAAGCGAGGTGGCCCGCCCCTCCCTGCCCTGGCCCCTCTCCACGCCCCGCCTCTCGCTGCCCTGACCCCGCCCCTCGCTGCCCTGCCGGGCCGCACCCCAGGTGCACCACGCGGATGTGTCTCTGCATCCCGGAGGCGGAGCTCAGCACCTTCCCGCAGCTCTTCCACAGACACTGGAACATGACCTGGGCCGAGTTCTGGGGGCACAGGGGCCGGCAGTCAGGCCCGGCTCCTGCGTACCCCCACCCTGGCCGCCGCCCCGAAATTCACCTTCCTCTTCCTCTGGGCCGGCTCCCCGAACAGGAAGTGGGCTGCCTCAGGGGGCAGTGGGGGTGACGGTGTGGACGGGGAGGACGGGTCGCTGGCCAGGTCCCAGTCTCCACTGTTGCTGCTGCTGCTGTAGCTGCCCAGCGGCCGGCCCAGGGCCTCCTTCCAGGGCTCCAAGCCGGGCTCTGCATGGACAGCCGGCTCAGGGCTCCTGCGGGCTCTCCGCCAGTCCCCTAACCCTTGGAGCCTCCAGCCTTCCTCTGTCCACTTGAGCTTGGTGGGCAGAGCCGCAGGGAGGGGATAGGGGTGCCTGGCCCATTCGGGAAACACGTGGTCGGAGAGCAGCCAGCCAGGCAGAGTGGGTACGTCCCAGGGGCTCGTGGGCCTGGGGCTCTGTGAAGAGCTGGGCGTTCTGGTGTCTGTTTTAGAAGAGGGCCCAAGAGCTGCGTTTGGAAGGTGGCGGCCCAGATGCTGGGGCCCTGCTTCCCACGCAGGGGCAATGCTTCAGGGTCCTGGGGGGACAGCGGTCTTGAGGCTTGCCCCACCCCCACCCCGACCACGACTTGAGTCTCACCTGAGCTGAACGCTGCAGCCGGGGTCCCCAGCAGGAGGGGGCTGGTGGACAGGCTTGTAAGGGCCGCTGCAGCCATGACCTCATCCAGTCGCGCTCTTCCTGGAGGGACTCTGAAGAAGAGGGGTGGCAGGGCGCAGTTGGGTGCCCAGCAGGTGCTCCAGGCCCCTCCCCTGGCCGGCGCACACACGTGCAGGCCTGGGCACGTGTGTGCGCCCCAGGCTCCCTCACTCCCGGCAGCTGGGCTGGAGGCCCAGCTCCACCCCTGCTCCGGTTACAGAGCCACCAGCCACCACGGATAGCCAAGAGCAGGGCAGGCGCTGGGGTCTTCCGAAGCCTGGGCTCTGATCCAGGTGGCTCCTCAGGCCCTGGTTCTGGGCAGGGGTCTGAGGCCCCAGGTGGGGCGGGGTCAGGCCGGGCCCAGCCCCCCATCACACATTAACCAGAGTTGTGCAACCGCCGCTGCGGGCACAGCGCCAGGCCAGGAGGGCGGGGCAGCCAGCAGTCGCAGCGGCCAGAGGGAGGCCGGCCTCCAAGCACCGGCGGGATCCGGGCCCCAGCGGACCAGAGCCCAGCCGGCCACAGTCAGCTCGCCGGGCCGAAGTGCAGAAGGGTCCAGGACTAGGCCGGGAGGCGGTGATCAGTAGCCCACGATTCCTGGACAGTCGGCCCAGGCCCCGCGCAACGCCTCCTGCACATTGAGACTGACACCCACCCCTACACACCAACTCTGCACTCTGGTCCCCGGGGACAGGGGGGGACAAGGGACCCGGTCCGGTGATCTTTTCCGCTCAACTCCACCCAGCGCTGGAGAGGTGGAGGGCCCCAGAAGCCCAGTTTATGCCCCTGACCTGCGCCCCACCGAAGCCCTCAGGGACCGTCGGGAAGGCACAGGCCCGCGCCCCACCCACCGCCTTGCACGCCCCGGAGCACGTGTGCGCACGCCCCCCTGGTGCCAACGCGCGCGCCGCCACGGCCCTCGGCTCACCTCTGCGCGGGCACCGGGATGTGCGCCG
>NW_004443944.1:434540-455065 GCF_000243295.1 Trichechus manatus latirostris
CAGGGGATCGCCGGCCGGGCCCGCCCCCGGCCCCCGCGCCGGCCCAGCCTGCGTGCCCCGCCGAGAGGCCGCTTCCCCAGAGGCGTGCCCGCGGAGCCACAGGTCCCGGGAAGGACCGCGTCTCCAAGGCGGGCTTTCCCGGGAGTAGATTATCTTCTAAAGCAAGACTGCCCGGCCCCCACCCCGACGCCTCTTACGCAACACCGAGGCTGGTGGCGGAGTGCGCGCCCCGGGAGTTCAGGGTCCAAGTCCCGCCTCCGGACGGCCCCCCGCTACACTCGTGGGGTCAGCGGCTGTCTTTCTCCCTCATCTGCTTTCCAGCCTGGCCCGCCTAGGCATGACCTCAGGCGACAGCCCATTCCCCCGACCCCGTGGCAGGGAGCTCGCAACAAGCAAGAGGCGGTAGCCCCTTCATCTTCCAGGCAATCCGCCGACTCCCCGGGATTTCGGGAACCGCAGCTATGAGAAGCGGCATTCGTTCTCTGAGAGACGGGAATTTATTCAGACACGGTCCTCTACTGTCCACACAGCAGGTCCCCAAGCCCTCCCTGCGGCTGAGGGGGCTGGTGCCCTGCGTGGTCCATTCCTGCTAACAGCCGGCTGGGGGGCTCCGGCGCTCGGGGCTCATCTCCTGGATGCTTTCATACACATTTTCCAGGGGGTTGTGGTCCACACCCGGGCCCCTCTGCAGGCGGGCCAGCGACGATCCCGCACCCTCCGAGTCCGGCCGCTCTGTGCTGGGCCCTGCAGCCCTCCTTTTAGGCTTGTTGACCTTGGCGTACAGGATGTCCACCTGGAGAGAGGAGGCCACCCAGGAAGGGTCAGCACCACCCCTCTGCCAAAGATCCGCCCAGTCCCACCCCCGACACCTGCCCCCTTTACCTGCGTGGCTGGGGTCACCTCAGCCTTCCCCTCCTGCCCTGGGAGGCCCTTGTCTGTCGCCTTGAGCTTCTGGATGCAGGCATACTCAGCCACCATGGGTCCCGCCCCGGGCCTGGCCCAGTGGCTGGTCAACCGGGCCCCTGACCACATTTCAGGGCTGGCCGCCAGGCTGACTCTGGGGAGCGCAGCCAGCCCCACAGTGGAATAGGTAGCCTTGGGGCCAGAGGAGGCTGAGGTGGTGACAACAGGCGGGGGCCGGGCCGGTTCTTGGTGTGGAAAGGTCGGGAGCGCTGCAGGTGGCCTGGGGGTGCCCCTGTACCCCTCCAGCCAGTGTGGGTGCAGGAGGTCCATGCTGGCAGGCCGCGGGGCTGAGGGTGAGGGTCAGGGTAGAGGTCACTCAGGGGCAGCAGCATGGTCCTGAGTGTTTGGGGGGCCCAGTGTGGTCAGGGTGCAAGAATGGGGATGCCAGCCCTCCTGGGTGCCTCCAGACCCCCAGAGCCCAGCCTACCTTTATCCACAGCCCTGCCCCTGGGCCCCAGGCCCCCCCTCACCTTGGCCGCCCTGTAACCTGAGCCCTGCCCTGCTCCCCAGTCCTCCACCCCACACCCTGGTCCCCACCCCTTACCCCAGCCGCCCTAGCACCCTCTCACCTTGGCTGCCTCGTGCACCCCGGTGCAGCTCATGCAGCCTGGTGTCTGATTTGCTGAGGGCGCAGAGGTGGGTCCGTCTCAACAGCGACTAGGGGCAAGGAAGGCCAGTTGGTACCCTGTTCTGCCACCCTGGCCAGACCCAGGGACTGCCCGGCACTCACCACATCTACTGGCATCACAGCACCCTGCAGCCCCGCCCGCGGCCTTGGTGCCTGCTTCCTGGGGGCAAGAGGGTCATCAGGCCAAGGTGGTAGAGGTGGGCCCTGGGGCCAGCCTCTCCCAGGGTCCCGGGTACAGTGGGTGAGTGCTGGAGCTGGGTGTAGGGCCCTGCTCAAGCCCCTTCTTGGGCTGACCCTGTCCCTGCCAAGGTCAGCCTCAGGCCGGCAATGCTCCCCAAACCCAGGGTTAGGGGTGCAGGGAAGACAGGCACAGATGGATGTACCTGTGGCAGGCTGCGCACAGCGCCCACAGCCCGAGAAGCAGTGCAAAGCCAGTGAGGACCCAGAGGGCAGGAGGGGCCAAGGGCAGCTGTGGCCCCATCTCCACACCAACCGGCCTGGGGCAGAGAAAGAGGACGCTGGGGCCAGGAAGGGGGTCTCAGCAGCCCTGCACCTGGCTCTGCCTGGCAGGCTCCTTGCGCTGACTCAGCACACAGGAAACCCCCCCCCCCCCCAGGCCCGCAGCTCTCCTCCCGTGGAGGCCTCGGCACCCCTCCAGCAGGTCCTGGTGAGGGGATGGGAGGTGAGTTCTGCTGCCTGCCCCATAGGGACCTCAGAAGTGATGTGGTTACTGCTGAGCACTGGCCAGCGAGGAGTGGGCAACTGCGGATCGACCCAGGCCCGCTGTGGTCACTGCAGCCCAAACCTGGGGCCACAGCCCTCGCCAGCCAGGCCTGGTGACACCCCCCCACGACCCGAACAAGAGCCCAGCTTCCTGAGCTGGAGAGGGGCTGGGGACGGGGGGCTGCTCTGGGGCCCGAGCACCCACTCACTTGTCTGGCTTTCGGCCCCTCCCCTCCCACCACCTCCCTGCAGAGGATGTGTTCCCTTGCTGGGGTCCTAGCAGGGCCGCGGAGCAGCGATGGCTGATAGATCCGCCATGCCGCCCTGTTCTTAGACCAACGGAGGGGGCAGGAGGTGGGGGAGGCGGGAGGTGAGGGGTGCAGGCCAAGTCTCCAGCCTGTTCTCAAATCTTCCTGTTGGGCAGGGCTCCCAGGGGGAGCTCGGGGCCCTGGTCCTCATGCCCCCCGGAAGGGTGCCGCGGAAGGGGACTGGAGGCTGGTGCAGCACTTACCCGAGCCCGGGCACGGCGGTTTCCTTTCAAGCCTCCAGGAGGGAGCCAGCAGCCTAGGCGTGCCGTGGCTGTGCCCCCACCTCACTTCCTGCTGTGCGTCTCAGCGCTTCCCCACCCAGCCACCGCCACAGCCCGCCACCTGCTGTAGCCGCCCCCCCCATGTCTAGATGTGACTCAGGGTGACATTGGCTGACGCTTACGGTCTGAGCACTTTGCGCCCCACCCTCCTCACACAGTGGTCTCCGCTGTGTAGATGATGAGTCCTCCTGTTGTAGGGAGGCCATGGGAGTCACCTGCTGAGGCCCCCGCCACCACTGACAACGCCAGACGACCACTACAGGACCCTAGCTTTCCCCATGCTGTGTGGCCCCCGAGAGCAGCCCCAATGCCCCACCCTGTCTTGGGGGTGTCTGCCAACATGAGAGGATGGTAAGCAGCCCCATCCGGAGGAAAATGGAGATACCAGCCGTCCTGGGTGCCTCCAGACCCCCCCAAGCCCAGTCCACCTTTCCCCATAGCCCTTGCAGAAACCTCTCCCCTAAAGACCCTGTAGCAGCCAAGTGTCCACTGAGAAGCACGTCACGAAATCACTTTAATGTCCTGGCTCAAGAAACCTTAAGACGCTGGCAAACGTGTCCAGAGGGGACCCCCATCCTCTCTCCAGTGGGCAGTGACCGTGGGCTCGGCCGGCAAGAGGTGGCGCTGGCCCAGCCCGGGAGCACGAGGCCCCTACAGGGGTCTCTCCAGGGCAGCAGGTCTTCCCAGGGTCCTTCCCAGAGGCTGGCAGCGGTGGTTGTGGCTCTAGAACTCAGTCATCTTCTTGTGGGTGTCTGCCTTCCTCTGTTCCCGCTGCAGCCCCGCCTCCTGGGCCCGGAGCTGCCCCAGCTGCCGCTGGGCGCCTGCCAGCTTCTCCTTCAGCTGGGCCGCCACCACGCTGTGCCTGCAGAGGCTTGCGGTCAGTGTGGGCCGTGTCTCCAAGCCCAGGTACCCCGGCACCGCCATCCGCAGTCACCCAGACCCTCCTAGAATCAGCCCACCACTCAGGGTCGGGCTGGGATGCTCTGTGCAACCCCGGCCACCCCCATCCCGTGCATGCGCCCTGCGTACTGGCCGGCGTTGCGGGCAAGGGCCTCCTGGATGCCCCGGATGTCCTTCTGGGTCCTCCCGATCTGCTCCTCGGTCTGAACGATCCGAAGGCTCAGGGCCCGCTTGGCACTCTTGCTGGCGTGGTAGGCTTCCTTGCCGCCCCTTGCCCGTGGGGGACCTGCCCCCACCTCCAGGGCTCCTGGAGCCTGGGCCTGGAGCTTCTCGTTTAGGAAGTCAAACACATCCCGAGGGGGCCGGCGGCCGGCATGCACGGCCCCCTTCCCCCGACACTTGGGGGGCCTGTGGGTGGTGCCCTTGCCGCCCTTCACCCTCTTCTGGAGGGCCTCCGTGCACTGGTCCAGGGACTTCCCTCGGGGCAGCACCACGGTGTGGATGGGCTCCACCCGGCCCTGAGCGTATCGGCCCAGACCTAGGGAGACCCAGGCGCTGGCCATGCTGCCAGCCCCCGACCCCACCAGGACAGCACACCCACCCTTCCAGACTCCCCCCCCAGGATAGCATACCCACCCTTCTAGGCCCCCCCCCAGGACAGTGCACCCACCCTTCCAGGCCCCCCTGCCACAGAACAGGGCACCCACCCTTCCAGGCCCCCCCCCAGGACAATGCACCCACCCTTCCAGGCCCCCACCCAAGACACTGCACCCACCCTTCCAGGGCTCCCCAGGACAGGGCACCCACCCTTCTAGGCTCCCTCCAGACAATGCACCCACCCTTCTGGCGACCCCCCCAGGACAGGCCACTCACCCTCCCCAGGCTCCCCCAGGAGAGGACACTCACCCTCCCCAGGCCCCCCCAGGACAGGACGCTCATCCTCCCTTGGCTCCCCAGGACAGGACACTCACCCTCCCCAGGCCCCCCCCAGGACAGGACTCTCACCCTCCCCAGGCCACCCCAGGACAGGACTCTCACCCTCCTCAGGCCCCCCCCAGGACAGGACGCTCACCCTCCCCGGAACCCGCAGGACAGGAGGCTCACCCTCCCCAGGCCCCCCCAGGCTAGAATGCTCACCCCGCCCCCAGAACCCCCAGGACAGGGCACTCACCACCCCCAGGCTTATAGCCCATCTTGGTGAGGAGCCTGGAGCCGATGCCACGTGTGTGCACCTCCCATCCGGCGAAGGCAGCGCTGCACATCCCGTCCGCTGTGGGCCCGGTGTCCACGACTACAGGGAACAGAGGGCAGCACCCAGCTGGCCGGATGCAGCCAGACCCAGAGAAGCCGATGAGGCTGCCCAGGTCTGCGCGGGCATCTGTGATAACGGGCAAAGGCCCAACCCAGCTGGCACCGCTGGCTTGCGACCACCACCCTCGGCTGACCCCCAGTCCTGTCCTCTCTGTCTTCACCAGCCTGGACACCCCGCCCCTTGTAGCAGCCCAGCCTCTTCTCCCTGACTCCAATCTCCTCTCAGCCAGCTCCACCCTCATCACTAAGGAAATGGGGTCCCCTCCACTCCCGCCTTCTTCCTAGCCGACCTAGTAGGGGGGCTGGCATCTCCCACACTGCTGGGCAGAGGGCGTCACCCTCTCCATCCACCCCACCCCCGGGGGCACCCTTCCCACACCCACATCCAGCGGTGTCTTCCTGTGCATCAACTTCCTCGGCAGCTCCTGCACCGGCCCCAACACTGTCCCCACTGCCACGACCGCAGCCCCAATCACGTCTGCCAGGCAGGCTGCTCCTGACTGCTCTCCTGCGGCGGCCCCAGCACCTGTCTGCACCCTCCTCCTGCTCACGGCCCTGCCCCCGCAGGCAGAGCTCAGCGTCCCTCCGCTCTGCCCTGCTCTCACGTGCTGAGGGCAAACCCGATAGCTGTGGACAGCTCTGTGCCCCTCCCCTGCCCAGCCCCCGCTCGCCGCCACACCTCTGGCGTAGCTGGAGTCGTCCCCGTCGCCCCCGTCACCGCTGTCTGAGTCGGAGGACTCTGCAGGCTCCATGCGCAGCGGGGGCAGTACGCTGTCCCCCTCCACCACGACCTCCTTCAGCAGCAGCGAGTCAAACTTGACAGTGTAGAAGCCGCTATCCACATCTGGGGTGGGACAGGACAGGCTGCAAGGTCAGCGATCCCAACGAGTGGGGTGGGATCGAGGTGGACACTACAGGGATCTGAGGCCCGCCCTGGGGCAGAGGTCCTGCTCACCTAGAACCTCAGAGCCAGGTCCCGATGCCTGACCTCGGGGGGTGGGAGGGGCCACCTGGCAATAACACAGCAGGAACACGGGAAGGGCTGTCCAGGAAGAGCCCTTAAGGAGCGACCGTGGGTCAGGGAAAACCGCCAAGAACAGAGGGAATGCCAGCCGCGCCCCTCGGCTCCAAGCCCAGGAAGGAGATGGGATACTGAACCGCATCACCAAGACCACGTTGTCTCACCAGTAATCCGCGCTGGGTGCCACAGGCCGTCCTGGTGCTTGGCCAGACACGCGGAGCCGGCCTGCAGGGAGCTCAGGTCTGGGTCCTGGAAGGGGCGAAGCTCGTCCACAGGGACCACCTGCCCATGGGAGAACCTGCAGAGAGGGGCATGGGGGAGGGGCTCAGAAAGTCAGGGCGGCCCCAAGGCCTGCGGCCTTGTCCTGGGAAGGGCACACATGCATGCACCCACACATACACACACACATGTGTACAGAGATACAGACATACACAAGTACCTACATACGTAGATATACACATGTATACACATATACACTCACATACACACACGTACATATGCATACATATACAAATGTCAACACAGACATATGCACATACACAGACATACATACACACACATATACACAGAGAGACATACAAGACACATACACACAATACACACTCACACACAGAGATACAGATATACCAACACACATACACATATATGCAGAAGCATCAAAAGAAGATGGAAGGAATACACAGAGTCACTATACCAAAAAGAACTGGTTGATTTTCAACCATTTCAGGAGGTAGCATATGATCAGGAACTGATGGCTCTGAAGGAAGAAGTCCAAGCTGCACTGAAGGCATTGGTGAAAAACAAGGCTCCAGGAACTGACGGAATACCAATAGAGATGTTTCAACAAAAGGATACAGCGCTGGAGGTGCTCATTTGGAGGACAGCTACCTAGCCAATCGACTAGAAAAGATCTGTATTTATGCCTGTTCCAAAGAAAGGTGATCCAACCAAATGCAGAAATTATCAAACAATATCATTAATATCACACGCAAGTAAAATTTTGCTGAAGATAATTCAAAAGTGGCTGCAGCAGGACACTGACAGGGAACTGCCAGAAATACAAGCCTGATTCAGAAGAGGACATGGAACAAGGGATATCACGGCTGATGTCAGATGGATCCTGGATGAAAGCAGAGAATACCAGAAAGATGTTTACCTGTGTTTTATTGACTATGTAAAGGCATTCGACTGTGTGGGTCACAACAAAGTATGGATAACATTGCAAAGAATGGGAATTCCAGAACACTTAATTGTGCCCATGAGGAACCTGTACATAGACCAAGAGTCAGTTGTTCACATAGAAAAAGGAGACATTGCATGGTTTAAAGTCAAGAAAGGTATGCATCAGGGTTGTATCCTTCACCATGCTCATTCAATTTGTATGCTAAACAAACAATCCCAGAAGCTGGGCTATATGAAGGAGAAGACATCAGGACTTGAGGCGGACTCACTAACAACCTGTGATACGCAGATGACACAACCTTGCTTGCAGAAAGTGAAGAGAACTTGAAGCACTTACTGATGAAGATCCAAGACTGAAGACTTCAGTACAGATTACACCTCAACATAAAGAAAACAAAAATCCTCATAACTGGACCAAAAAGCAATGTTATGATAAACAGAGAAAACACTGAAGTTTTCAAGGATTTCATTTTACTTGGATGCATAATCAACGCCCTTGGTAGCAGCAGTCAAGAAATCAAACGATGCACTGAACTGGGCAAATCTGCTGCAAAAGACCTCTTTAAAGTGTTAAAAAGCAAAGATGTCACTTTAAGGACTAAGGTGCGCCTCACCCAAGCCATGGTGTTTTCAATCACCTCATATGCATGTAAAAGCTGTACAACGAATACAGAAGACTGAAGAAGAACTGATGTCTTTGAATTACGGTGTTGGCGAAGAATACTGAATATACCATGGATTTCCAAAACAACAAACAAGTCTATCTTGGAAGAAATACAGCCAGAATGCTCCTTAAAGGCATTTGGACATGTTATCAGAAGGGATCAGTGCCCGGAGAAGGACATCATGCTTGGTAAAGTAGAGGGCCAGCATCAAAAACAAAGACCCTCAACAAGATGGACTGACAGAGCGGCTGTAACAACGGCCTCAAGCCTAACAACAATTGTGAGGATGGTGCAGTGTTTCGTTCTGTTGTACGGAGGGTCACTATGAGTGGGAACTGCCTCGATGGTGCCTGATAACAACAACATATACACAAGACATACACACACACACAAATCCACATGCACACACAGACATATATACACATATATGTACATACATGTATGTTTACACTTACACACATACACGCACATGCAAATATACATATACATGCATTATACACTCACAAATACACATGTACACATAAATACACATATACACACACTCATACACATACACACACATATAGACATACACACATGTACACGTATAAACATGCACATACACATACATGCAGCTACAGATATACCTGCATACACACACATATATATACTCACCCAGACATACACACATATGCATATATATACATGCGGTGCATAGCTTTCTTTTACATGGCTTTTCTTGCCATGGTCTTGTAACTTCCACCAAAAGACTGAGTGGGGCTATGCAAATAAGGTGCTTGTGGAAGGGGATTGGACAGCTTGCTAATAGTGCAAATAAGGTGCATGGCAAATAAGGTATATGGAACCCTAACAAGGGGATTGGTCGATCTTGCCATCCTGTTAGGCTTAGAATGAGCTGTCCCAGAGGTGGAAAGGGAGCTCACTACCACCAACAAGAAGAGACAAGAGGGGTCTTCTTTGGACCTGGGGTCCCTGTGCTGAGAAGCTCCTAGACCCAGAAGACAGAAAGAGAGAGCTGTAACACCAGAGATGGTGCCAAGACGGTGAGAATTAGCAAAGAAACGGTGGTGGCAGAACCACAAGACCGGCGCTAGAAACGTAGTCGACTTCCCGGCGGATGGAGCAAGGTGGTTATAGAGGGTGTGCCGACTCACGGCTGAGCACCTTCAGGCTGAAGCTTACTGGTGGAGTGGGGTGCCCTCAGGCACTTACTGGCAGAGCTAAAGAGCTTTGTAACACTTGCCCAAGCAGGGCAAAGGCCATGGCAAGAGGCTGAGAGCCAAGAGCCAGAGAGAGGCCTGCCTAAGGGCACAGCTCAGAAGAGGCTGTCCTCATCTAAGAACTGTATCCTGAGTCATTCCTGATCCTGAACTGTAATCTGTCACTTCCCTAATAAACCCCATAATTGTTAAGTATTTTCCATGAGTTGTGTGTGGCCATTGCAACGAATTATCAAACCTAGCAGAGCAGAGACAGCTATGGGAGGGACGGCTGGCGTCAGAATTGGTAAAAAAGTTGGAGAGTGGAAGTATGTCTGACCTCCGCCTCCAAGGAATCAGCCTTGGGTTGTTGATGCTGATAATGATTCTTACCCTACCTCCCACCTTGTGAAGTCAGACGGGGAGGTCTGACACTGCTGCCATGCCATTTTTATAATATGCATATATACATACACTCACGCACACATACATACACACAGATACCAAACATATGCACAAATACACACATACACACATGTACAGAGACACACACATACATATGTATTCACATACATACACTCACACGTACACATACATATATACTCAAATACACATATATACACACACATATAAAGCAAATGTACACACATGTACAAACATACACACGCATACACATACCACAAACATACAAACACACATATACACACACGTACACGCGCATATGCTCTTTAACACTCTGTCAAGATGGCCTCGGCTACTCAGAAAAGATGTCTCATGCTGACCCCAGCTTTCTGGGCTGCAGTAACAACTTGGCAGATGAGCTTGTGATCACAGCTTCCCATTGGCTCTCATCCAACCTGAACCTCCAGTTACTAACAGCTAACCAAGGTGTGCACATGTGTGCACACACGTGCACATGTGGGTATGTATGTGCATGCGTGTGCATGCAGTAATACGACTGAGCCCTCCCCAAACTAACAAGAACCTAGTTATACTAGATATACTAGCGGTGCCTTGATGTTCAGATAACAGTGAACCAGTAAATCGAATCCAGAACCAAGATAGAGCAACAACCAGGAGCAGAGTTCCACAGGAGGGGCCAGTATCTCCCATGAGCATAGGTGCAAAAATCCTCAACAGAATACTAGCAAATCAAATTCATCAATGTGTAAAAAGAATTATACACCATGACCAAGTGGGATTCATTACAGGTACACAAGGCTGGTGCAACATTCAAAAATCAATTAATGTAATCTACAACATCAACAGGCTAAAGAAGGAAAATCATCTGATCACATCAATAGATGCAGAAAAGGCACTTGACAAAATCCAACACCGATTCATGAATTAAAAAAAAAAACAAAAACAAAAACTCTGAGCAAACTAGGAAGAAGAGAAAGTCCTTAACTTGATAAGGAGAACCTACCAAAAAAACCCTACAGCTAACATCATGCTTAATGGTGAGAAAACTAGAAGCTTTCCCCCTAAGATTAGGAACGAGTTAAGGCTGTCCCCTCTCATCACTCCTGTTCAACTTGTACTAGAAGTCCTTGCTAAGGCAATTACTCAAGAAAAGGAAATATGAGGGGAAAAAAAAAAACTGTCCTGTTTACAGATGACATGACTGTCTATGTAGAAAGTACCAAAGAATTGACAAAAAAAACCTCCTGAACTAATAATGATTTTAGCAAGGTTGCAGAATACAAGGTTAATATACCAAAGTCAATTGCTTTCCTATATACCAGCAATGAACAATTGGAATTTGAAATTATAAACACAACAACATTTACTTTAGCACCAAAAAAAAAAAAATGAAATCATTAGTGTCATGAAATGAGTTCCTTTATGTGGCCTTATGCCTTGGTTCTTTGGAAAAACAGCTTGAGAGATTTTTCCTCTAAGCCCTGAGGCATTACTTTTGCCTTAGTTTTCCACCCCAGAGAGTTTGTTACTTTTGTCCAGGTTGATCAACATTTCCTAGGTGTTTTAGTGATCTAGTGCTGCTATAACAGAAATATCACAAGTGGACGGCTTTAACGAACAGAAATTTATTCTCTCACAGTTTAGAAGGCTACAAGTCTGAATTGAGAGTGCCAGCTCCAGGGGAAGGCTTTCTCTCTCTGGCAGTTCTAGGGGAAGGTCCTTGTCATCAATCTTACCCCGATCTAGAAGCTTCTCAGAGCAGGCACTGCGGATTCAAAGGAAGTGCTCCAGTCCCAGTGCTTCTTTCTTGGTGGTATGAGGTCCCTCTCCTCTCTGCTCACTTCTTTTATATCTCAAAAAAGATTGACTCAATCCTATAGATTGAGTCCTGCCTCATAAACATAACTGCCTCTAATCCTGCCTCATTAACATCATCGAGGTTAGGAGTTACAGCACATAGGATAATCACATCAGATCACAAAATGGATAATCACATAGTACTGGGAATTATGGCCTAGCCAAGTTGACACACATTTTTGGGGGACACAAATTCAGTCCACGACACTGGGTAAGCTGTAATTAACTTGAAGTTTGACACTTTTTGTCTAGCCCTGGACTGCAGCCTGCCATGTGATTGGTATGCACCTTGCAGGGACTGGTCAATATACTATGCAAATGAAGGGACTATAGACTATGCAAATGAAGCTACTACAGCCTACTATGTAAATGAAGTGTCCGTGTACCTGTAATGAATCCCACTTGGTCGATGAGAGGGGATCCGTCAATTTGTGGCCCTAGTAGGAGGGCTACACCTTGAAATTGATGAGGAATTTGCTTATATATGCAGCCAACCCCACAAAGGTTGGCAGACTGAAGAAAGGAAAAAAGGAGACAGGAGAAAAGGCAAAAGAAGCAAAAAGAGAGAAGCAGAGAGAGGAAGTGAGGAACCTCTTAGAAGAGCTGTGAACACCGATCAAGGGCTGTAACAGTGAAGACAACGGAAAGGAAAGGGCCCTGTGGCAGAGTCGGCAGCAATCGTAGAAATCTGTTGCTAGTAATGTGGCTAAGAGAGCTGAGCAAAACTGCTACACTGGCTATGAGCTGGGTGGGTTAGCAGTGGAGAGGCCGATGGCAGGGAGGCCGAAGGCAGAGAGGCCTGTCCTGAGCGGGCTGAGAAAAAGACTGTCCTCAAAGGGCCAAGAGGAGGCCTGTCCTGAGGGGGCCGAGAGGAGCCTGTCCTCAGGGGGCCGAGAACAGCCTGTCCTCACGGGGCCAAGAAGAGGCCTGTCCTGAGGGGGCTGAGAGGAGGCCTGTCCTGAGGGGGCTGAAAAGAAGACCGTCCTCAAAGGGCCAAGAGGAGGCCTGCACGGCTGAGAGGGGGCGCGCACGGCAGAGAAATGGGCCTACCTGCATGCATGGCTGAGAGGAGCTGGCGAGCTGTCCTGCACTGAAGAAAGGAGGAATGTGCACTCTCCACTTTGGGGGAGCCTTCCAGACTTTGCCTACATGCTTCCTAATCCTGATCCTGAATTGGACCCTGTTACTTCCTTAATAAACTACTAAGCTCTAAGTATGGTCCGTGAGTTCTGTGTGGCCACTGCAATGAATTATCGAACTCAGCAGAGAAGTAGAGGGTGCTGTGGGGAGGACGGCTGTGTCAGAATTGGTAAAAAGGTAGGAGAGTTGGAGGTATGTCTGACCTCCACCTCATGGGTATCAGCTTTGGGCTGATCTTAATTCTCATTATCACCCTGAAGTTCGATAGGTTCTGACACTATTCCCACCATTTTACACTTAGGTATAATCTAACAAAACATGAGCAAGATCTATACGAGGAAAACTATAAAACTCTGATTAAAAAAATCAAAGATTGAAATAAATGGAGATATATTCCATGTTCACAGACAGAAGGACTCAATAATGTTAAGACGTCAGTTCTTCCAAACTTGATCTACAGATTCAATGCAATCCCAGTCAAAGTCCCAGCAGGGTACTTTATGGATATCGACAAACTGATCCTGAAGTTTATATGAAAAGGCAAAAGACTCAGAATAGCCAAGACAATACTGAAGAAGAACAGAGTTGGAGTACTGACATTACCTGCCTTCAAGACTTACCAGATAGCTACAGTGATCCAGACGGTGTGTTAGTGGCGAAGGAACAGACAAACAGATCAACGGGACAGAATAAAGAGCCCAGAAACAGATTCACACGAATACAGTGGACTAATCTTTGGCAAAGCAGCAAAGGCAACTCGACGGAGACAGGACAGTCTTTTCAACAAGTGATGCCAGACCAACAGGATGCCCACAGGCCAAAAAAAAAAAAAAAAAATCAATCTAGACACTGACTGACCTCGCACCTCTCACAAAAATTAACGCAAAATGGAGCACAGACCTAAAGCTAAACACTCCTAGACACTAACACAGGAGAAAATCCAGACAGTATGGTGATGAGTCTTTAAATAAAACACAAAAGCATGATCCATGAAAGAAAAAAATTGTTAAGTTGGATTCATTCAAACAAAAAACTTGTGCTTTACAAAAGACACTGTTAAGACAATGAAAACAAAAGCCACAGACTGGGAAAAAATATTGCAAAACATGTATCTGACAATGATTTAAGAAAAACAGGACTGATAAAGGACTTGTATCTACAATATACAAACACCAAAAAAAACCCAAACTTGCTGCCACTGAGTCGATTCTGACTCATAACGACCCTACAGGACAGAGGAGAACTGCCTCATAGGGTTTCCAAGGAGCAGCTAGTGGATTCGAACTGCTGATCTTTTGGTTAGCAGCCCGAGCTCCCAACCACTGTGCCACCAGGGCTCCAAAATATACAAAGACCTCTTAAAACTCAACAATAAGAAAACAACACAATTTAAAAATGAGCCAAGGAGCTGAACAGACACCTCACCAAAGACTTCCAGGTGGCAAATAAGCATATGAAAAAGACGCTCAACATCATATATCATTAGGGAATTGTAAACTAAAGCAATGAGATACCACTACACACCTATTAGAACGGCTAAAACCCAAAACACTAACAATACCAAACGCTGGCGAGGTTGAGAAGCAACAAGAACTCTCATTTGTTGTTGGTGGGAATGCAAAATGGTACAGACACTTTAGAAGACAGTCTGACAGCTTCTTACGAAACTAAACACAGGCTTGTCGTAAGATCCAGCAATGGCACTCCTAGTTTGTTTATCCAAACGAGGTGAAAACTTATGTCCACACAAAAACCCGCACAAAAATGTTTACAGCAGTTCTACTCATAATGGCCAAAAATTGGAAACAACCGAGATGTCCTTCAATAGATGAACGGATAACCAGACAGTGAAACATCCATAAAATAGACTATTATTCAGCAATAAAAAGAAATGAGCTATTACACCATGAAAAGTGATGAAGGAACATTCAGTGCACGTTGCTAAGTGAAGGAAGCCAGTCTGAAAAGGCTACGGACGGTAGGCTCCCAACTCTACAGCATCCTGGAAAACCCAAAACCATAGAGACAGTAAAAGGATCAGTAGTTTCCAGGGACTCAGGGGCAGGAGGGGAGGCACGAATAGGTGGCACACAGGACATTTTTAGGGCAGTGAAAATTGTTCTGCATGATACTGTAGGCATGGAGATTTGTGAAAACCCAAAGGACTCTACAACAGAGTGTACTCGAAGTAAACTATGAACTCAATTAACAATATGGATACTAGTTCATCAGCTGTAACAAACGTACTAAAAATCTATAGAGGTGTACAACAAAGTGAACCCTCACTCTGAACTTCAGTTAATAACAGTTATCAATATTGGCTCCTCAAGTGTGACAAATGTACCACATCAATGCATGATGGTAATAACAGAGGAAACTGGGGCAGGGAGAGAGGGAGTTCATGGCAACTCTTTGTACTTACTGCCCATTTTTTCTGTAAACCTAAAACTGCTCTAAAAAATATATTAATGCAAAAAAAGGAATATTTTAAAAATCAAGAATTAAAGAACGAGATTAAAAAAAAATTGGAAATTGCCAAGCACTAGAGATAAGCAAAGAAGAATCAACATGGAGACTGAGACGCAGGCTAAAAACTGTAATTCAAGAATGTTTTCCTGAAAAAAAAAAAAAAAAAAAAAAAGATTTGAAACTTTATATTGGAAGAGCACACCATTATCGCTGAGAATATCAACTCAGAAAAGTCAATAGCCAAGATGTGTTCCAGTAAAATGACACAGCTTTATAAAGGAAAAAAAAAAAAACAGTCCTTTGGGCTCAGAAGCAAAAGGAGCATATGATTTACAAAGGAAATAAAACTGTTATCAGACTTTTGACGGCAATGCTTTCTGTCAGGAGAAAATGGAGTGACATACTTAAAACACTCCAGGAAAGCCATGTGAGCCAAAGATTTTATATCCAACAAAGCTGACATTCAAGCAGAAAGGAAACAAACAAAAACATCAACCTGCCGGAGCAGGGGCCCTTCCTGAGGTGCTAAAGGGACCGGGAAGACACAAGACAGACTGGTGGCCAGCATCAGAGCTCCTTGGAGCACTGAGACTCACTAGGGGCACCGGGGAGATGACAATGGCTGTATGACGGTGGAGACCTAGAACAATCAGAAAAAGTGATGGCGAGAGTGTGGCCTGTATACAGAGCACAACTGGAAACAGTGTTCATCATCACAGTTGGTGGTGAGATGGGTGTTGACATTCTGAGGGTGTCATGTGTGGAAAGCAGGACAAGGCAAATGAGTCATCACAGGACATTTGGCTTCTGTCCTCCCGTGTCCTAGAGAACCAGCACCCCTGGGGTGGAAGAGAAAGCAACACAGATGTAACCCAGAAGAGGTTAGGGCAAAACGCCGCAGTCCTCCGTCTGAATCGGAAATATCAGTACGAACTCACGCAGTATTTCACCATTAAAAATACCGGTATGTGCAAATAGTTTTGTATATAATTGCACACAAACATGTACACATGTGTGTCCATGCATATGTATGTCTCCACCTAGATTTCCCAGTTCTGTCTGCTGGAAAGACCTGGAAACAAGGACCAACCTGGCACCCGGAGTGTGGGTCCTGGGACACTGTGTCCCACTAAAAGGAAGCAGGGCCTCTCAGAGAGCTGGTGGAGTCCAGGCCTGGGGCAGGGAACACGTGGGTGAGCACGAGGCACCCTGACCACCAAGACAGCAAGGAAGCCACTGAAGATCATGGGTCACGTGGAAGGGACTCAGGAGCCAGTGTGAAAAGGCTCCCACTGGGCAAAGGCGGGACAACTGAGCTTCGTTAAGGGCCAGAACTGCAGTGAGGTGAAACCCATACGATATATTTAAATCCACGAGTTCGTAAGTGCACTCATTTTTTTTAAAGCTAATTCTTCACCGGATGACAGGAAACCGGCTCACTGTCCTGGAAGCTAAGCAAACAAAACCACCCGAAGCTTTCCCTGCCTTTTCCGTAGGCGCTGTGCCCCACTGGGTACTCAAGACATAGCTGCGGACAAACGGCTCTTCATAGAATTCCAGCTGATAAATGAAAATGAACTGACAGGATTAAAATATCTCCACTCTGCAACCCCAATGAGTTGGTGGAGCCAGGTGCTGAGCACCAACAGCTGCTGATATCACAAAAGAGCACAAGTGGCCCTCACACGCTCCTGACGGCAGAACACACCCAAGTCCTGCCAGGGACGGGGCAGGGTCTGCTAGCCCGCGGTCTCAGAGGGCTGGACAGCAGCACAGGGCGCGGCCGCACGTGTCAAAGGCCCAGCCCTTCCACAGACGTCGGCGTGAAGGTGGGGCGAGCAGACAGCAAGATTCAGACACACCCGGTTTTACAAACGGGCAAGATTAAATGAAAGTACTTGCACCACAGTCACACTCAGGCGGCAAAGCCACAAAAAATGCAAGGATGTTGTAAAAGCAGGGACAGCGGTTACTTCTGGAGGAGGGAGAAGGCTGTGTGGGGCTGACGCACTGGGAGAGACTTCCGGAGTGGTTGGCAAAGTTGTATTTTTCATCTGAGTGGTGACTACCAGAGTGTTTGCTTTTTAATTTGCTAAGCTATGTTTGTTCCCTGTACCTGATTCTATTTTACAATAGCAAGGTAAATATAAAAAACGTGCTGAGTGCTTACTACGTGTCAGGCGCTGTTGTAAGTTCCTCGTATGTATTAACACACTCCACCCTTTCAACAACCGAGATGCGACTCTCATCTCCATTTCCAGAAAAGACTGAAGTAGAGAGAGACCGAGTTACAACAAACACAGGAAAAGGTGCGCAACCTCACTAGTAATCGAGGGAATACAAGTTAAACAGAGACACCATCTAGGCACGAGAGCTAACGTCTGCCAGCACCAAGGCGAGCCAGCACAGAGGAGGACGGGGAGCCGGACGAGGAAAACCTGAAAAGCGCGTGCCTTCTCCACCAAGTCTACGTGCAAAAGAAATTCTTACCATGCAAAAGGAGACATGAACTAGCGTGTCTGTAACAGGTAAAAACTGGAAACCATTAGAAAGGCAGAGAATAAATAAAACGTGGCCTTTTCATAGGAGGGACTACAACGCTGCAGTTAGAATAAGTGGGGTAGTTCTATAAGGATCGACACGGATGTCCCTCAAAAACATGCTAAGGGAAAAAAACAAGTTCCAAAATGAATCATACTGTGTGATACCCTTTAATCAAAAATGAAACACAAATGTATACTACTTACAGATACACACACGTCTGTAAGGAATTAAAACACACACTTCAAATTTGTGAAAACAGGAATCTGCAGGAGGGGGGAACGTGACAGTGTGGGGGTCAAAAGGTACTTCGTTATCTATTTTATTTCTTTTACTTTTAAAAATCCAAAGCAAATTCAAGAAAATAACCTATTGGCCCTGGGTGGTGGCAAGGTGGGGGTTCATAAGATGCTTCAGCCCAGCTCCATTCCTTCTGAGCTTTCGCCTGTGAAATGGAGCCGTGTGGATTACAGAGCTAACGTGCTGGCAACTCTTACAACAGCGTGCCTGGCCTAGAGGAAGCGCCACCTGGAAGTGTTTGCCCTCATCATCCTCCTGGGACACCTCATACAGACTCCATGGCGGGAACCTCCAGGAGGACTGAGGGTGGGAGGCCTGCTCTTGCTCGCCAGTTATACAGCTGTGTCCACCGTGAAAACCCTTTGAGGAAATTTATGATTTACACACTGTTCTGGATGCACGCCATCTTTCAATAAACCCTGCAGAGAAAGAAGGAAAGGAGAACTTTGCCAAATAAGATTTTGGGCCCCAAAGAAGTCTATAAGGCGATACGTGTTCAAAGAACAAGGGTTAGTTACCCTGGACTGTTGGCTAAAAAGAGGAAGTTATCGACTAGAAGTGTCAGTAAATGTTCCTTCCAAAGACAGTAAAGAGGAATAAAAACAAAGTTATGTAATGAAGAAAAAAAGATATCATGGCAACAACTGTGGAAATTTGAGCATGATCCAGGTATTACTGTTAAACTTGTTAGATATCACAATGATATGATTTTATTTTGGTAATGGCCTTATCTGATAGAAATACATCCTGCAATACTTACAGATTAAAAAAAAAAAAAACAGTAATTCTTGGAATATACTTTAAAACGTTTAAAGGTAGGAAAAACAGAACAAGATTGGCAAAACGCTGACAACTGACGAAGCTGGACGACAGGGCCGGTGCAGCATGATCTTACCCTCTCTGATTTTGTGCGTGTTTGAAATTTTCCATCACACAAGTAAATGTAAAGTTTCATTCTGAAGAATACAACTGATGATAGACTGGAGATCTATCCTTTTCAATATAAGCCCTTCTGTCCATCTTGCTTCACCCCAGTAAAATCGAAGCAGACATCTAACCAAGGACACTTCTGTGGGAATTTTACCATCCCACAGATCTCTCTCTGTCAGCAAATCGGCTGGATCATGGACAACAAAACTCCACAGCACAGACAGGGCCAGTCGGGACCCTGTTGCTGTCTGCATGCCCCTCACACCCCTAACTGTTGGGGCCCCGGAACAAAGGGCTTTACCTGCAGTTCTCCTTGAAGCGGCACTTCCCCTCCAGGAAGAATGGGCAGGGCTTCAAGGACTTGTGTGTAGGGTAGAGGTACAGCACCCGGACAGCAGCCGAGCCATCCTCTGCCTGTTCTGTGCCCACAATCATGGCATTGTGGTACTCCAGGGTGCCCCATGAGCTGTAGTAGGGGGCGTTCACCTTTGTCCCACTCAACTCTTCCTCGTCGTCCTCCTCCCCCTCTTCTTCCTCCTGCTGGGGGATGCTGGGTTCAGGCCCTACCTCTTCTTTAGAAACAGTCTCCAATTCTGCCTCTGTGGCTGCTGGTACCTCCACTACCTCAGAGATGGCCTTCTGGAAAGCCAGATACTCGGTATCTTCCTGGGCCGGGTGCTCTTGGTCCAGCGTGGCCAGGAGTTTGCTCTTCCTGACAGACACCAAGCTGGCTTCAGTGAGTTCGATCAGCTCCTTCAGGTCCCCCTGCAGCTGGTGCAGGTCGGCCTGCTCTGATGCCTCCAGGCCAGCGCCCAGGGCCAGCTCCACTTGCTGCAGCTGCACATGGTAGGTCTGCAGGGCCGTCTCCAAGCTCTCCTCGTCCATCCTGCGGTTGGGGAGGCAGAGGTGGGTCCCTGGGTCCTCAGAAAGGAGGCTGTGGGAGCCGGAGCTGCAATGAGAAGGCAGATGAACCCCGAAGCCTGCCGCCTTCACCCTGAAGCCACCCTGTAAGGCTGACGCCGACTGAGCACCGGTTCGGCCATGCCCTGTGCAGAGCCTTACTCACACGGCCTCACGAAACCTTAGACAGCCAGCGGAGCAGCTCGGCGATTTCTCCCGCTGAAAGATGAGAACACCGGCGCCTGCCTAAGGCATACGGCCCCCCGGGAAGGGGGAGAGCCAGAACTGGACCCCATCTGATGGCCCCACAACCTGAGTTCCGCCGACTAAGTGCCACACTTCCCTCCCAGCGCCTCCCTGGGATCGTATGTCGGGCTTGACTAGGGCTCTCCCTGTGCTGTCTGAGCTCGCGGCTCCCTAGCAGGTGACCAGGGAAGCCCGCGCCAGCTCCCTCAGACCCGCCCGCGACCCTCGGCCCAGTCGGCCCTCGGAGCCGGCCCCAATGCCCCTTGGACCACCCTGGGCTCCCGTCGGGCCAACTCCTTTTCCCCCGGGACCGCGCCCACCTCCGCGCCACCTCTCACCTCAGGCCCGGGTCCCGTCCTCTCAGACCGCGGTCCCCCCATCGCCCCGCCCGGTTACCCACCCGCCGCCATAGAGCGCCGCCGGCCTCACCGGCTACAGCGGTCGGGCCACCCTCCTTCCGCCCTCGCACCGACCGCCACTTCCTCCCGGGCCCCGCCGCCACCGGAAGTGCGAGGCGCGGGGGCCGCAGGGAAGCGGC
>NW_004443944.1:455284-458231 GCF_000243295.1 Trichechus manatus latirostris
GCGGGCTCGGAACTCGGGGTCCGGGCGGGCGGCGGGCCCTTTGGGCTCCGGGAACCTCCGCCGCGGCCGCCCGGCCCGGCCTTTCGCGGCCACCGCCACCTCCGGGTGTGTCGGACCGCGAGGTCGACCCCAGGGGCCGCTGCAGCCCCGCCCCTGTAGCCTGTCTCCAGAGAACGGGTGTCCCGTGGTCGTAGCCTTCGGTGGCTCCTGGCGAGTGTTGGCTCTGAGGTGGGCGAGCAGGCCTGCGCCTCGCACAACCGAATTTTAAAGAGCATTCGGTTGCCCAGGCTGAGTTGGAGCGAGCATGTTCCGGTGTCCGCTGTGGGAGAAAGCTGCGCTTGAGCGGAGCCTGGACGGGTGGCTTGGGGGCTCAGTGCGCAGGGCGGGGCAGGAGGTGAGGACGCAGGGGCGGGTGCGTGCTTGTGCGCACACCTGGCAGGGTCCTAGGTGTGGGGAGGGCGAACCGGGGAAGGGCAGAATGATCTGGAGAGAGCGGGGCTGGGAGTGAGGAACGCCGTGAGGTGGTGGCCGTGGAGATGCAGAGAGCCAGCCCGTGTGGGAGAAGTGCAGGCAGTGTCAGAGCTTTGCTGAAGAGGTGACCCGTGGGGGTCAGGAATGGCCCCCGGGCTCCTGGTCTGAGCAGCCAGCAGGACGGACCACGGATGGGGTGCGGTGTCCCAGCTGGGGAAGCTGGTGGGTGGTGAGGTGCGGGTCAGGCTGCCCCCTGACGGATGTCGGGTGTCCCAGGGCAGGATGTACACGCTGCTGTCAGGCCTGTACAAGTACGTGTTCCAGAAGGATGAGTACTGCATCTTGATCCTGGGCCTGGACAATGCCGGAAAGACGGTGCGTACTGGGGCCCTTCTTTTGGTTTTATGCCTTCAGCTGCACACTGACCGTCCAGACAGACTCTGAACCCCTTCTAAGACCACAGGAAGGTCACCCCCAGTTCCTCTCCGTAGAACGTTGATCTGCCTTCTGTGGAGTGGGCCCAAGAAGAGACGTTTGGGAGGTGGACTTGGAAAACTGCTGTGCCCACGGGCTTATGGCGTCTTTCCTCCTCAGACCTTCCTGGAGCAGTCGAAAACCCGGTTTAACAAGCATTACAAAGGGATGAGCCTGTCCAAGATCACCACCACCGTGGGCCTGAACAGTAAGTGGGCACTTTGGTCCGCAGGTGTTGGGTACTGGGCCCTGGGACACTGTGGAGTCCATCCCAGAGGGCCAGCTGCGGCGCCTCTCCCGCGCCTCTGAGCGGCCTGCTCTTCTCAAACACAAGCATGGGGGAGGTGGGATACTTTGAGGAGCAAGGTCACAGCCTTGTGCTCTCCCTCCCCAGTTGGCACCGTGGACGTGGGCAAAGCACGCCTCATGTTCTGGGACCTCGGGGGGCAGGAGGAGCTGCAGTCGCTATGGGACAAGGTAAGGTGTCATGGGAACGTGTGTGCATGTCTGTTTGTGTATCTGTAGAAAGCTTGGGCCCGCCACCCCACTCAGCCAGACACTACCTGCCTCCACCCCTTTCCTCTCCAGACAGTGCCCCTTGTTCTCCACCCCAGGACCTGCCTCAGTCTCTTTCCTTTCCATCAGCAGCTGCTTCATCCACTTTGTTCCTGAGGCTTCTCTCCCCAATCCTACTGCAGGCTCTCTAGTTGCTACCCCAAAGGCAAGGGAGCCCTTGGTTCCTCTCGGCTTAAAAATTTTGTTGCCAATGACCGTGGGATACGGACAAGTGACAGCTGAGAGCCAAGTGTGGGGAAGTTGCAGAGCCTGTGCGGTGCTTAGCTGGTGGCCTCTTCCCACCAGGGGACGGCTTCCTCACAGATGGACAGCAACACCTCGTGTTTTGATATGGGTTTTGGGTATTTTTGAGGCCTCAGCATGGGGCTCATCTGCCCCTATGCCCCAGGACAACCCACGTGGGGTACAGTCAGTCTTCAGCTCAGCCCTGTGCCAGCAGTGAGCAGAGAGACCAGCCCCTCCCACAGAGCGCCCCTCCGCTCAGATTGGCATGGGGCAGGACGTAGAGATGCCCGCCTTGACACCTGCCAGTCGCCTCTGTGTGAGACCAAGTGCCACGTCCTGGTTTCTGACATCAGCAGCAGGCACCCAGCAAAGTGTCCCTCCTGCCTGGCCTTGGCTGAGAGAACGGCTCTGTCTTGCTGGCCAGAAGCTCTTGGCGTGATCAGAGGCTGGGCCGAGCCCAGGGCTCTCCCTGTCCGACCAGACGCACACGGGGAGTAGAACGAGCCACATGGGATGTGGTTCCTTGTCACAGGCTGGGTTCTCGAGCAGACACCAAGTCTGGGGTGTGGGATGTTTACTGGGGTTCGACCCCTGGGAATACAGCGGAGAAGACGCAGGTGTGGACAAAGGAAGAAGTCACACTTCGGTGCAGGCCCAGGAAGGTGGGGCCTGGCAGGCTCGCCCTTTGCAGATCCTGGAGAGCTGAGAGTAGGGCCACCTGCAGGCACTCTGTCAGCAGCCTGGGCCACCATGCTTACGTGCAGTGGCTCTTCGGGGTCCCAGTGGCCTCTCTTATCTGTCTTCTGCTGACCTTCTCGGGTCCCCTCACACTCAACTGCCACGTCTTCTGGCCCCAGTGACTTACCTGGCATTGTGACCCAGACTTGGCACCAAGGGCCTGAACCCTGATCCATGTGTAGTCATGGGGCGAGCGCACCCCATCCCACATGCGTTCCCCCAGCCCTGTGGACTGTGGCCCTACCTCCTGCAGCCGGGCTCAGTTCCTTCTACGTGAGGGGCCTCCTCTTGGTCCCTGGGGCCCCGGGACATGAGCCCAGAGTGCCTGGTGCAGCCGTAGTTCGCATTTGGCATGTCTTGCTGTGTCTCCTGGTGAGAGCGCCCTTTGGAGACCCAGGCCTCAGGGCGGAGGGCCAGCGGCACGGGGCCCCAGCGTGTCCCAGGCCTCAGGGCGGAGGGCCAG
>NW_004443944.1:458817-485420 GCF_000243295.1 Trichechus manatus latirostris
AGTGGCACGGGGGCCCAGCGTGTCCCAGGCCTCAGGGCGGAGGGCCAGCGGCACGGGGCCCCAGCATGTCACAGGCCTTAGGGTGGAGGGCCAGCAGCACGGGGCCCCAGCATATCACAGGCCTCAAGGTAGAGGGCCAGTGGCACGGGGGCCCAGCGTGTCCCAGGCCTCAAGGTAGAGGGCCAGTGACACGGGGCCCCAGCGTCTCAATGGGAGGGAAGGGCCAACCCCCCACATCCTCCCCGGTGTCCAGACCTGTGTGTCTTGGGTTGGGGGAAGGGGGGTGGGCGCCAGGTGAAGGTTCCTGATCAATGAGTCTGCTGTGTCCCGGAGCTGGTGCTGTGGCAGAGGGCGGTGCCCAGGTGTGAGCGCGTGTGATGACTGGCTGGCTGCCAGGCATAGCCCGGCCGGTACCTCCTTTTCTGCACAGAGTCCCGGCCTAATGTGACGTGACAGCATCCCTGCCGGTGTCTCGCCCAGTGAGCCCTCCATGCTGCCAGAGTTCCTCGGCAGGGAAGGCTGACTTCCACCCAGTACACACGTCTGCACACGTCTGTCCCTGTGACTAGGAGAGTGGATGGGAAGGCTCCTAGGGCAAGGACACCCTGTCGGGGCTCCACGCTGCCCTCTGCTGCTGGGGAGTGTGGTTGGTGGCAGTTCCCTCAGCCTTCTCTCGGCTGCGCGGTCCCAGTGTGCACATGCCATCATGCCGCACAGGTGGCGTTGTCAGGCTGGCCACAGTGTTTTTGTTCTTTGTGGGTGCACTGCTGGTCCTTGGTGTAGGGTACAGACCTCTCCCCAGGCCGAGGCTGCTACTCCCTGCCAGCTGCCTCACGTCTGTCCCAGGCTTCCTGGTGCCTGCTCTTCTGGCCTGGCTTGTGTGCCACTGCCCCTGGGCTCTGTGCTGCCCCCCGTCTGGACTGCAGCCACACGTGGAGCTGGCCCGCCTGCACGCTAGCCTCGAGTCTCTGCTGGTTGCACAGGGTGCCCCATCCAGGCAGCCCTGGGGCTGGTGGCCTTCAGCATCCATCACCCTGCACAGACCAGAGAAACCCGCCATGGGCAGGACTGTCCACCTTCAGGGTCTGAGGAGGCTGCCAGATGCTGGCAGGAGGTGCAGGGTGCCTCCATTTGCCTTGCTTGGGAGGGTGGCCCTGGCTCCCTGTCCCTGCACTTCTTTCTGATCTCTGTTGATCGGGCCCTGTCACATAAAGAGTGCAGCCTGCTGAAGCTCCCCTGAGCCCTGGGTGCTGCTGGGTCCCAGCTCTGCTCCCTGCCCCTTTGTGTGCACCACTCCCTCCATACATCTTGGTGCAACTCCTGGCCCCATCCTCCCAGGTCAGCATCATGGTCCAGGTCCCCAGACTGGTTTTTGGGAGCAGAAGCCAAGGGGGTGTGTGGGGTGTAGGATGCATTGGGGTCGACACCTGGGGAGGGAGGGCGGGGTAAGGGCAGACACAGGACTGGGCAGCAGGAGGCATTCACCCAGGCGGTGCTGGCCCATCATCAGCCCCCCTTGGGTGAGGTTCTCTTCATTGAGGCCTGAAGGAGCTGGTGGGGGCTGCTACCCACATGGAGGCCAGCAGGCCACGCCCTGAAGAGTGTCCAGGGGTGTGCCTCCCATCTGCCACGGCCCCTCCACTCCCTACAAATGCCCAGCAGGCACTTTCCAGTTGGGGGCTGCCCCTTGCCCCCCGCGTGGTGTCCCTGTTCCGTGAGCTGTGGCCCCAGGAGTGGCCGAGCACCGTCTGCTGGGGCCTGGTGTGGCGGCTGTGGATGCTGCTGTCTCTTGCCAACCCCTGTGGTTCCTTTCCAGTACTACGCCGAGTGCCACGGCGTCATCTACGTCATCGACTCCACCGACGAGGAGAGGCTGTCTGAGTCCAAGCAAGCATTTGGTGAGCGGCACAACCTCGGCTGGCATTGGAGGCAGAGATGCCAGGCGTGGGTGGAAGGTGGAGGTGCTGGGGGCCAGGTCGTCCCTCATGTCCCTGTCCCCCCCCCCAGAGAAGATGGTCACAAGTGAGGCGCTGGAGGGTGTCCCCGTCCTGGTGCTGGCCAACAAGCAGGACGTGGAGGTGAGCTGGACAGGCCCTTCTCCAGGAGGCTGTGGGCATAACCCCCCGCACGTGTCAGTAGGCCCCCCACCCCCTGTTGCAGGGCAGCAATGGTTGTGTGTTTTGGGGATCCATGGCCTTCCTCAGGCACCCCAAGGCCACCTGCCCGAGTGCACAAAGCCCTTCTCGGCTGTCACCCAGGACCCCCAGGTGCTGCCCTTCCTTGGCTCCTTCCTGGGCAGGCCCACCAGCTTTCCCTTTGCAGCAGGCTAGGGCAGTCCTGTCTGCAGGCCGCTTCCGCCTTTGTATGCTGTCATCTCGGGTGGTGGGGGAAGAAAGCTCTGGAGAAGGGCTGATCCCCCAGCCCTGGTGCCCATGAGAGGCTTCGGGGCATCCAGGGTGGCCCCTGTGCCCAGCCAGCCCCTGGGGGCACCACCGGCTGCTGCTCCTGGGACCACTGTCACCAGCATCCCTGCCAGCGGGGCCCCACCTCAGCGGCCACGTGGGGACTGGAGGTGGGACAAGTGTGGAGGGTAGAGGACCATGCCATGCAGAGGGGCCGGGCCTGACCTCACGGTCTCACCTCCCCCAGACCTGCCTCTCGATCCCCGACATCAAGACAGCCTTCAGCGACTGTACCTCCAAGATCGGGCGGCGGGACTGCCTGACCCAGGCCTGTTCAGCACTCACGGGGTGAGTGGGGGCCCAGGCAGATGAGGGGTGTGTGTGGGGCCCCTGTGCTCATGCCCACTGTCTCCGCAGCAAGGGCGTGAACGAGGGCATCGAGTGGATGGTGAAGTGCGTCGTGCGCAATGTCCATCGACCACCACGGCAGAGGGATATCACATAGGTGTGAGCACCGCTGGGGGACAGTTCGTCAGCAGCTGCTGTGGGCGCTCCCTGCCAGGGCCAGGCCCGGTGTGCTTTGTCTTCTGGCTTCTATATTTGCTTTGTGTTTCCTCTAAGACAAAATTCTTTGTGTCCACAGAAATGTAGACATCTGGAGGCTTTTGCGGGGGTGGGGGCAGGGGCTCAGCTGCTTCCTGATCACCACCCAAGCTGTTTCCAACTAGGGGTGCTGCCACAGGGCCTTGTGACACCACTCTGCTGGCGGCCGCCCCTTAGTCCCCCTGCCTGCCTCAGGGTTGGGACTGGGGTGTGAGGAATGGGGTTTTCCGGAGCTGCAGGCGGCTCAGAGTGGCGTGACTCACTATGCCACCCTGCAGGCCGCAGCCTCAGGCCTCGGGTGCCCTGGATCCATCTGTCTACCTTGCCCCCTGATCCGTACCCTCACCATGGGGGGCCTCAGGAGGGGAAGGGTCCCTTGGGGATGGTTTGACTGGTGTGGAAAAGCTGGGAGCTTGGGCTGGGGGGGTCTTAGTGCCCCTACCCCGCCTGGTAGGTTGGGGGGTACCCAGAGGACACACAGCCCTCCCTCTAAATGCCCAACCGTGATCTGGACACAGTGTTGGGGAGGTGGGTCCTCACGGGACCGGCGTGATGTGCCAGCGTGCATTCCTGGTAAGGGGGCATTCTTGGAGGCACCCTGAGCCCCATTATGGGAGAGCAATGCTCCCACCCTGTTGTCTGTGGGTGGGACAGCTAGAACCCCCTTCCGGAGTCCCTCCTTCACTCTGTCCCCAGGCCCTGCCCTTGAAGGGCTGGCAGGGCCTGGTGGGCCAAGGCTGGGTCTGGCCAGGATCGAGGGTGAGAAATAAAGCCGGTGTGAGCAGCTCTGTGCTCGTTCCTCAGTGGCCCAGGCTGATTTGGGAGGTGGGGTGTGTGTGTGTGTGTGAAGGGTGGGACCCCACTGTCAGCACTGGGACCTTAGCATGAGGCTTTGCCCTGGGTTTGGGGCCCCAGGCTCCAGAGGGGATGGGCGGGTGAGGCCTGGGGCTCCCCCAGGGAGGCTGGGGGCTGCTCAAGTCAGGTCATAGTCATGCTGGACGCTTCTGTGATCCAGAAGTTGCTGGGTGTGTGAGCGAAGATGAGTCAGGGCTGGGGTTAGGGGTGTATTGGACTGCACGAGGTATCTGGGTACTGAGGCCCCAAGCCTTCCCTGGGTGCTGATTCTGACGGTCCTTCTAGGGGCCTTGGGGAGGGGCTGGGTCTCCAGCCATAACAGGACCAGCTGGAGGGGGGACTCGAGTCTCCAGGATACTCTAGAACCTTCTGGAGGCTGTGTCCCAACCTAGCCCAGAGGGGAAAAGCCTTGTTTCCCAGAAAGCACGCGGAGTACTCAGGGTAGCGGAGTCCCTTCCTGGAAAATTCCCAGCTGGCTCAAATGAGCAGACTGGGCGGGGGCAGGGAGGCAGTATGGGGTGCCTGACCCTTTTCAGCACTGCCCAAGACACTGAGAGCTGGACTGGGAGTCCCTGCATGCCCTGGGGCGCCGGCCTTGAGGGACCTCGGAGGGAGGCACTGGGCGGCCAGAGGATTCAGCAGGGGATGCCACACCCACCACCCACCAGCCCTGCTGCCGCCTGTCTGATGCCCAACCCAGGTATCTGCCCCTGAAGGCAGCCAAGCGGAAGGGCCCCACTCGGGAAGCCCCAGGGTGTGGACAGGTAGGGCGCTGGCCCGGTGCCTCCACCGCCTTGGGAGCACACGCGTGAGACTTCGCAGCCACAGTGATACAAATGGCTTTATAAAAATAAATCATTAAGGCTATGGCCTGGTGCGTTGTCGGGGTCGGGGCAACCCGTGGGCAGCGGACTTGAAAGTGGGGTCGGGAGAATAAATACGGCCGGAGTGGGGGGTTGTCAGCGCGTGGGAAAGAAGCGGGCGCGGACGCTGCGCTCCAGCCCGGCCAGCCTGGCGTCCCGCAACGCCAGCAGTAGCCGCGCCCCCAGCGCCCTGTCACGCGCGCCCAACTCCGCCAGCTGCCGCCGCAGTTTCAGCTGCAAGGCGGCGCGACCCTCTTCCCGCGGCGGCGGCCGCCTCCGTCCTCCTGGGCCCACCAGGGCCTGCTGTAGCCGCAGAAGCCTCTTAAGGGAGATATCCTGGAATGCCACAAAATCCAGGAGGGCGCGCTCACACTCCTCGTACCCTGCGGGGGGCGAGGGGCTCGGGTCAGTACCCGGGGCACTGACAAGCCCCACTGCGGCCCTCTCGGGGCTGACCGCCGCGGGCAGGAGCGCTGGACAAGCAAAGGTGGAAAACTGAGCCGATCGGCGCAGGAGTGTGTCTGTGTGTGTGTGTGGGGGGGTCGCTGGTCAGGCCCGAGGGCAGGACTAGCCACGGGATCCATCCAGGAGCTGAGCCGGCCCGCCGGGCAGCGGTGCTAAGGCCATGCGGTGGGGCCGTGTCTGGCCGCGGCGGAGTAGCGAGGAGGCTTCCGGGCTGGAGGTGTGGTTAAGGGGAAAGCGGGAGGGGGCGGCGCCAGGGTGGGGAGTCGTGGGGGTGGGGGGCGTGCTTGGGGCTACTGCGAGGGGCTAGGCGGCCGCCGCGGGAGAGATTGGAGCAGAGGAACGGCGGGCCTGGGGCTTTGAGAGGATCTGCCACCGCCACTGTTTAAACGCTCTGGGCCTCAGCCTCCCAGTGCGAGGTGGAAGGTGCCTCACCTGCCTCTGAGGCAGCACGGGGGCCCAGAAACCACCTGGCGTGCTTCCTGCTCCAGCTTTCACTCCAGAGACTGCTGGCTGGGGGCGGAGCTCACCTGGCTCCACGGTGCTGAGCGAGAAGTTGAGGCAGCTGGTGCACAGGGCGTCATGGAAGGAGGAGCCGGCCACGTTGAGGGTCAGGCCCAGGGCCGTGCAGTTGCGGTGGGGCTGGCAGCGCTCTGAGCTCGAGCTGCTGGCCGAGAAGGTGCCTAGGGGACAGGGCTGGCACTGCGTGTTCTGGCTGGGGGTGCCTAGGGGGACACGGGAGGACGGGGTCATGGGAACTGCTGAGCGGGCGCCACTCCACTCTGCGTCCCCACTCGCCCAGGCACCCACCGGGAACGACCACGCCGGCGCCGGGCAGGCACTGTGCGTGCTCCAGGCAGAAGCCAGCGTGCGCGAAGAAGCCGGGCTGGCAGCGGCAGGCTCGGTTGTGCGTGGCGTTGCACGGCCGCGCCTCCTCCTCGCGCTCCCCACAGATCACGTTGCAGTAGCGGCAGCGCTCCAGGTAGTTCCAGAACTCCGTATAGTGGCGCGGCGGGCACACGCCGCACGCCGTGGGGCTCCCCCGGCTGCAGGGCCTCTGCACGAAGGTGCCCGGCGGACACTGCCCGCACGCCAGCCACTCGCGCGTCTCCGCATCCCGCCACGGGAAGGTGGGCGCATCGGTCGCCGCACCGCGCACTGCCAGCGCCAACAGCAGGACGGGCAGCGCGCACGGCAGGGCCTGGCCAGTCCTCTCGGTCCCCCTCATGGTCCTTCCTCGAACGATTGTCTGCGGCCTCCAGGGGCACCTTGGTGCGGGGAGGTGTGGGGCTCTCTAGGGCCGCGAATACAGCCCGCCTGGGGCCCGCCCGCTTCCCCGAACGCCCAGCTAGGCCCGGATCCAGCCCTACCTGCCCTCGCCCAGCGCGCCCAGAGCACGCGCCTCTCGGGCAGCGTCATTTATGGAGGGGGGGAGGGCGGGGCCGACTGGCCGGCCCCGCCCCCACTGGAAACTCTCCCCGCGGGGGAGAGGGACGTGACCGCCAGGGCTGGGCGGCGACCTAGTTTTCGGCAGTGTCGCAGCCCCCTCACCCCACCGCTCCCCGGAGCCCCTGTCCTAGGGAGCGGTTCCTGGAAGGGATGAGGGCGTCTCTGCAGCCCCTCCTCGGTGGAGGCCCTACATTTACCATCTTCCATCAGGGATGACCCACGACTGGGGGGAGGGGCGGGGGGCACTCTCGGGGCTTGTTTGCCTGGGGTAGATTGGGAAGGGGACCCTGCCAAGGGCCCACCCCACCCGACCACAAGAGGAGGGGGCCCAGAGATGCCAGTGGAGGCACCGCCAACAGCTTTATTCAGAGGAGTTCCGGCCATCAAAGGCAGGCAGGGGTCACACACAAGGGGCCAGTGAGCACCCCTAAAGGATGACCGCCTGCTCCCCTCCTTCCAGGCCTGGGCTCAGATGTGAAACCCCTGGGGGTTCCAGCGCAAGCTGGCATCCAGACAGTGTTCTGGGGAGACCCTTCTGGTGACCACAGACCCCAGGGTGGCCCCGGGCCACCTTGCCACCCCACCTGCCTGAGGCCCGTGGTGGGCCCAGCCCACTGTCCTGTGGGTTCTTGTTCAAAGAGATGCTGGTGCTGGGTCCAAGCCAGAGCGGGCCAGAGAGGTAAGTGTTGGAGCAGGGTCCCTCAGCATGGGGAGCTCACGGGGACACTGCCCAGAAGACCTGCGAGAGGCTTTGCTTCCTGGCGGCGGCATGACAGGCTGGGCAGGTTCTAGAGGCCTGCGGGGACACAGAGGGTTCAATGGACAGGCTGCCCTGCACCCGGGGCGGGGGGGAGGCTCGTGCCGCGGGCGGGATGAGGGCCGACCTGGGCGGGATGGGTGCCTCATGCCCTGGGAGGGATGGGGGCCGACATGGCGGGATGGGGCCTTGTGTCCCGGGGAGGGGGCCTACCTGGAGGTGCTGGCGCCAGCAGGCCTGGCAGCGGTGGAAGTCGCAGTCAGGGCACCGGAAGGTCACCTCATCCTCTGCCCCACAGCCGGAGCACGTGGGACCCTCCACACGGGACTGTGGGTGCACCGGGGCCTCGGCACAGGCCCCCTCCCCTGACCGACCCCACGGGGACTCTGACTGGCCACAGGGGGGCCCAGGGAGCGCCTGGCTGGGCCCTGGGGGGACAGCATCGGCTGCCATGCTCTCGGCCGGCCTCTGTTCCCAGCAGGAAGAAGTCTTGCTCTGGACTTTGTCTGGTTTCTCAGACTGCGGGAGGCCTGGGGACAGAGGATGGAGTCCGAGGAGGACCCTGGGTGCTGTCCACCCTGCACAACGGAGAGGGGATCCCGGGGTGATGGGGCTGGGGGAGGCAGGAGCATCAGGGCAGCACACCCTACCCAGTCTGGCAGGTACCCCGGCCCCGTGAGCGGGCTCAAGGCCAGGAGGCCTGGCAGGGCTGGCGTCCGTGGCTCCCGGGGGCTCCGTGCCCCCACCTGGGGCGGGCTGGCCCGTCAGGTCTGTCCACATCTGCCGGAACCGCTGCTGGTGGTGCGGGCGCACAAACATGCCAAATCCTGCGGAGTGGGGTGCTCAGCCCTGATGCCTCCCCCAGACCACCCCCTCCCCCCGCCCAGCCCCCGCGGCCACTTGCTCTGCAGCAGTGGGAAGTCCTCAGGCTTGGCAGTGGTGAGCGCAGCCACCACGGCCACCACTTTCTCATAGTCGTCGTCCTTCTTGTATGTGGTCAGCGCTGCCAGGAGCTGGCAGCAGCCTTCAGATCCCAGGGCCTTTCGGGCATCTGCCAGGTAGGCAGTCGCGGCGGACCGGCCCCGCTGGCCTGATCCCAGGCGGCTGCTGGGTTCTCCTGGCAAGAGAGGACCAGCTGGAGGACTACGTCAGGGCATAGGGACCTGGAGCACCCCACCTACTTCTGTGGACTCAGGGGCCAGAACCCCCAGGCTGGCACTCCAGAGCAACCCCCCATGGGGGAGGGCAGAACCAAAACGGACCCCTCCATGGAGGCTGGCGCCCGGAGGCTCTTCTGGCACCCCAGGGTCTCCAGCCTACAGGTACCTGTGGCAGGAGGCCTGGTGGCCAGGTGGGGCCCACCCTGGTTCAGGTGCCCTCTGGGATCCAGATGCCTGGCTGCGCCCTCAGTCAACTTGGGGTCAGGCTCCCACCTTCCTGGGGAAACACAAACACTGAGGTCCCGTAGCACTTCTGGGCCTGAGCCGAGAGAGAAACACCTTGCGTTCCCCAGGGTCTGAAAAGTCCCCACAGGGAGGAGGCGGGGCTGCAGCGGGAGCCTGGGCCTCAGGCAGCGGGGCACAACACCCGGGCACACAGCAGGACTGCCGCCTCAGAGGCCACAGAGGGCAGGCATGATGGCGCCCAGGGCCACCACCAGGTACCAAGCCTGGGGTAGAGGAAAGCTGCTCTCAGGCTGCCCAGCCAGGCCCCCTGGGGGAGACACCTGTCCTCGGGGAAACCCCTGCCCAGGTGTGGGCCGTCCATCCACCAGCAATGGCAACAGGTGTTGCAGCTCAGGCAGCGCCCGGCCCAACTCCAGGTACAGACAGGGGTATGGACAGATGGGGGTAACGTGCAGGGCCCGGCTCACCGCTGGGGCCGGGGGCTGGCTGCACTCGCTGCCCTCGAGGAAGGCTGTGCTCCAGCCGGTAGCCGCAGCCTTGGCCTGTCAGCTGGAGGCAGGCCTCCTCAAACTGCTGCTTGTGGTGAGGGCGCACAAACTGGTAGAGCCCTGTGGGGAGGGGCACCAGGCTGAGCACCCTGCCCTGCTCCTTTTCGGGGGACACCCTCCGACTTGACCTCTTCCCACCACCCCATGTCACCTCGGAGCAGGCTATGCTTCCTGGGGTCGTCCGCGAAGAGGGGCCCGAGGCAGGCAGCCAGGGCGGTGAGGTCGTCGGAGCCCTTGTAGTCCCTCAGGGCCCGCGTGAAGGTGTCGAAGCTGGCCTGGCTCAGGGCCTGCTTCACAGCCACCATGAATAACTTAGCTCTGTCCACCTGCCCACCAGACGCCGGCTCCTGCACCTCCTGGGGACACAGGCAGGCACAGGTCAGGCCAGCCACAGGCTCCAGGGCCCAGAGAAGTGCCAGCGCCAGCCCGCCACCCCAGCCCCCGCGGGCAGAGCAGACGCTGGTCGACATGAACCTGGGCTTCCCGACCATGCCTCCATCCCGCCATCAGCTGGTCCCTCGGGCCCGGGGCAGCAGTGGGTCTGCCCTGCCCCCGTGGTGCCCATAGCAGCCCCAAGGCCACACTCACTCCTGACGGCGGCGGGGGAGGGGAGCCACGGGAAGAGAACGCGGGGTCACCTGCAGGCAGTGAGGGGCTGGCTGCGAGTACGGCCCGACACAGGAAGCTTGGGGACCACAGGCGGCTTCCAGGTGATGCTCTGCCCACACCCGCGATCCTGGGCTGGGGGCACCGTCTACTCCCCATCCAGCCCTGCACAAACACCCCTGGCTCAGCGTCACCCTTAACTTGCCCCTGCACCCCATTTCTTCTGCACACCCCAGCCCTGACACTGGACCCTCAACTAGGAACTGGAACAGAGAAAACCAAGATAGGGAGCGGTCCAGCCCCCGGGCCTCTCTGCCCACACGTGGGGACGCCCCACTCCTCCTTCTTGCCTACATGAGACAACCAGCCTGAGCATCCACCCTGTCCACAAAGCGGGTGCTGAGCCGCTGCACCCCTCATCCCTTGCTGGGCAGGGTTCCCGCAGGCCCAGGCACCTTGACAAGCCCAGGGACTGTACCTACCATCCCTCCCCCAGCTCGGCCCAATCCTTCCCAGAAGCCAAGAGGACAAAGGCAGTGGCACCCGGGGCTTTCCCAGGAGTTGGGGGGCTTCCTGGATCAGATTATAACTGAACTGCTCATAACTGCTTTCATCTGAGGCCAGAACAGACAAACCGCTTGGCTGGGTGTGCCACTCCAGTGTCCACAGCCAGGCTATCGCCCACGGCTGTGCAGGCCCCTGATCCAGCGCGCCTGAGGGCTAGGGCCAATGGCCAGCTCGGGACACGAAGGGGCTCTGTGAACCCCCATGGGTGCACGCACAAACCTCTGAGCCCACTGATGGCCCCTGGTGTCACCAGCGTGGGATGCTGAGGGGGCACCCAGTGACAGGCGGCAGGAAGCCCACTGCCTGCCTGAGTGCCCTTGCATAAGAGCACCACAAAAACCAAACCCAAGTCCAGGGACGCCGCTGGAGCCGCCCGTGGTTTACAGGAAGTGTCAGGGTCTGGGATGTGCTCACCCCCCAGGCTGCCGTTGCCCCCCCACAGGGGTGGGAAACGCTAGGCCACCAACCAGGGTGTCCCCATGCACACGTGGGAGAGGTTACAAGTGATGTGAGAACGTGACAGAACTGTCGGCTGGCCCTCTCAAGGGTGTCAACAGGGGACAGAAGGACGACGAGCCGGCTGTCACCATGCAGGGCCCTGGATGGGCAGGGACACGGGCCTTGGGGACTGCTGCGTGGCCTGTGGAAGCGTGTCCATCCTGTCTCTGGGGTCTGATGGCTGTGCGGGGGGGATGGTGGTACAGTGGTCACTCAGGACCACTGCACGAAGGGGATGGGAGCCTGTGCTCTTCACGACCTTCCTGTGAGGCTGAAATGACCTCAGTTAACATCCACAGGAGTCCGAGGAGACAGGCCACCGAGTGTCTCCTGGGTGCCAGGTGCCTGGTCCCCCAAACAAATGAGAAGACATGTTTTGAGACTGGGGACACGGGGCAGGCTGAGCCTGGAGGGCGTCGGGGAGCCTTCAGGTTGTGGGGCAGAGCAGTGCTCCTGGGAACAATGTTCAAACCCAAACTCATCTGTGACGAAACACGCCTGGAATCTGTTTTAAATACCCCAGCCAAAGCAAGCGTGGGGACGCCCGTCTCTGTCGGGGTCCAGGTCCCCCGCCACTCCGCGAGGCTGTGCTGGAGAACCACCACCGTCAAAGTGGAGATGGCAGCAGCAGGGCCCCCGTGCCATGTCCCCGCACCAGCCCCGCTTTCCCTCCCTGCCTCCTGCCTCTCAGCCCCACCAGTCCCACGAGGAGGGGCTCAGGGTGGGGGGCTCTGATGGGAGAAGGGGGTGTGGGTGTGCGGGGTGGTGTTGGTTCTGACTGGACAGGGGACTCTGATGGGGGAGGGTAGGGGGGTGTATGGAGGTGGGGGCGGGTTGGTTCTGACAGGGCTCTGTGGGGAGGCCTGGCCTGGCTCACACCTCTGCCTGGCCTCCCTCCCTCCCTGCCTCCTCGAGGGCCTCTCTTTCCAGGTCCCCCCAACCCTCCGCCTCCCCAGACCCTGGAGAACGGGGAAGGACGACTCTCCTCCTGGCTCTGAGCCACACAATTTTCTCTGAAATCCCCTCAGTGCCAATGGGGCTCCAGAAAGTCTCTGAGCCCCCAGTTCTGCCCACCCCCAACCCCGGCTGCCTCCATGGCTGTCCGAGAAAGCAGCCCCTGGAGGGTGTTTCTGGGCCCTGCTCTGGCCCAGCCCCACACCCACCCCCCGCCAGTGCCACGCCAAGCCTGTGCCTGCCAGATGCCCAGGTGCATCTGTGGGCAGGGACTGCTGACCCACCGAGCTGCTGACAAGCTTAATCCTCTTCCTGCACCCTTTCTGCTCATCCGCCTGTCTCTTCTCCTGCTGCAGGGACAGGGTGGAGTGGTGGTGTGCCTGGGGGTGACACAGTCAGTCTCAACCCACACCCTCTGCCCTGGAATCCCCTAAAGCCCCTGGGCAGACATCCTTTAGGTCAGGGTGGGGGCAGACAGCACCTGGGGCCCTGAGGCGCCCTGACCAGCAGCCCCTTCCCCAGCTGTGCTGCCTGCCCTCGCAGTCCTGACTGTGGCCTAGGTGGTTGACAGGTGTCAGGAGTGACTGCTGGGCTTACAGCAATGGGACAAAGATGCCTGTTGGCACCTGGGCCCAGGGGCTGGCCAGACTTGGGTGGGAGGGAGAGGCCGAGGGCCCTGGCAGAAGCAGCAGCAGTTCCGACCCAGCCAGGAGATCAGGGGCTTCTGGGCACAGGGTGGGGGGATGGGCAATCACTCCCGGGCTGAGGAGACACAGGCAGCACTGGGAAGAGCCGGAGGGACGAGACCCCAGGTGGGTGCGAGCCAGGCTAACGCCCAGAGCCACAGGTGGGGAGTGGTGGGGCCACAGGGAAGGAACCCGGGTGGGACTGGAAAGATGGAAGGTCTGAGCTCATCTCCATCTCAGGGCCCCCTCGTCCCTTCACCACCTCCTCCCCGGGATGGGCCTCGTCCCCGAGCCCCCCGGCCTGCTGCTCGCTGTGCTCCAGGGCGGCCAGCAGCCCCACGGGCCTCCGCTGGGCCAGCACCAGCTCCCGCTCATACTCCAGGTACACACTGCTCTCGGCATCCCCAGCGGCCAGTGACCCTGGGAGAAAATCAGAGGGGGCAGGGAAGCCCATGGTGGGGGTCAGCCTGGGAGAGAATTAGAGGGGGTAGTGATACCCCAGGGCGGGTGAGTCAGCCAGGGAGAGAATTAGAGGGGGCAGTGATGACCAAGGGGTGGGGGTGGGTCAGCCAGGGAGAGAATTAGAGGGTGTAGGGATGCCCACTGGGGAGGTCAGCCAGGGAGAGGATTAGAGGGTGTAGGGATGCCCACTGGGGAGGTCAGCCTGGGAGAGAATTAGAGGGTGTAGGGATGCCCACTGGGGAGGTCAGCCTGGGAGAGAATTAGAGGGGGCAGTGATGACCACGGGGTGGGTGGGTCAGTCAGGGAGAGAATTAGAGAGTGTAGGGATGCCCACTGGGGAGGTCAGCCTAAGAGAGAATTAGAGGGGGCAGGGATGCCCACTGGGCCAGGGGGTCAGCTGGGAGAGAATTAGAGGGGGCAGGGATGCCCACTGTGGGGGTGGGTCAGCCAGGGAGAGAATTAGAGGGGGCAGGGATGCCCACTGGGCCGGGGGGTCAGCTGAGAGCTCTGGTCATCGGGCCCAGTGGGCATCTGCTGCTGGTAGCAGCTGCACTGGGTGCCTGTGCACACCCCTGTGCCCCCACCAGGCCCCCACCACACCCCGGACCCCTGCCCCACCCCATCCCACCACCACACCCCTTGCCCCGGCCCCTGCCTCCACACACCTGCAGGCCTCTGCTGCAGGCTGGGCACATGCACATCCAGACTCTTGGCACTCCTGGTTCGGAGCAGGGGGCCAGGCAGCACGGCCCCCGTGATGGCACCATCTCCCAGGGCTGGGTCTGGGGCAGCAGCCCGGGGGGTGGGCACAGGCATCTGGCACAAGAGAGGTGGTTGGGAGAGGCCCTCTTCCCTACCTCCTACCTGATTTCTGTGGCTTCTGGGGAGGTCAACCCCTCCCTGGTGGGGCACAGCTGCTGGGCCACCTGGGAATTCACCATTCTTTGAGCAACACGGAAGAACTGGACCACGTCCCGGATGACGGGGCCAAAGCTGTTGTACACCTGGACAAATGGACGCACCCAGGACGGCAGCTGGGCTCTGGCGTCAGTATGGGCGAACCTGGCAGGGGTGGGGCTGTCAGCAGGGTCCCCAGGCTGCATCCACCACCGGCTCAAAGCCCCGCCCGCCTAGAGCTACATGAAGATCTGGGGTTTGCTGGCTCAGGTTCCCCTCGGGTGGGTATACTGAGCAGGCAGACTCCTCCCTGGGAAGGCCAGAGCCCCTCGGGCTGGAGAGGCTTTGCGGAGATGCCCGTGACCTTATTCAGCTTTGGGTGGGCTCAGGGTCCAGGGTCCAGAAGGGCCCCGGGCCTCGGCGGGGGCGCGGGAGGATGGCACACCCACCTATGGTCACAAAGGAAGACAGCCCCATAGTCCTGGCGGTGCCGGATCACCCGCCCGATGGCCTGGTTCACAGCCCTGGACGCCTGCTGCCGGTACCACTCTTGTCCGGAGAGGAACTGCATGGGGGCGGGGTTATCAGTGGCTCCCCACCCACCCCAGCTTCTAGGCTCCCTGGCGTCTCACCTGGGTCCCAGCCCCCCAGCCCCTCACCTGGTCCCTGGCTCCACTCTGGCCCCTCATCTCATCCAAGAACTGCATCTTGAGGACGATGCGGGGGTCCATGCGTGGGGGATACGGGAGGCCCGTGACGATCACACCACGGCCATTCATGTCTGCAAAGTCCAGCCCCTCACTGGCCTGGGGATGGGGACAGGGAGCTGCTGGGTGGGGGTGCTCCTCTCGCCCACTTCCCTCCACACCAGCCAGGATCCTGCCCCTCAGCTGAAACCCTCAGCATGGGAGGGGGTGGTGGGTCAGGTGCCCACTCTCACCCCACGAGGGGTCTGCAGCCCCGGAACCCTCATGACCAACACCGTTCTGCCCTGTAGCTGGGAGTGTGTGACGGGGAAGCCTGGCCCACTCCAGCAGTCAGTGACCATCAGCCTTTCCCCGTCAGCATCTGCTGGATAAGACGCTGGGGCACGGGCTTGCCTGGGGCCCGTGATGCCACCCGACCCTGCAGAAGCCTCACCTTCCCCCGGCACACAGCTAGGAAGGTGGCCCCGCTGGAACCTGGAGAGGCGACCTTGGCGTAGTAAGCATCAATGACCTGGAAGGGGAATCAGTCAGCCTGGGATCAAGGCCCCGCCTGCTGGTCAGGAGGGAGGCCAACAGGATACTGGGAGCATCTAGAAAATGCAGGGAACCCCAGGGCAAGAGGGGCGCTGGGGGGCCTGGCTCTCAGCACCTCCTCAGACACAGGTCAGCACCCACGCTCGGGAGCTGCTTCCTCAGAGCCAGCGCAGCCTGGCCAGGAAGGAGCCGCCCAGGAAGCCACCACGGCTCAGGGAGCTGAGCCTGGTCAGGGGCAGCTGGCTGGCCTGGGCCAGGCCAGGCCAGTGAGACAAACCTCGGAGAAGCTGCCTTTGCTCCTGGGCTCTGCAAACATCGGCTTTAGCTCCTCAATCCTCCGGGCGAAGTCGTGGGCCTGGGGGAAGAGACCCGAGCATGGCCACCCCGCACCTGGTCACTGCTCCCCTCATCCGAGGTGCAGGCAGGAGGGTGCAGCCGTGCTCTCTTCCCACTGCCCACCCCTCCTGGACCTTCTGCCGCCTGGGTGCCCTCATCCTCCCTCATGCGGTCACATGGCACGTTGGGGAGAGGGCGCACCCGCCAGAACTCCAGGCTTTTCTCCATGACGGGGTAGGACGGGAAGAAGACCAGCAGTCCGTGAGGCACCACGCGGGCAAGGTTGCCTGGAAGCAGAGGCCAGTGGCCTGGTCACGGCTGGGGCACTGAGAGGCTCCCAGGGTGGGGTGTGGGCAGGGATGGGGCAAGGTCACCCTTGGGACAGGAACTCACCCACGGCCTTCCCCAGCGAGGACAGGCACTCGTCAGAAAACCTGCAGGAAGCCAAGGAGGCAGCTGCCATGAGGGGTCTGGTCCTTGGCTCCAGGCCCCAACTTCCCTCAGCCAAAAGGACGGGGGTGGGCTTCGAGGCCTCGGGCTGGCACCTGCTCCCTGCAGTGCCTGCAGTCAGGCTGCCTGTCTGGCCGAGGACTCCGGCCCAGGACCACCTGGGAGCCCTCACCCCTACCCTGCAGCCCCACAGGGCAGTGGGGACAGCAGTGACAAGTGGGCATCAACCTCTGGGTACAGGGAGGGTGTCAACCTCTGGGCACGGGGAGGGTGTCAACCCAGGTTCCCAATGCTCACCTTCCCGTCTCAGCAGGATGCAGCTCCTGCACTGGCCCGAGCCCCTCCCTGTCTGTGGGACCTGGCCGGCTGCACCTCTCCCACACCCCTTCCAACACGATCCACACACTGACTGCCAAGGCCACAGGGCAGCCTCCCCCCCGCACGCTGGCCGCCCAGGCCAAGGGGCAGCCCCAGCCCTCCTCTCACACACTGACGGCTGGGACGGAACAGCTGCATGAGCACTGCATTGCTCTTGGGATACGGACATCTTGGGCATTCCGATGCCACTGCAGATGGTAGACCCCACCCCCAGGAGCACCAGGCCCTCCGCTCAGCCCACTGCCTGTCTACAAGCTCAGCCCCAGCCACCCACCTCCCCGCATGCCTGCCCCCCTCCCCACCGGGCCTGGGTCTTACCGTCTGTCAAACGCGGAGCTCAGCTGGGCCCCATCAGGGCCTTTGGGGATGATCCCCACCCAGATCTGGTGCTTGTCAATGACATGGGGGTTCTCCAGGCAGACTGGGAAAGGGCTATGCAGCAGGAGGGGCGGGCTGGAGTGGCTGCACGGGCACTCACTGCCCCTCCCACGGTCCTAAGCCCCAAGCACCCAGGGACCCCCAGCCCTGCAGGCCGGCTTCCTGCAGCCCCCACCCTGCCCCACCACTCCCCCTTACATCTGCATCTCCAGGGCAAAGGAGGACACAGGGGCCAGCGTGCCGCTGGTGAGGATGAGCGAGCGGACACCCTGGCACACAAGCTCTTGCATGCTGTGGCCGGGGCTGAAGCACCAGTAGCTCAGCACCTTCCCTGGGGAGACATGGGGATGGGGCTAAGGCAGCTTCCCTGGCAGGGGTCATGCATGGAGACGGGGCTCTGGCCTGCACGGCCCTCACAGCCCTTAGGACCACTTGCTGTCTCCGTGCACCAGACGAGAGCAATATGCAGTCGGGGTGGCCGCAGGGGGCTCCAGGCCACAGCACCTCTGGCCCAGCCCAGGCTGACTGCAGGCACCCAGGGGTAGAGTGGGTGAGCTAGGCCCTGCCCCACAGAAGCTGGCCTAGCGCAGCCCCAGGGTGGCAGGGGATCTCCAGAGAGAACAGCCCACCCCCACCCCGCACTGAGGTGGGGCTGTGGCTGAGAATACGGAGCCCCACCTGAGGGCCATGATCTGCTCCTCACCTGCTGATAGCCTGCCCCAGAAAGGAGGCCAAAGCAAGGATTGCAAAAGAGGGCTGGTTCCCAGGCCCTCCCGGATGCCGGGAGGCCCCGTGATGACACGAGCCACTGCGTCACCTCAGGAGTAAACAAGGTCACTGGTTCATGGGGGGCCCAGCAGTTCCTAGAAGTGCCTGACTGGCTGGCTGGGGGGATGAAACCTCGAGGCCCAGCAGGGTGAGCCAGGACCATGACAGCCCTCTCCCCACGCCAGCATGTCTGGGATGTAAAGCATGACCTCAGACGTGACTCTGAGGCTGAGCCCAGGCCAGCAGGGATGACAGCAGGCTTCCTGAAAACAGGCAAAACCATGTTCTGGCACCAGACCTGACCAGCAGGGCCACAGGCCCGAGGCCGCCCCTCAAGGCAGGGACCTGCTGTGGCAGTGGGGTTCTAGCGCCCAAGGCGGCCCTTTGGGAGAGAGGTGGAGAAACCTCAGAAGACCAAGTGACTGGAGCCCCTCCTATAGCACCCCACCCCTGCAGAGGGGTGTTCCCATTTCTCTGCTGAGCTCCCGGCCCTTACTTGTCAGTAAGACCAGAGATGAAATAATTTCCTGTCAACACCCAGCCAGGGAGGGGCTGTTTCTGAGAATCCACAGGATTTCCAGGGAGAGGGAGCCATGGGGATGCTATCGCCCTCCTGACCCGAGCACGGTGGGGAGCTGGGGGTGCGCCCCAGGTTGAAGGGGGGCTGAGGAGTGGGGGGAGCACAGCCTGCAGGGCTGGCAGTCTGTCTGCCTGGTCTTGGCCTGTCCGTGTGTTAGCAGACAGGGATGGAGGCCCATTTACACAGGTCTGGCAGTGACTTTCTGTGCAGACGTGGTGGGTACCCAACAACGAGCCTGTACCAGCCCTGGCGGAAACACGGGGTGTGGCTGGCGGGGTGGGGGTCTAGGTTGGAGCCTACACTGCTGGCACACACGGGCGGCCCTGGGCAGGCCCCAGTGCCACCTGGGCCTCCTGAGGGTCCTCATAGCTCCGACAACTCTGATTTTTGGGAGGGCAGCAGGGAGGAGCCCTGGAGAGGGCCGGACACAGAGAAGGTGGCTGGGCCAACCCCGGCCAGGAGACACCCGTGGTGAAGGAGGGACAGGCAGTGCACAGGGGCCAGGGGCGCATACCCCACCTGGGCCGTACCTTGCTTCCTGGTGGCCGCCACACTCCAGGCATCCGACCTCTGCGCTCTCTGGCGCTGGCTGGTGTCGGGGTGGATGTGCACCTGCAGGGGCAGCACGTGCAGCAGCCAGGCCTGCCCAACCCCCACTGCACCCGCCAGGCCCTGGGAGGTCCCACGGCACCAAAGCGGTTCCTACCTTGTAGAACTTGGAAGCCCCTTGTCCCCCACCTGAGCCAGGGCCGCCCTCAGGTGAGTCGGTGCTGAAGACCATCTGGAGGGTAGAGGCCGGAGTCAGCGCGGCGTACAGGAGGGCAGAGGAAGTCGCTGGTGGCCTCTGCTCACCCACTGGCGCCGGCAGCCCCGTGGTATGGCCCAGCACGGCCCCGCCTCCACTGGACACGCTCGGCGCTCTGCCTCTGGGCGCCCTCCCTCCCCCTTGCGCCCCAACCCACAGCAGGGAGCTGCCTCTCCACACACTCCCGTGACCTCACAGGACAAAGCTGATCACTGGGCCACAAGGAAACTCGCCCTCCAAACCTTCGTAAAAACGACAAGAGGCCATCAGAGAACAGCTGAGAATAAGACCCGTGACTTATAACACGTGCCCACAGTCAACACGAGAGGCGGTGTGGGGGGGAAACAACCCCCAAGAAGGCAGACCACGCGCTACGAGGGGCGCGAGGGCACGGCGCAGCCACGGCGCGTGAGGGCATGCCGCGCCACACGCCGACTCAGCAGGCCCAGAGCCCAGAGGCGCGTCCTGGCCAAGCCCTGCGGTACCACCCAGAAGGGAAACTGGAAACCCCACAGGAAGACAGAGAGGAAAAGGGCAGAGCAGCCTCAGGCAGAGCCGGGGGTGTGCAGGTGCGGCCCGGACAGGCTCCCTGTAAGGCGCAGAGAAAAACCGAGGACGAGGCACACTGCTGGCCTGGTGCTGCTTCAGGTGTGCTCAGCCGTGATGTGTGTGCACGTGTGTATGTGTGCATGCACGTACACGTATATACGTGCACGTCAATGTGCGTGCATTTGTATGTAGGCACGTGTGTGTAAACGTGTGTGCATGCATATACGTGGGCACACGTGTGTGCATGAGCACATGTGTGCCTATCTGTAGCACAGCGCTGCCCGAAGCGCAGCCTGCTGACTGGCACGGCCTGCGGCGCGTGAGCACAGAGGCGAGGAACCTCGCCATCAGCACAGCCACACGCCTGGTCTCGCGTGTTCCCAAAGCAGCAGCCCGTGGGGAGGAGTGGCAGCAGCTCCCCTTGCAGACCCCGTGCCACCTGAGGCTCTTAACAGGCTCCCGCCAGCACCGAGGGCAGGCAGGGCCTCACACACGTCCCATCCTCCACGCCACCCACAGCTGTTGTCCCATCCTCAGTTCGCCTCCCACTTAAACCGCACGGGCACACCAACCTCAACAACATACCCGGGGGTCTCTGCCGATTCCTACTCTCGGTGCCATCCACGCATCCATGGAGCTCAGTGGTACCAGCCTGGGGACCCTGTGCATGGCACTGCACGGCCCAGCCAGCCTCTGCCCGCTCCCTCAGAGAGGACGCCCAGACCATGGCCCACACTACATCACAAGTCCTGGGTACAAACCCCTCTGGCCAGTGTGGGAAGCCGCGGCCAGCACCGCTCCCCCTGCGCAGGCCAGTGGGGGAAGCCGCGGCCAGCACCGCTCCCCCTGCGCAGGCCAGTGTGCGAAGCCGCGGCCAGCACCGCTCCCCCTGCGCAGGCCCTGTGCCCACAGCAGCAACAGCACCAGCGTCCCACCTGGGCTGCTTAATGGAGCTGGCACCTTGGTGCGTTTCTCCCCACACCGCCCCCCTGTGGTGCCTGCTTCCCTTTCAGCTGGGTTGTGGTCACCTCCTCCCAATCTGCCCCACCCGCCAACTGCACAATTCTGTGTCTCAGAGACTGCTGCGGGGGGGCAGGGGACATTTAAAGAAGCCCGTGCCCACTCCTACTTCCACATGCTCCCACACGCGTGTCTGAGCTCAGAGTGCTGCCCCAACAGGCCACCTCCGGGAGGGCAGCCCCAGAGTCATTTACAACGACCTCAGCCTCACAACACAGAGAAGACAGCAGAGGCCACGCGGAGCCACCAGCGGTACCATCCAGGGCCTCTGGACACCGTGTGGGGGTGGGCGAGGACCCACCTGGCCCCAGGTGACTAAGAACAGCCCTGCACTTGGGACACGGACGTGCTGAGGGGAAACCTCTTGGGGCGGAGACACACATCTCTGCGTGTGTCACTGTGGGGGGGTGTGTGTGTGTGTCTGTGCCCAGGCAGGGAGGGGTGGGTGCCCCCCTCACACACGGACGCTCAGCACTCGGTGGGGGTCAGGCAGCTAGCTGTGCTGACCTCAGCCTCTCAGGGACCAGCTGCCGGCCGGCCGGCCCGCCCTCACCTGCCCTCCGAGGGCGGGCGCCTGTCGGACGCCCTGGGCGGCCCCTAACTCCGCTCACTACACCCCCTCAGCCGAAGGGGGCGCGCAGCAGCGCCGCGTGATGACTCACCGCCAGATGAGCAAGCGCCCGGTCATGCTTCTGCCTCACGCTTGCAGGGAGGGCTGAGTCAGGCCGGCGGACAGAACCCCGAGCCGCGGGGGGCTGAAGGCGGGGCAGCCTGCTCCAAGCACTTGAGGCCATTCCTGCAGACTGGGCACTGGGAGCTGCATGCCGGGGGAGGGGCTGCATCCGGCCGCGCCCACCGCCCACGGGCTGCTCACCCCACAGCCAGGCTGACTCAGGGCCTGCTCACCCGGACAGCGGGAGGAGACGGAGGGCAGGGCCCCCTGCAGGGGCAGCCCTTCCTGTTCTAGCAGCCAAGGACACCCCAGAACAGGGCAGCTCCACTGGGCCCCACAGGGTCGGCAGGCAGGAGCCTTCAGCCAAAGGGGCCGTTGCAGCATGGGGAGAAGGAGCATCCCCGGGGGGAGAGCTGGAGGACACAGCCTCAGCCCACCAGACGCTGAGGCGGCCACCCTGGCATGCCTGGCGCAGGTCTCCACGGTACAGATGAGGAAACTGAGGCTCAGACAGGTGAAGCCACTCGCCACCTGCCCCTTCGCTGCCATAAGCACCCTAGCCCCTCGGCCCCTCGCCCAACCCTCTGCTGGGAAGGAGGCGCTGACCCTCCCCAGGCTGTTACACACTGTCCCTGCTCCTCCAGTGTCCCGACAGGGCAAAGCAGCCTCAGAGCAGGTGGCAGAGAAGCGCTGAGGCCTCTCTGGAAACACAGCTCCAACGAGAGCCCAGGAGGGGCTCTGTGACCCTGCAGCTGCCCCCATCCACGCCGGGTCTGGGGGTGCCAGACACACTCGCTGATTCCAGACTCCCAGGTGACGGCAGCCCCAGCACAGTGCGGCTACGGCCCTGCCTGGGCACCCTGTGTGACCCTCAACATGTGCCCTCTGGCCTGGTAGATGTGCGGTGACAGGGTAGACAGGACACCGGGGGCAGACGGTGTGACAAAGAGGCTGCTCTCTTTCTGGGACAAGCTCACGGAGCCATGGCACCTGCCTGTCCTCTGAGGAGCTGCTTCAGGAAATCACGCTAAGAAAAGGTGGAGCCATTGACATGGACGGGTCAGCAGAGGGACAGGCCCAGAAGCCATCTCAGCCAGTTCGGCAAATGGGCGGGCAGGGCTGGTGACATGCCAGCCCCCACAGCCAGGCAGCCTGGGCCCACTGAGGGCACTGCCCGCGCTCAGCTGGGCCAGAGCTGCACTGAGGCCTGTGCAGACTCCCAAGGCGACAAGAAACAAGCTGGGTTACTAACACGGAGCCTGTGTCCTGCCACCACCCCGCCCCCCCGACTCCCTGACAACCCCGCCTGCCCCCCACTGGGAGGGACGAGCATCCTGGTGAGCAGCCCTACCTGGATGATGTCCAAGAGCTTCTGAAGTCCCACTGTGTTGGTGAACACCCCGGCACCTGGAGGGCAGTGGCACAGGTGACTATTCCACATGACCAGCCAGGCACCTGGACCCATCTCCCCAGCCGAGCTGGCCACAGAGCTGGGTCCCTGCCCCCAGAGGGTTGGCATGGCACACACACCAGGCCCTGTCACATCCTGGCTAGGGGCGGACACAGGATACGCCCAAGAAAGGGCTGCTCTCCCAGGAGAATGGGTTGGCCTGAGGAGCTCGGGGGACTGAAGTGGCTCTGCAGTCATATCAGCTTGGGAACACTGCAGCCATCCCATCCCCAGAGCTCAGGGCACATGAGGCCAGGTATCCAGAGGGGAACGAGCAGGCAGGGAGGCTGGCCATGCCCACACCCACGGACTCCACACGCCTCAGCTGCGTACTCTCACGGTGGGCCGGCTGGGAGGCAGCTACAAGGAGGCGCTATGAACGACAAAGCCGGCAAAGCACCACAGAGAACCCACAACGGCACGGCCCCACAGCACTGAGGCCTCCACGTCCCCGTCGGGAAGGTGACAACGTGTGCCAGCCTGACATTAGCCGGAGGGGTCGGCAGAAACAGGCGGCCAGAGTACTGGCAGTGAGGGGCACGAGCAGCCCCATCGAGCGGCTCAGTTCAGGGTGGGACCCCTCCTCTGCTTCAAGTGTGTCTGCGTGACACTTCCTGCCGGGTCTACCACAGCCGCACAGCACATCCTTCCACGGGGGTGGGGGCGAGGTGACTCACGGCCCGCCAGGTGCTGGATGACCTGGTCCAGCGAGTCCAGGATGCAGCTCTTGGTCTGAAACGTGATCTGGGCTTCAGCAAACAGCTCGAAGATGTAGCTGCCGAGAAGGGGGAGGGGGCTCAGGCCAAGAGCAGCCACAACTCCCTCTGTTGAGGGCGGAGGTGGTGGAGGCGGCAGAGGGGAGCGAGGCCCCTGGCAGAGCCCCAGGAGGAAAGGGTGAGTGACCTCGGGTCAGAGGGGAGGGATGGGCCAGGTGGTTGTCAAGGTCGTCCTGGGGGCAGTGAGTCTGAGCAGGTTAGGCTTTCAAAAGAGCTGGAAGAGGAGAAAGGTGGAGTGCAGAACTCAAATTCACCTAAAAAGACCAGACTTAATGGTGTGACTGAGACTAGAGAAACCCCAGAAGACATGGCCCCCAGACTCTCTGTTAACCCAGAACTAAAACCATTCCCGAAGCCGACTCTTCAAAGATTAGACAGGACTATAAAACGTAAAATAATACTTGGGAAGAGTGTGCTTCTTAGTTCAAGCAGATACATGAGACTAAATGGGCAGCCTGTCCAGAGGCGAGATGAGAAGGCAGGAAGGGACAGGAACTGGTTGAATGGACACAGGAAATCAGGGGTGGAAAGGAGGAGTGTGCTGTCACAGTATAGGGATTGCAACCAGGGCCACATAACGATGTGTGTACAAATTTTTGTGTGAGAAATCAACTTGAGCTGTAAGCTTTCACTTAAAACACAGTAAGTAAATAAAAAGCTTCCTCAGTCTCCCCTTTGGTAAATGTCCCAAGTCCCAAGGTGCAACCTCTCCCAGTCACGTTTCCAAAGATGCTTGTCCACAGTCCCACTCCACCTCTGCCCTGTGACCTCCCCCTGCATCTTCCCCATGTGGCTCTGCCAGGCCTGCTGTGAACACCAGGCCCTGTGAGTATAATAAATCTTTCAATGTTCCAGGAAAAAAAAAAAAGCCAGAGTGGGAGCCACAGGAGAAGACGCAGGCAAAGCCCTGCTGTGTCTGTAGAACGGGGGTGGGGGGTGACCCACGGGAGTAGGGTGCCTGGAGGAGCGGGCAGGGCGGGAGGCTGAAGGGCCAGGCCAGAACCTGGAAGGTCACGGGAGGCTGAAGGGCCAGGCCAGAACCTGGAAGGTCGTGCTATGGAGAAGGTAGCAGCTCAGCAAGAGGGAGGCGGCCGGAGCCCAAGGACACGGCCCCGCACCCCACAGACCTGGCCAGGACCCCAGCTAAGTGGGGCCTCAGGAGAGCTGGCCCACAACACTGGCTACCAGAGTCAGGAGCCCTGCATACATTCAGGACATCGGGGCCACCACAGGTCCCGGGAGACAGGCTGAGGTGGTGGCCATGACCATCGAAGCGAGAAGGTGCCAGAGACCGAGAGGAGTGCGGTGAAGGTGACTCCACAGCAAACAAGGGCCTGCAGTTGGGAGAAGGGGGCTCCAGGTGCGCTGTGGGAGGGTGGTGTGTGAGCTGTGTGTGTGCGTACGGTGTGCGCTCTGTGAGGATACTGTGTGTGTACTGTGTGAGCTGTGTGAGGGTACTATGTTAGCTCTGTGAGTGTACTGTGTGAGCTCTGTGAGGGTACTGTGTGTGTACTGTGTGAGCTGTGTGAGGGTACTATGTTACCTCTGTGAGTGTACTGTGTGAGCTCTGTGAGGGTACTGTGTGTGTACTGTGTGAGCTGTGTGAGGGTACTATGTTACCTCTGTGAGTGTACTGTGTGAGCTCTGTGAGGGTACTGTGTGTGTACTGGGTGAGCTCTGTGAGGATACTGTGTGTGTACTGTGTGAGCTGTGTGAGGGTACTGTGTGCGCTCTGTGAGGATACTGTGTGTGTACTGTGTGAGCTCTGTGAGAGTACCGTGTGTGTACTGGGTGAGCTCTGTGAGTGTACTATGTGAACTGTGTGAGAGTACTGTGTTGAGCTCTGTGAGGATACTGTGTGTGTACTGTGTGAGCTGTGTGAGGGTACTGTGTGAGCTCTGAGTGTACTGTGTGAGCTCTGAGGGTACTGTGTGAGTTCTGTGAGGGTACTGTGTGAGCTCTGTGAGTGTACTGTGTGAGCTCTGAGGGTACTGTGTGAGCTGTGTGAGGGTACTGTGTGAGCTCTGAGGGTACTGTGTGAGCTCTGTGAGGGTACTGTGTGAGCTGTGTGAGGGTACTGTGTGAGCTCTGTGAGTGTACTGTGTGAGTTCTGTGAGGGTACTGTGTGAGCTCTGTGAGTCTACTGTGTGAGTTCTGTGAGGGTACTGTGTGAGCTCTGTGAGTGTACTGTGTGAGTTCTGAGGGTACTGTGTGAGCTCTGTGAGAGTACTGTGTGTGTACTGGGTGAGCTCTGTGAGGGTACTGTGTGAGCTCTGTGAGTGTACTGTGAGCTGTATGTCTACTGTGTGTGAGCATACTGTGTGAGCTGTGAGCTCTATGAGCTCTGTGAGGGCTGTGTGAGTACTGTGTGCACTGTGAGTGTACTGTGTGAGCTGTGTGTGTACTGCGTGAGTGTACTGTGTGAGCTGTGCATGAGCTCTGTGTTGTGCACCGCATGAGCGTACTGTGTGAGCTGTGAGCTCTGAGTGCTGTGTGTGAGCCGTGTGAGCTGTGAATGCAGTGTGAGCTGTGAGTGTGCTGTGTGAGCTTTGTGTGTGCTGCCATGTGAGCGTACTGTGTGAGCTCTGTGAATGCACTGTGAATTTTGCGTGTGTGCTGCATGTGAGCTTTGTGTGTGAGCACTGCGTGTGGTACTCTGTGAGCTGTGTGAGAACTTTGTGTTTGCTGCTTGGGAACATACTTGGTGAGCTCTGTGTGAGCTTTGTGTATGCTGCGTGAGCATACTGGGAGTTGTGTGAGCACTGTGTGAGCGCTATGTGAGATTTGTGTGCTGCGTGAGCATACCTTGTCAGCTGTGTGTGTGAGCCTCGTGTGTGCTGCATATCAGTGCTGTGTGAGCTCACTGTGAGCTCTGTCAGCTTTGTGTGCGCTGCATGTGAGCTCCCTGCGTGTGAGCTGTGTGTGTACTGCGTGTGAGCACGCTGTGTGTGAGTGAGCTTTGTAGGTGCTGTGAGCTGTGTGAGGGCACTGTGTGAGTTACGTGAGGTCTGTGTGTGAGCTGTGTGAGCAGTGTGTGAGTGCCATGTGGGCACTGTATGAGTGCTGTGCGGGTACCGTGTATGAGCACCGTGAACACTGTGTATGAGCACGGTGAGCACTGCGTGAGCTGTGTGAGCTGTGAGCACTGTGTGAGCTGTGAGCACTGTGTGAGCACTGTGTGAGC
>NW_004443944.1:487363-498997 GCF_000243295.1 Trichechus manatus latirostris
CTGTGTGAGCTGTGAGCACTGTGTGAGCTGTGAGCACTGAGTGAGCTCTGTGTGAACGGTCTGTGCGCAAACACTGTGTTGTGTGAGCACTGTACGTGAGTGCTGTGTGTGAACCGTGGGTGAGTTCTGTGTTGGAGCGCTGTCAATTCACTGTGTTGTCCTCAGTACTGTCAGTGCTGAAGTAACAAGCTGGTAACCCCTCGTGGTTCTATGGCATTTAACAGACACCACTCGGGTGTAGAGCCCTCAGGACAGGAGAAGGACTTGCAAGGAGCAGTGGGCAGGCGCACACAGCTACCTGCTGCCATCTCTAGCTCCAGACAGTCCCTGGGGTCAAGGGGTCAGCTGCCTGTTCCTCACCTCCCTGGCTTGGTGACGCCACTGTCTCCTGGCAGCTCAATGGCCTCAATGGCCTCTTCCAAGTGAAGCAGAATCACTACAGGCAAGAGGAGGTCATCAGGGCAGGCCCCAGCCAGCAGTGCAGGCAGGCTAGGCTCCCAGGAGTCCTTTGCTGGACCCCAGCACCCGGCCCAGGCAAGAGGCAGGGGTGGCACTCACTCTTCAGCTTCGCGATGTCCTCCAGCTCCATGTTCAGCCCTGGGCCAGAAAGAGCAGATGTGTAGTAGTGATCACTCTGTCCCAACAGCCCCAATGCTTGAGACCCAGGGTTCTCGGTGTGGGAGGAAGGGGACACGGAGTGAAAGAGACATTTGTAGATACCGTCTCTGACTCATGGCAACCTCGTGGCAACCATTATGGACTGAATTGTGTTCCCAAAGAATACTTGTCGTAAATCCTAACTCCTATACCTGTGGATATAATCCCATTTGGAAATGGTTTTCCTTGTTATGTTAATCAGGCCATATGGACGTAGGGTGTGTCTCAAATCCACTTCTTTTGAGATATAAAGAGAGCAGATTGATGAAGCAAGAGAAGCAAGCAGAGATAGGGGAAGATAGATGCCAAGCCACATGGAGATCACTAAGGAACAAATTTTCTCAGTTTAGGAGGCTAAATGTCTGAAATCAGGAACAGAAGCTGAAAAGAGCCAAGTACCTTACCCCAGAGCCGACAGAGAAAGAAAGCCTTCCCCTAGAGCCGGCACCCTGAATTCGGACTGCTAGCCTCCTAAACTGTGAGAAGATAAATGTGTTTGTTAAAGCCACCCACCTGTGGTTTTTCTGTTACAGCAGCACTAGGGAGCTAAGACTGTGGCCTTATGTACAACAGAACTAAACGTTGCCTAGTCCTGCGCTATCCTCCCGATCGTTGCTGTTTGAGTCCACTGTTGGAGCCACTGCGTCAATCCATCCGTCTCCCTCTTTTTCACTGACCCTTTACTTTACCAAGCATGATTTCCTCTCCAGCAACTGGTCCCTCCTGATAATGTGTCCAAAGTAAGCGAGACAAAGTCGCACCATTCTCACTTCTAACTATTTTAAAATTCTTCTGTTTTAAGGTCTAACACAGTAACTATCAGTACATATTTCCCGCGCGAACAAGGGCACTCTAAGCAGGCAGAGACAGCCTGGAGCCAGCAGCTCGGAGAGGCACTACGCCAAGCAGAGAAACACCAAGCCTACAAGCCCTGGCCACACACAGGCGGTGGAGGTACTCAGCGTGGTCAGGACACCACACAGCAGCAGGAGCAGCTGCCCAGGAGAGCAGGGTCAAGACTGGCTGTGATGTGTGAAGGACGTGAGAGAAGCTGACGCCGTTCACGCCCTGGTGATCACACATCCAAGTCAATGATCCGGCAGAAGAAAACGGTCGGACATCTGAAGACGTCCAAACGGCTTTAGCTGTCACAGTGAACCACCTGCAACAACTGAAGTCAAGCCTTCCACTGACGAGCGGGTGCGGCTGAGCAGACACGAGTCTCCTGTCAGCCACGAACAAAGACTACGTAACGGAGAGATGGAGCCAGACCCGTGAAAGCTTTCTACGAGTCCCATAACTACCACCGCAAAAACAGCCTACAAACAACGGAGAGAAATCCAGGAAAATCGGAAGTTATGGACGGACGACAGATTAGTAGGCTATTTACAAAATACCTTTAAGGTCAGCATGTTTGGTGTTTCAATTTTAAAAAGTATAGGGCAGATCAATCCAGCTGGGAACCCACCAGCTGACAAGGGAGTAAAGGCCTCTGGGAAGTGCTGAAATGATGGAACAGCAGCCCCTCCCTGATCTGTGGGGCCTCCCCGTGGCAGTGAACTCACCCGAGCCAGCCAGGCCCACGTCAGGCTCCAGGTAGAGTTCACGCTGCTGCGCGGCCTTGGTCTGCTCCTCCAGAACCTGGTCTATGACGTCCAGTCCAGAAGCCAAGTCGTGGGGGGTCAGGTCGAAGGATGCAGACTCCTCACACATCTTCTCCTGAGAGCCCACAGACCCCTGCGTCATGGCACCGATGGGGCAGGTACTCGGAGATTCCAGAAGCAGGGACTGGACACGGCCGGTCAAGAAAGCCGAGAGCCCCCGTCCCCAGAGCCACGTCTTGACAGCTTCTAAAGCCGGGGCACTCACTTGCCAGCCATAGGGCTCACTGCCCCAAAGACGTGCTCCGTCAGGCCCACATCAGTGTTTAAAAATTATTTTGAGTTGCCAACCTTCCATAATTGGAAACTTCCCATTAAAATCTAGATTTCTGACTTTTCTCAAAAATTGGAAGACCTGGAATGTGGGGCCCGCCATCCTCCATGGCAGCATGGGCTGGAACAGCAGGGGCTGCCCCCATCAATGGCTGCCAGTCCCAGGTTGCCGGCCCTGTGGCAGAGAGCCCTGCGGCCCCCCAGTGCCTCCATCACAGGAGCTGGGGAGCTGGAGGAAGTGTGGGTGGTGACGGAGGACCCTCCCCAGGCCCCTGCCTGCCCTGAGGGGAGGAGCCTATTACAGCCAGGCCAGAGTGGGTGGGCCAGCGCCTAGAAGCTGCTTTCGTGGGTGGGTTGCCAAAGGGCAGACAGGAGACAGGATGCTGCTGGAGCCACAGGAGGGATGCTGCGCCTGTCAGTGCCCTAGGACGGGGTCAGGACCGGGCTGACACCCACTAGCCAGAAGGAACGGGGTCCGTTCGGTGGCTTGTGTGTGGTAACGGGGCCAGCACGTGGACCTCTGGCCCAGGAGGAAGCAGTCATACGGTGGAGACTGTCTTACAGGAGGAAGTGCAGGACAGCAGAGGCACCCAGGTCCCCGCGTCCTCCAGCCCAGGGCCTCAGGGCCGGGGCAAGGCTCTTCCAGAAAGGTCGGGCACACCTTCACAAAGAAGCTGAGAACGACGGACCAGACTTACCACATTGTGAGCTTCGTCAAAGATCACCACCGTCCCCTTCAGGTCAATGCCGTGTGTCCTGCGGCTCTATGTGGACAGGAAGGAGGGGGCTGAAGCCTGGCAGGCAGAGGTATCACCCCCTCATGGAAGGGAAGAGGACACTGAGGGGAAACATAGGCACCACCCCCCTCACAGGAGGGAGACAGAGAAACCGAAGCATCCCACCCCCCATACACACAGGAGGCCCCCTGGGGGTGTGGAAACTGAGGCACTGCCGAGGCTCCCAGCTGCTCCACACCCCCGCTCACCACCTGGCATCTAGGTCTGTCTAAGGCAGCCACACAGACAGGCATGGACAGCTATCTCCCTGTGGCTGTAACCTGTGTTTGCTGGGACTGACGGCTCAGCTCTTCCCCCGCGTAACCGGCATCAGCCACAGCGTGCAAGCCCTTCACACCCTGGGCATCTGTCCTTCAAAGACACACGTGCCAGCGGCAGCACGTTCCTTCCTGTGACCCTTCCTCCAATTTCCTGAATTTCCCTCTCTCTCTCCAAGAGGTCAACTGTAACGTTTTAATCACGCCCAATGTATTGATTTTTTTCCTTATAGTTAGTGCCTTGAGGGTCCTAGCTGAGAAAACTTTGCCCACCCCACGGTTGCAAAGGTTCCCGCATGTTCTCTTTGAGAAACACTACAGCTTTAGCTTTTGCAGTTAGGTCTACAGAGCATAAGGGCTGAGGTTTATTTCTTCCAAACAGATATCCAGCTATGCCAGCACCGTTTTTCTTAAGACTTGCCTTGCCCCACAGAATGACCGTGCCATGTCTGTCAAAAGCCATTCGCCACGCGTGCATAGGTCCACTGGGTACACTGTCCCCCCACCCTCCCCGGGACCCTGCCATCCTGAAGGCTGTCACCCCACAGCGAGGATTCAGGGTGGGGAGCCCTCCAACGTGGCTCTCTCAAAGTGGCCTTGATCTTCCAGACCTTTTGCATTTCCACATCAACTTCAGAACAAGCTCATAGATTCTACAATGCAATTGTTCTGGGCCGGGCCCAGGCTCGGGTGTTTCTGAACCTCTCGGTGGTTCTCATGGACATCTGGGTTAAAAGCAGCAGCGAACCCTGTCACTCAACGGCCTGAATTTGACCACGGCTCTCCACCACCATGGCTTCCCTCCCTGGCTGTGACCACCATCTAGCCCTCTGCCCTCACCGCGACCCTCCTCCCGTCCACTCTGCACCAGGCTTCTCTTTCCTGACCCTTCAGATGGTCAAGCATTCGCTGCCCTGGTGGGTGAGTGCCACTGCTGCCCCAGACTCCAAGACCCCTCCTAGAGTGTCACCCCAACAGAGGCCCCCTAAGAGCGCTCCAACCCCAGGCGGCTCTGCTCCATTCTCCTTCACTGACTTGTGTGCTTGATAACTGCCTGTTGTCCCACCAGAGTCCTCACCCCCACAGCCTGTCCACCGTGAGAGGTTGCACGATGACCTACGGCCCAGGCTGTCCACAGCTGTGCAGCCAGCTCCAGACCCCTGCTCACCCTGAGCCAGGCAGAGGCTCCAGAGGCATCCTGAGCCCAGAGACACCCTCTGCAATAGCAGAACTGCCCGCACACAGGCCGAGCCCTCACCTTGGGGTCCAACAAGTAATTGTACGGCATAAAGATGATGTCGGCTTGCTGCTTCAGGTTCCGAGAGAGGTAATACGGGCAAACCCTGGGGATGCGGGCAGAGAGAGAAGGTATGCTAAGGCCACAGCCAGGCCATGGGGCAAAAAGGAGTGAGACAGGGCGGGCATGCCAGGCTGAGGCCACGACAAAGCAGCTGCCTGGATGTGGCCCGGCCGCCCATCCACAGCTAAAAAGCCGCCGGGCAACCACAGGCCGGGGGCGGGGCTCGGGGGACAGAGGGAGCAGTCCTGTATCTTGAATATCAACCATGTAACGTGTCACCTATTTCTAACATCTACAAAACCATAAAACCCAACCCGCCTCCAGACACACTAATGAGGTGATCGGGGGGAGAAAAGCACTGGAGAAGGTGCAGACGTTTTTCCCCTTGATGTGAAAAGGTCTTTCTTATCGTGATTTGAATCCCCAAAGCCATAAAAAAGTGACTGGCTGTCCTCAGAGAATGAGGCCAGGCTACGAGCACCAAGGGGGACATGAAAAACGCAAATTGTAGAGCAGGAAGCACACCACCTCCTTGTGCTGAAACAAAGCTTTGTGTTTCTTCAACGACCTGCCCCACACAGAGGACCCGCCCTGCGTGCAAGGACCCATCCCACAAGTGACTGTGGCTGCCTGGGGGTGGTGGGGGCCAGAAAGGGGGGAGTTCCATTCTTATTTACATATCTCAGAACTGCTTACATTCTTTTCTACTAAGCAGTTGCTAGTTTCATAATTTAAAAACAGAAAAAGGAAAAAGAAAGACAGCCCCCACAAGCCTCAGCACGCCCAGGAGAAATCTACCATGAAAGGTGGGGTGGCCCAAGCCCGGCCAGCCCAGGAAAAATCTACCATGAAAGGTGGGGTGGCCCAAGCCCGGCCAGCCCAGGAGAAATCTACCATGAAAGGTGGGGTGCCCCAAGCCCAGCCAGCCCAGGAGGCCCCCACACAGCGGGAGAGTAGGGCAGGGTCTCTGAGTCCAGGGATGTCCATACTTGTGACAGCTCCCACTCTTGACCAGGTCCTCAATGTCCAGGATAGGGGTGACCAGCTCCTGTTCCAGACTTTTCTCTGGGGATACAGAGTAAGTCATCACACACTCGGGGTCCTCTGCAGGGGCTCCGCACACCCCAAAATGATGTCCAGGAGTCAACATGCCCCCAAGGTCCCCAGGGGGCTCCCATCACCCTGAGGTGGTGCCCAGGACTGAGGGCCTGCGGTATGGCAAGCACTGAGTGTGGCCACCCCAAGACCTTTCCCTCGTGGCAGGAATGACATGTCCAGCCAACCGTGGACAAGACCAGAAGAAAATGACTGCCCTGTGGTCTGGGACCCAGGCAGAGCCAGCACAAGAGGGCCCCAGGAGCCTGCTCCGCACCCAGAATGGGCACCTATGACTGAGGCTGAGCGTCAGTAACAGGCCCCAACCCGGCCCCAAGAGGCCAGCACATCCTCTTCCACCCACCGTCCCAGGGCAGCACAGGAGTGGCAGGGCAGCCCCCAGCCTGCTACTGCCACCTTCATCAGACACTCAGGTGGTGACCCACATACCCTGCTGCCCAGCGGCCATGGCCACGTGTCCCACAGCAGGCTGGCAGGGAGTCAACCTCTCTTTCTCTCTCTCTTCCCCTCAATCCCTCTCTCTCTTCCTCTTTTTCTCTCTCAGCCTCCCCACCAACTAAAACACACCCAGATTCTTCTGAAGCCGGCTCAGCGCAGCCACCAAGAACAGGGATGACGACCCTCACTGCCTGCCAGGAAGAAGGGGCTGTCCCGCCTCTTCCTGGCCCCGCACATATCTCAGAACCACTTACATTTTTAAATCCTCACTAGTTGTTAGTTTCATAAATATAAAAGGAGAAAAGTGAAGAAAGCCAGCCCCAAGCCAGCACGGGCCCACAGGATCCACCTGCGGATCGCTCAAGACACAGCGACTGGTCTGTAAGGCGTGGGGAAAAGCACACTGGGGAGGGCCTGGGGGCAGGACCCAGCGTGGCCCCACGCTGAGACCAGGCCACACTCAGCCAAGTGCCTGCAGCCCCAGCAGTGCCCCACCACAGCCTGACTGCGACTGAGCTGCTGAAGCCAGTATCCCTAGGGGAGGGCGAGGGATGGGAAGAGGAGGGGCTGTCTTCAGTGGCACCATAGCAACCACAGGCCAATGGCATGCTCTGCCGAGAGGCGGAGTGCCCCACACCCAGCTGGGCAGAGGGCTGGAGGGCAGGGAAGCAGGGATGAGGAGGGAGAGGAGAGAGGAGTGAGGAAGAGAAGGGTGCGGGGGGCGGTGAGGAGCAGCAGCCATCAAGGAGAGGGGCAAGAAGGGGTGCTGGAAGGCCTCAGGCCTGCAACAGAAAAAAGGCCTTGTTTGCAACTCCTATCTCCCGGGCCTTTGCAGACCCCTCCCCGCAAAGGGCACGTCCACCCGTTCAGGGCCCAGCCAGGCAGGTTCCAGCACCATCTCTCTCTTCTAGGGCATGCCCCCTCCTGAGGTCTCTGCCCACTTCCCACCCCCACTTCCTGCCACCTGGGAGGGGAGGCTGCTGAGATACAAGGAGGACCTATGAGGAGGCAGTCTTGAGGAGCCCCCACCCCTCCCAGCAGGCCCGGCAGCCAAGGAGCCGGACACGAGCAGATGGTCTACAGAAGGATCTGTGGCCTCCGGAGTGTAGCTGGCAGCCTGGGGAGGGGACAGATGGAGGTCTGGGCTGTGGGGATAGCGATGGGGTCTGGAGCCGGGAGGTCTGCTGCAAGGCCCTCTCCAGCCAGTGCCTGCAGCCACTTCTCCCAGCCACCTGGCCACTCCTTGCTCAGGGTCACTGCAGGTGAGGGCTGGGGTGGCTCAAGGCTTCCTGGACATACTGCCAACGGGACGCCTCCCCCTTGGTCCCCTTTGCCAGGAGCATGGACAGAAGCAGGCTCAGTTCCCCTCCATCACACAAGTCCGATGTCCGGGGCTGGGCAGGCGGGTGGCAGAGGCAAGAGCGAGAGAAGGTCTCAGGCCCAACGTGGGTGACAGGGCAGAATGACTCCAACCTGGCCACTGGGAAGGGTCCAACGGTATCCCTGCCTGACACAGGATCAGCTGCCACGGGGCCATAGAAGCAAACAGCTGCCCTGTTACAGGGCTTCCTCCCCACGGACAACTGCCCAGCGGGCTTGGGCTGTCAGACACAGGGCAAGGGGTCTCCAGGGCCACCCAACCAAGACCCCAGCCAACAAAACAGTAGGGAGGAACGTGCTCCCCAGTGGGCTGTGAGGTGACGCCAGCCCTGTGCCACCCACCGCTGCAGCCAGGGAGGCCTGGGTTCTGAACCAGTTGTGAGGCAATGCTGCACTGTCTGCCCCTGCAGGGCATGACGATGCCTGGGGGCAGGACAGGCTCCCGGCAGGGGCTCCACACCAGCAGAGGCCTGCACGTGCAGGTCCTCAGCAAGCCAGAGGACACATTCAGCCAGGCCTCCAGGTGCACGGGGCCTCCAGGTGCAGGGGGCCTCCAGGTACAGGGGGCCTCCAGGTACAGGGGGCCTCCAGGTGCATGGGGCCTCCAGGTGCGGGGGGCCTCCAGGTGCACGGGCCCTCCAAGTACACGGGGCCCCCAGGTGCACATCTCAGAGCTTCCAGGCAGCATCACCTGAGCCTCCTCGCACTCGAGGTGGCAGCCCCCAGCCCTGGAGGCAGGAAGCACAGAGGACCCTCCAACCCATACAAGTTGGAGTCCCACAAGACACGGAGCCCTGATGGCAGACGTGGGATCCCCTCAGGCGCACATCATAGAAGGCTGGCTCTGCCATCACCACAGGCGGCAGGGGACTCTGGGGCAGTCACAGAGGCCTGCGCCAGCCCCGCGCTGAGCACATCCCTGTGCATGAGCAGGTCGGCACCAAGGAGAGGGAAGACAGGTCCCTACAAGCCCAGAGCAACTGGTCACGCACACCGAGCCAAATTTGTGGTGGCTGCTGTCACTCACTCTGGACTTGCTCCCACGGCACCCCAGCAACCTGTCCTGGGGTCCCCAGACCACCCCTCGCAGGTTAGATGATTTGTCAGGACTTAGCATACAATGGCTACAGCGAAAGGATGCGCTGCAGTTGGCAAAGCGGAGACCAGGCATGAGCTTCCAGGGTCCTCTCCCCGTGGAGTCCCACAGGACGCGCTTAACTCCCCAGCAACAAGTGTGACAACACGTGGGCAATGCTGTCCACCAGGGAGGCTCGTTAGAGACCCAGAGTTCCTACTGGGGGCTGGTCACAGGCACCTCTGCCTAGCACACACCGACATCCCACTCCCAGGAAGAAAGCAGGGTTCCACGTCAACCGTGTTGTTTGCACAGCTTGGACACAGTACACCACTCCTATCAGGGAATGGGAGAACCCTCCCCAAATGCAAGTTCCCAGGCACCAGTCGAGGGCCACCCTGCACGCAGGCCTTTCCCAGGACGGCCGCCTCAGGCCTGCTGCAGAAACTCCTCTCTGCACATGCTCCCAGCGGTGCCCCACTCAGCAGAGGGGTGGCTGCTCGGGCCCTGACCTACGCAGCTGAGCTGAGCACCGCCTACCAGCAGCCCCAGAGGCAAGAGCCAGCAGGGCAGTGAGGCCACTAGCCTTGGCCAGGAAGCAACACACTCTGCCTCCCAAGCTGCTGCTGTGTCAGCCACAGGGACTGCTCCAACGAGCCCTCTTACCTTCTACGTTGCTGTAGAAATGGCAGGAGCGGCTCGCCACCTTCCTGCGGCACAGATGGATCTGGAAGGGAAGGACTTGAGTCCCGGGGGAAGCCACGGCTGGGAAAGGGCTGGGAGAGCTAGGCCAGCCAATCGGCACACTCCAGCCAGTGCAGCCCAGAAGGTGGAGGTCGGCCCATTCCCCACTCTACCCCTAGCCCAGCCCAGCAGGCAGCACGGGGGGGAGCCTGAGCACCCCCCGAGGATGAGGATCGCAGCCCTGAAGCCCACCTGCATGTGGTTACTCTCCTGCTTCTTCACCTCAGGGTGAATGCACAGCTGCTCCCGGGAGCCCAGCACACACACCCGGGGCCTGACGGGAGAGAACCATGGAGTGAAGAGGGAAGAGGCACAGCCTCCGAGCACCAGGTGCCAGGCTTCCACAGCGTGGTCCCAGACTCTGGGCTGCATGGGGACCCCGGCGAGCACACGGGGAGTTTAAACTTTTACAGATGGTGGGCACGGGGCAGCCGAAGGAGCAGCGTGACTGGTGAGAGGGCTTTCTCTGCCGCGGTGGCCACTGAATCACCGCCAGTGTGGGCAAGGAGACGGGGCTCCTCCAGGACCTGTGGTCCCCATAGTCAATCACCAGCAGGGCAGGGGGGGCGCCAGCCCTTCTCCCACCACCGCATACAGCTCCCCCAGGAGTTGCCCCAAGGGTTCAGAGTCTGGGCCTGACCCACATCACAGCAGACACAGCAGCACCTGCAAGGAGCTTGGGGTACCCAGGGAAGGATGTGAACCCAAGATCAGCCTGTCAAACTCAAGCTGCTTCCTCACTAGCGGTGGGTGTGGGAGATACCTGACCCACCCCCAGCACAACATCAAAGCCCTGCTCCCCACGGGGCTGGCCTAGAATGACAAGGTCTGCACTTGTGCATCTGCTACAGGTGGCCAGTACAGTGTGGGGTCATTCTCCCAGTCACCCAGAGGCAGGTGTGGATGGTCACCAGACCCACCGGTAGGAGGTACTGCGAAGTTCGCCAATGACCTGCGTGAGCTGCGAGTGGGTCCTGGAAGCATAAATGATCTTTGGGATGTCCACGTAGGAAGCTGCCAAGGCACGAAAACACACAAGAGGGTGTGGTCAGTCAGTGACCTCACGGCCCTGACAGCATCCCTGCGCATCTGTTGAACGCAGGTGGCCATCGACCTGAGACGCTGACACCCAGACACCTGCCGACAGACACCGGGCAGGTGGGTGTCTGTGCTGGCTCTCTGGTGACACTAGGGTGGGAAAAATGCGAGGTGCTCTGCTCAAGGGGCTGTCGACACCCAGGTGGGCTCAGCGTGCCCTGCGCCACCCCTTCCTTCACCATCCCCACAGTAAGTCCAGAGACCACCAGGAAGAAGCATCACCTGGGGTGTCTCCAGCAGCGGCGCTCCCCCAGGATGACAAGGCCTGGTTGAGGAACAGCCCCCCTTGTGCCCGCTCAGCAATCTTGCGGGCAGAGATGGTGTCTCGAAGGTGCTCCCGCCAGGCCAGCGTGGTGCAGAGGAGACAAAGCGTCTTCCCCGTGCCCGTGGGGCTCTCCAGGATGCCATTCACTTTCTGGGCAGGGATGGGATAGAGGTTTCGGTGAAGCAGGGGGCCGTGTCAAAGAGGCCCTACATCCCACCCTGAGAGGAGCCCCTGTGACCAGACGCGTAGCTCAGACTGACTCTGCTCAGACGCACAGCCCACCCGCGTCAGGCAGAAAAGCCCCAGGGGACTCTGGGTAAGTTAATTCAGCCTTGTTAGCAAACAATTTGCAAAGCATTACCCAAATGTGCCAGTATTTTTCAGCCTAATATAAATACTGAGATGAGTAATAAGGTACCAAGCCTCAAAATAGAACATTGTTCTGCAATTCCAGGTTTAGGCGTTTACGCGGTCCCAGCTGAAAGGAACGGGATGGCCTACATACAAGCTCTCATAGCAGAGCCCTAACAGGAAGCCTGGGAGGCACCCGGCAAATTATGCAAAAGCCGCCCC
>NW_004443944.1:499097-521375 GCF_000243295.1 Trichechus manatus latirostris
CGCTACAGGCATGGGCTGTAGCCACCTCCATGCAGGCGGCTGAGCGCACACAGGCCACAGGAGCCCGCTGGTCACAGCTGCAGAGCCCAGGGCTGGGGAGCCAAGCAGGTACAGGAGGTCACACTAAGGAACCACAGAAAGCACACCTGCGCCCCCCCCCCCCGGGCCCCTCCCTGCACACCTGGAGAGATTTAAGGCCTTCCACACGAGGGCAGGGCACCAGCTGTCCTCTTTGCATGGAAACTGCCTCCAGCTGTCTCCACAGCAGCTACTCCGCATCATTTGGCCTCAGCTCAAATGTGCCCCTCTCAGGGAAGCCCAAGCGCCTCAATCCACCCCCTTCTTTGCCCTTCAGAGCATTCGTTACCATCTCAAATTCCTTTTCTGTTTACTTGTTCACTGTCTCTCCTACCTAACGAGGACATAAGCCCTATTTACAACCAAATTCTGGTGTCTAGATCACTCCCCTTGCACAGGAGGGCTGGTCTGAGTACACGGGAGGTGGGAGCACATAGGCCCCTGTGAAGGCTGGCTGGGTGCAGACCCATTCCCCACACACAAGCCCCTCAGGGCCTGCAGCTTTACCTTCTGCAGACACTCCAAGACCTTGGCCATGTACTCCTGCTGGCATCTGTATGGCTCGAACGGGAAATCCACTGTCACACCGTTCAGGATGACCTTGGGCATGCTGGCTGTTCCTCAGGAGGGCACAGAGACGGGCCGACAGGCACGCTGTTCACGTCTGAGAGACAAAACCTCCTACGAACATCTCAGATCTCAGTCACTGCGGGCAAGCGATGTCGGGGTGGAAAGGGGACAGAATGTTGTTCTCCACGGCAACCCCTATGGCACAGACATGGACGTTTGTAAACAGCCTTCCTAAGTAACAGGACACTTAGCCAGCCATCTCAGGAAGTCCCCCCAGTGAAGGTCTGAAGGCAGGCCTGTTAGAAGGAGCTTGGACAGGTGAAGATACTGGGGGGGGCGGTCTGCCCTGCCTCGTTCTCTGCCCCACGCAACTCCATCCTACCCTAGGAGAGCAGCCAGGCTCCTCAAGTCACACAGTTCCACACGCTCTACCGGCAACACTTCACCCACTCCCGAGTGAGGTGGAGGCTGAGGTCCCAGCAGTGCCCGGGCGGGCAGGGTGGAGTGTCAGAACCTCCTGCCTCCAGCCCCCTACCTGCCTTGGCTGTTCGGGGGCCATCCTCCATCCCTCCCACCTGGGCAACCAGGTGTAGCGAAAGAGCATGTGTGGTTCTGAGCTGGCTTCAAATCTGTGTAACCCTGAGCAAGTGACTCAACTTCTCTGGACCTCAGTTCCGTCTGAACACTGAGAAAGCCAGACGCTAAACACTGAGAGACAGTCACTCCCTGCGGGGCCCTAGTCACAGGGAAATGCAGCGCCCAGCGCGGGGACTACGCGTCCCAGGGCTCAGCGCGGCCGAACCGCCGGCCCACGGCGGCGAGGGGCTGCCGGGAGCTGCATTTAGGAAACCGCGACCCGCCCACGAGCTGCTTGGCCGAAAGAACCAGGCCCGGGGTCCCCGCGGACAGGCTCCAGGGCTGGGGGGTCCCAGGAACGCACCAATTCCGGGCGGAGCGCCGCCACCCGCTCCTCCGCTGTCAGTCGTTTCCGACTTCGCGGGCTGAAACGCGCCGCCAAAGAGCGCTGCACTTCCGGGAACACTTCCGGTCCGCGGCGCGGCGCTCCCGGCGGGAACCGCTCCCTAGGTCGAGGGGTCCGCCTCTCTCTCGGCTGCGAGCCTCATCCGGAGCGGTACGTACCTCTTCCGCAGCACCTCCCTTGCACGTGGGTAGACGTGGGGTCCTGTCCGTCTCCGCCCTCGAAGTCGTCCCCCACCAGGGCCACCATCCCACGACCTCTTACCTAGGTCAAGCACCACGTCGCATGTAGACTGCTCAAGCCTCCTAATGGGTTCCTCCTGTCTCTCCTGTTCTCAACACCCACAGGCATCTTTGGAAGGCTTGAGTCTGAGCCAGTCACCCTCTCTCTTAAACCTACAAATGGCCGCCCGGTGCCCCTGACCGGCCTCCCAAGCCCCTCACCAGCCCCTATCCTCACCCTCCCCTCGTCCAGCTGCTTTTCTGGTTAGAAACCCCACTGGTCAGGGTGGCCCCTCTGAGTCCCCAGGAAGGACCTCCAGGGGAGAGGGGATGCACAGTTCTGTGGATCCGCTCTGTGCCAGGCAGCCGGGGATGTTCATCTCAGGCGACCCCAGCTGTCCCAAAAGGCACTAGGGGAAATTAACGCTGCTGTGAGGGCCAGGGCCCCCAGAGATGGTGGGTTCAGAGCTCTGACGGGTGCTATAATAGGTCCCGAGGCCTTCCATGGATTCTTGCTTTAAGCCACGTGTGTCTGTGCTGGTGTGTGAGACAGTGTGCTTGGGGACGCCCCTGGCACACAGCACATCCACCCCACGCCATCGCCCATGAACGGACTGCAGGGTATGTATCTCAGAATCTCAGAGGGAACTTAGAGAAGGTAGCAGCATTCACTGAGTGCTCACCAGGCACTGGTTTCACCACCTCTGAGATAAGCCCCTCTTTTATCTGCACTTTACAGTGAGGAAAGGGAAGCACAGCAGTCAGTAGACTGCCCGGAGCCAGCAGCTGGCACGTTGTGGAGCCAGGAGTCCAGCCCTTCACCACTGCACTCCCTCTCCTGACAACAGCTGCTTTCATTCCCCCAGAACCCAGAGACCCAGGACCTGGAACTGGAGCTGAGGCCCTAGATCCTGAGTCGATGCTGAGCCGCCCATGCACAGGGGGAGGCCCTCTGGCCCCACTGCACTTACGGGACCGTAAGCTGGCCTGCACAGCGCCTGTAAATTATAGCACACAAATGCCGTTGTACTGACCTAAGCTTGAGAGTGGAGGGCAAAGGAAACCAAGGCTGACCTGACGGGCTACAGGGATTCCCATCAATAACAATCTGTTGCGCATCTGCCCTGGCAGGCTTTGTGGGACCCCCACGGTGGACGGGACCCCATCAGGACAGCAGGACCGATGTTACCGCCCACACACACGATGTGTCACACACTGTGATGAGCACAATGGAGGGAGATCAGGGGCCTGACCTGGTCTAGAGCCGGATTGCCTGTCCCAGACCCTGCACACAGCAGCGAAGAAGGCCGCCCCAGGGACAGCATTGTGCTGGCTCTGGACATGGTGCTGTCTGTGGGTCCCTCAGGGGTGGTGGACCCTCCAGTGTGTGAGGAACTCAGAGAAAACCTGTGATGTGGAGGGAAGAGGGGAGCAGATGAGCACAGGGCCTCGTCACTCCATCCAAGGGGGGGACAGCACCGCCATGGGGGTGTCATGAAGGTGAACGTGACTGCAGCTGAAAGTACTTGATGGGAGCCAGGCAGAATGGCTCCGAACGTCTGTCTGCTCGGTGCCAGTTGCTGTGTGAGCTCTCACCCGGGCCTGGGCCTGGCAGGGACTCCTCCACCCTCACCCCCACCCTGCCCATAGGCTGCCTCCAGAGGGTGCAGCTTCATTGCACCTGCCCCAGGTGAGTGTGGCGGGACTGGAGGGAGGGGATTGTTCCTTGCCTAGACTCTGGAAGAGAATCCTGCCCTCCCCAGCCGGGGGGGAACAAGAGGGGTGCACCTTGCTGGCCATGTCCTGACCTGTGCTCGTGGCCCTGATGTTGTTCCTCTGCTGCTGAGGGTATCCACTCACACGTCCACACTCCGCCAGGCACTGGGGCCACAGCCCTGCTAGTGTGGTCCCCGCTTTCAGGTAGTCCCCACACGTGAGAAGTGGGCACTTGTGGACAGGTGCAGGCAAGTGTGGTCTCGAGGTGCTGGGGGCCAGTGCAGGGGAAGTGGGAAAGTTCCTGGAGGAGAGAGAAGTCTCCTGCCCTGCCTCGCTTCCCCGAGACAGGAGCCCTGCAGACACCTTGAGTGGCAGCTCTGCAGGCGGCCAGACCCTCACACAGGTGGGGTTACAGGCAGGTGCTCAATGAATGTTGAGTGACTGAGTGACCTGCAGAGATGCAGGCTCCTCCTGGGTAGGGCCAGGGTTAGTTTCAGGAGGCCTGACCTACAAAGAGTCAGTTTGTGGAAAACACCTTTGACACGGCTGCTCACAGACTGCCTCTTGTGGACCTTGGTGGGAGGTTAAGTCTGCTCCAAGGCCTGCACCATCGTGGAGCTGACATTTAGTGGGCCCCACCACACTCAGAGAGTAAGCCCTCCATGCACCCCTGCCCCACGCTCCTCCCCTCAAGCCCCCTCCACGTGCCTGGCACTACGCTGCAGGCTGTCCTGTGCAGCTGCTCCCCGAGGTCCAGATAAGAAAGCAGAGGCTCAGAGAGAGCATGCCCAAGGTCACCGTGTCTGTGCGATGGATCGCTTTTTTGTGTGGCCTTTCTAGCTATGGTCTTGTAACTCCCACCCAAGTGATTGGGCAGGACTGTGTGATAGGATAATTGTGGCCCACCAAAGGGATTGTTCAATTTTGCTATTCTGCTGGGAGAAGATTCCCACCACCACCAAGGAAGAACAGCCAGGAGTGGAGAGAGTGTCCTTTGGACTTGGGATCCCTGTTCTGAGAAGCTTCTGGACTCAGGAGACAGTGAGCTGTAACCCTGAAATTGGTGAGAAGCAGTGGCAGAGAAACCGTGGCAGGAGAGACCAGTAGGAGAGACCGCGAGGCGAGGCGGGCTTCCCGGCCCCCTGAGTGAGAAAGCTGAGTGCCTTTGGGCAGAGGCAGAGGGCCAAGGAGAAGCGTGCCTGTGAGCACAGCTGGGAAGAGGGTGTTCTGATGGAAGAACTGTATTTTGTTTCTGAACCTGAATTGTAGCTGTCACTTCCCTAATAAACCCCGTGATCCTGAGTATTGTCTGTGAGTTCTGTGTGCAATGAATTATCAAACCCAGCACAGAAGTGGAGAGTGCCATATAGGGGACAGGTGGTGTCAGAATTGGTAAAGACGGTAGAGAGAGGAGGCATGTCTGACCTCCGCCTCTTAGGAATCAGCCTTGGGCTGTTGATTTTGATTCTCCTTGATTCTCCTTCCCCCTCGTGAAGAGAGAGGAGGTCAGACTCTGCCTCCATGCCATTTTTACACGGTGAGTCTGAGGCAACGCTGCCCCTTAATTAAACCTGCCTGTACACACCCACCCCATCCCCTCAAGAAGATCGGAGGTGTGGAGAGAGGGATTATGCCACTCAATGCCAGAAGCCAGAGCTGGAGTGAGTCTGCAGGACATGGAGAGTCCCCATCTACGTGTACGCTGCAGGGACCGACAGCCCCTCGATGAGGGCATGGCTGCTCCTACTACGGTAAACAATGCCGCCCGCTGTGAGCAGCTTTGTGTGCTTCTCCTCCTTTTGTCCTTGGGCTCAGCTCCTATGGGTAAGGTTGGGGGTGCAGCAGCGGCCGACACCTGTGTGTGTGTGTGTGTGTGTGTGTGTGTGTGTGTGTGTGTGGTGTGTGGGTGAGTTTTGTATGCTGTGTAACAGATTACTGCAAACTAGCAGCTTGAAACAATACCCACGTATGAGCTCACAGCAGGTCCAAGTCCGCACATGGCTGGGCTCTTTCTCAGCATCACTCACAGGCCAAAATCAAGCTGGGGGCGGGCTGAGTTCGCATCCAGAGGCTCTGGGGAAGAATCCACTTCCAAGCTCGTGCTTGTTGTTGGCAGAATCCAGTTCCTTGTGGCTGTAGGACTGAGGTCCTGTTGTCTTGCTGACTGTCAGCTTCTGGGTGTTCTTCTTGGGGACCCTGCCATGTGGCCCCCTCCATCTCCATAGTGGAGGCCCTTCCTCTCACTGACTCTCTCTAACGTCCCCTCTACAACAGGCAGAGAGACTCTCCCATGTTGAGGCCCGCTGTGCCACATAACACAGCCTTACCACGGGCGTCCAAGCCGTCGGATTCCCAGTCCCAGGATTGTGCAGATGTGTACACCAGGCGTGTGGGGCTAGAATTCAGCCACCACAGTGTGCTGCTCCTGATAAGCCCTGCTGAGACCGTGCGGGTTCATCTCTTGTCCCTCCCTGCTCCTCCGCCTTTCCAAGCCCACCTCACCCTCTGTAAGTCCCCTGCGGGTCCTAGAGGTGTATTCTTCCCTGTTCATCGCTGTGGTGCTAGCACGTACCCTCTTTGTCTTAGTGGCTCAGTCTCTAAAACAGGATAATGCTCCGTCTGTCTGGTTTCCCATCCCTGGGAGCGTGGTGAGAGTCACTGCAGGACAGGGCCGGCGCCTCTGGCCAGCACTTTCTGAGCCCAGAGGTCTCCCCAGGAGAGAGGAGGAGGCTGGACGGGCTGGCCCTCTCCCCGGTGCACACTGCTCATCCGCAGCTGGGTACTGGCACCAATTCTCCTCTTGCACCCAAGAATGGAGGCCCGGTAGGTCACACAGTGAGTGAGCTGTAGACCTGAGGTTCAAACCCACATCTGTCTGTCTCACTTTAAAGCCCCTGACCCAGAGCCCTGACGGCCTCCACACTTGTCTTCTCTGCCACAGCAACACCTGCTCATCTTCCCAGGCCCAGAGGAGAGGCCCCTCCTGGCACCCTTCCAGATCTGCCCCCACCCAAAACCCGTCAACCTCACGTTTTCCTCTCAGCATGCAGCATTGCCCCCCCCCAGCCCCCAGGGAATGGGGGCTCATCTCCACCATCCCCCAAACCCCAGGAAACCAAGCTAGAGGTGGGGGTCCGTGGTGGTGGGGTGCGCGTCTGGGTTGCAGGGGGTGGCAGTCCAGCGCCCTGTGTCTCTCGCTGGGCCCTCTGTGCTCTGGCCTCCCTCCGCCTCCTTCCTTCCCCCTCCTCCTCCCTCCTCCCCCCTCCGTCCCTCTGACGGCCGCAGCCCCTGCCGCGTCGCATCGCCGCCTCCTCTCCCTCCCGCCCTTCTCCCTCCCTGGCACTGCAGCATTCGCCACTGCAGCTCCAGCCGCGCCCGCTCTCAGCCTCCGAAGCCGCCGCCAGCCCGCAGCACCATGGCCAGCACCATGTCGGGTAGGTGCCCAGGGAAGGGTCTGCGCCGGCCAGGTCCGCCTCGCCGGGTGCAGGGCTGGTCGCTGGCCAGTTTACTGTCCCGGACCCCGGGCACAGCAGCGAAGAGGAGCCCGGGGTCTGGGCAGCGGGTCCGGGAGCCCAGAGCCGGGATTGTGGCGCAGGGATGGAGGGCCGGGGCCGCGCTCCAGGGAACGCCTAGCGGGTAGCCAGGCGAGACTGCCGCAAGGGAGCTCCGAGGACGTGGGTAGCGCATCCGCAGGGTGTCGGCAGGGTCCACTGAGCGCCACGGACCGCAGACCCTGAGGACATCGCGCCTTTGCGGGACTGCTGCAGACCTGCGCCAGGGGGGAGTGCAGGGGACTGGGGGCGGGGGGGGCGCTGCGGGAGGGCTGGGGGGCAGACGAACCATCTCTAGCGTGGCCGCGCCAGCCCCTGGCATCGCCGCCCCTCGCCACAGGCCCTGGGGACCACCCTCTGCGACGCCAGCGCGGGGTTTGGGTGGGGGAAGGGTGCGGCCGTTCCCAGCCCCCAGACTGCAGGCTGCCCTGCCCCACCCATCACGCAGTCCCCACCCTGCCCCTGCCACTGCAGACCCTCGCCCTGGAGAGCAGTGGCCCGCCCTGCCGCCCCGCAGGACCCGGGGGAGGGCGGTGGGGAAGCTGCTGGGCGACCTGGTTGCGAGGACATGGGATTTTCTTTCCCCGGGGACACTCTGCCCTGTCCAGCCACCCCAGGACCAGTGTCACCTTTGTGCTCAGGCTACCGTAGGGCCTGAGGCCCCTCAGTCAGGAACAGCACTCCTGCCCCACCTCCCTCTGCCCTGGGGCCCTGGGGCAGGTAGCAGGGTCCCACTGCTTTCTTGATGCTGGAGGGCGGGGCCACTCAAGGCGCCCTAAGCTCCGCTCACCCACGTGGCCCTGCCCCGCCTGTCAGGCCCTGCTACCTGTCCACTGGGGGCTGCTGACCATTGTCACTGGCCACACCCCACAGTGTTTGGGGGTCTTGTCCTTCAGGGCTTCATCAGACTGGCTCTTTCGCTGACTTCCCAGGGATATTGGGACAGGCTTCCCTCTGTGAGGTTCAGGCAGAATGAGACTTGCAGCCCAGGGGCTCTGCCCTTTTCAGGATGGTGTGGGCCCATGGGCCGTCGAGGCTGGGCCCTTGGGCAGGGGCTGGGTGAATAAGAATAAGAGCTTTCCTCTTATTCACCCCCTTCAGGGGCACCTTTCTCAGGAGGCATCATTCCTGCCCTCTGCACGTGCCGCAGAGATTTCGGTGGCGAGGCGATCTGGCCAGGCCCACCTTCTGTGGCCAGAGGGCCAGAGGCCAACTTGCCATTCCAGTTCCCCTGATGCCCAGTCCTTGCCTCCTTGCAACTTCGGGCACTGCTCACCTCCGCTTGCGTCTAGGATTGTTATGGGCATCCGAGTACCCACAGGTGGTGGTACCCGCAGTTTTTCCTTTTTTCTTTTCCCTTAAAAGTGGCTGCCAAACAAAAGCCAAGCCAGCGGCCACCATTGGGAAAGGAAAAGAGTCACAGTGCAGCCTGTTAGTTTGTTAGCACAGCCACTGCCACTCAGACGCGCCACGGTGCCGGTGGGGCCCAGCTGGGGACTGACCCCGGCGACGTCACGTGGGCCATCCTGCTACCTGACCATCCACCTGCCTTTGACAGGTCCGGCCGGCTCGTCTCTGTGCCTCTGCCTACCTTGAGCTTCTCCCACCCATAGAAGCTGCAGACCATGGCAGCTATGTGAGAGTAACTGTGGCCAGTCAGCTCGAGTGGCCCCAGGACTGTTTCTTTGTGACAAGACACTCGGTGGGAAAAGCCTCCCCATTCTGTAGTGGACGCCTGCTCACCCTGCTCTGGGGGCTTTGTTTTGTCTTCCATGATCATTGTCTGCTGTGATTTCGTATCATGGTGGAATCAGCCTGGCTGCCCCGTCCTTTGTATACTGAAATGTCTTCCTACACCGTTCTTGGCAGCTCCTATCGCAATGAGCTTCATTCTCGTGACTTCTTGTGTGGACTCTTGTTCCTGGTTCTGCTCCTGTTCAATTCAGAATGTGATCTCTGTCCAGCTGTGTGGCTTGGCACATGTTAGTCTGACCTCTGTCCCACTGTGTGGCCTGGTGCATGTTAGCCCTCAGGGCCTCCACTTCCCCATCTGGGGGAGATGATAGTAGTAGAACCCCCAGGTGTTGCTCTCAGGGTTACGGGAGCTCTTTCAGGGAAGGGCCTGGCCCAGCGCCCAGCAGTAGTGACGCCTGGTTTGTGCCTGGGAGTATGATTGTCCTGCCCGGTCCACACCCGGGATCGTCCTTCAGCCACATTTCCAAAGTTTCCTGCCCAAAGGGAGGTGAGTTCTGTCTGTTCTGCCACGCTGAGTTCCTGGCAATGCCCAGGCGACTCTGACTAGTGAGGGAGGGGCTTCCCAGTGGGTGTGATCAGTAGCAGCCCCCAGGCCCTCCCAGGGGGTGAGTGGGCATCTCTGGTGCCCCTGCCCTGTCAGATTCAGACAGACCACCCACCCCCCCCCCACCGTGACCTGGCTCCATCCTGACATGCTGTGTGATGCTGGGTGGGCCCTTCGCCCTCTCTGAGCCTCATTTTCCTCCTGTAGAAATAAGGTGACAAAGGCATCTGCCTTCACTGGCTGGCCTGAGGGTCATTTGGGACAATGGATGTGATGCACCCACCCATGTGAGCCATTACTAGTACAGTGACCATGCCGCTGTGGGCTGCCCCAGGCCTACCTTTCCAACTCCCGCATATGTAGAAGCTAATCATCCATAGGCCTGCGTGCGGTTTTGCGTATTTAATATTTAATACCAAAAGTAAGAGAGAGGATGAAAGCGGTCAGCCAACAGCAGAGACTTGTTTTCAGCGGATTCCTGGAGTCAGTGAAGGGGAGGGAAGAGGAGAGTCTCGGGGCCTGTGCTTCTCTGAGTGGTCCCTGGGGACAGAGAAGAGGGGCGAGGTGGCAGGGGAGGGGTGCCTGAGGCTCTGGGGACTTGCCTGGCTCACGCAGTGTGCAGTGCGTGCGTGCGTGCATGTGTGTGCGCGTGGGACAGGTGGCCCAGGAGGGGCTGGGCTTGATCTCCTCCCCTCTGCAATCAAGGGCAGGGCATGACCTTTAAGACCCTGCCCCCAGCTCCAAGAATACAGGTCCCTCTAGCCTCCTGCTTTTTCTGCGTATGCGGCCTCCCATTGTCCACCCTCTCCTAAGTTTGCCCACTCCCCACACGCTGGCCCACGCCACCTCAGCTTCCCCTCCTGCAGCCAGACCCCAGAGCAGGGTCTCATCTCAGGTTCTTCCTGGGGGTGCCACTGTCCCTTGGCTTCTTGAGCTGTGGTCTTCTGGGGGGCAGCGCCTCACATGCCATAAGCCTATGAGAAAGCAACAGGGAAGCCTCCGTGCCCACCAGATACCGAATCATGCCCCCTGTTTGCAGCTGCGGAACATAGTCCCCCTGCTCCAGGGATGCTCATCCCCTGGGCAGAGCCATGGCCTCAACAGCACTGACCCCTGTCACTGCCCCCACCTTCTCCCCTGACCATGCAGCTGCTCCTACCTGCCTCCCCCCATGCTGAGGTGACAGCGACCTGGAGGGGCCCTCCTTGCCTTTGTCTGCAAAGTGGCTCTCCCACCTAACGAGTCTGCAAAGTCTTTCCTGTGACAAGTTCAGGCTGGGGCAGGGGGGCTTTGCGCCGCCGTCGGGCCCCGGGCGCCTGGCCTGTAGGGTGAACCCACTCAGGGTCTTGATGTGTGATGAGGAAAGATGGTGTGAGAGGTCAGAGCTGGGGGTGGTGTCAGCTATGGGGGAGGCAGCACTGGCAGCATTGAGACAGGAGGGCCCAGTCCCTTCCTTCCTGGTCTCTTCTGGGACCCTGGCCTGTTCTACTGCAACCCAGACTCCTTGCTCCCCCTCCTCACCTTCACCTTTGGGGCATGCAGGTATAGTGGAAAGGACACAGGCCCGCTGGGATGACTCTGCTTGGCCCCAGCCCCAGCACTGGCCCTGGTGAGCGGGGAGTCAAAGTCAGGCTCACAGATGAGGAGACATGGACCAGACAAAGAGTCTGCTTTGGGGCCTGGCTCACCATGAACGAGTGCTAAATCATTTTGATTTGGAGGGTGGGCATGTAACCCTCCCCTGGCAGAGCTCAGGGTCATAGGGGTTGGGCTTGCCTCCTTTTCCTTTGGGGGTGACAATGCTGGCCCGTGGCATGTGATCTGAGAGGACGAGGGGGCAGCAGTGGTGCTGAATGAACAGCTCCCCTCTCTGGCCTTTATGGTGCCTGCGGTGAGCCCAGTAAGTGCCTGGGTGACGTGTGTGTGTCTGATAAGGGCCCGGCTTCATCCACGAGGTGGCCACATCGCCTTCAGGGTCAACCGGGGTGGCGGGGGCAGGAGGGCCTGAGTCTTATTTCTCAGAAGTGCTGTCCACAGGGGCTGTGAAGAACAGCTTTACATCTGCACCAGCCCTAATCCCGAGTGTCACGGGTCCTCTTGTCTGCCTGCGCTGGCGAGTGTCTGTGACTTAGAGGGAGGGGGGACATCCACGGAGAGGCAGAGTGAGTTGAAAGAGTCAGAGAGATAAACAGTGACAAAGAGTCACACACAGAGTGAGAGAAACGCAAAGAGCCAGAGGGAGCCAAAAAGACAGAAAGAGACAAAGAGACAGAGACAAAGTTAGAAAGACACAGAGGGGCCAACAGACAGAAGCAGAGGGACACACAGCAACACAGAAAGGCTAGACGGACAGGAGAGAGAAAGGAGGAGGCAGAGAGAGAGACAGAGAGATAAAGTCAGGTGCACAGAAGGACAGAAAGAGAGTCAAAGATGGAGAGACAGCGAGGAAGAAGCAGACAGACAGAGAGACAGAGTCAGAAACACAGACAGACAGACCACAGTCAGAGACAGAGAGGCAGAAAGAGAGACAGACCAGAGTCAGAGACAGAGAGGCAGGTGGGGGAGGAGGACAGAGAGAGAGAAGCGCAGAGAACAATACAGGGAAGACCACAGGGGGCAGACCCAGGAGAGACAGGCAAAGTCTGGGGTGGCGGCGAGCTAGAGGAGAGCGAGAGACACGGAGGGGATGTCAGAGCACACAGAAGAACAAGATACAGGTCTCACAGAGAGTTCCCCCAGAGGCAGAGCTGGAGAACTGGGCCAGCACACCCGGGCCAGCCAGGGAGGAGGTGGGGCCCTGGAGGTGTGGTGCTGGACGCTGGCCTCATGCTGGCCTCACGCCTGCCCACAGCCTACAAGGAGAAGATGAAGGAGCTGTCTGTGCTGTCGCTCATCTGCTCCTGCTTCTACTCACAGCCGCACCCCAACACCATCTACCAGTATGGGGGTGAGTGTCCCCCTGCTGGCCAGGACTGTGGCCCCTGCCCTGGCCAGTGCCTGCCCCCCACCCTGTCTTGGCCCCCCACTTCCCATGCCAAATGAAGCCTCCTGGCCTGGCTGCCTGCTGGAGAGGGAGGTGTCTAGGGGAAGGGGGCAGATCCTGGGCCCCAGACCTGGGGAGCCTTGCGAGAGCCGGCCCAGCACCTGTGGGAGCAGCTGTCCGTTTCCCCTGCAGACATGGAGGTGAAGCAGCTGGACAAGCGGGCCTCTGGCCAGAGTTTCGAGGTCATCCTCAAGACCCCCTCCGACCTTTCCCCAGAGAGCCCCATGCTCTCCTCTCCCCCCAAGAAGAAGGACGTCTCCCTGGAGGAGCTGCAGAAACGGCTGGAGGCAGCTGAGGAGCGGAGGAAGGTGGGGAGCCCCTCCCACTGGGGTGCAAGGAGGGGCATGGAGGGTGTGGACGAGGGTCGTGAGGCACAGGTGCCTGTGCTGGGCAAAGGCTCGTGAATCCTTGGACTTCCCTTCCAGAGAGATGGCAACAAGAGAGGGAGGAGGAAGCACCCCAAGGTAGCAGGCAGTAGAGGGAGATGGGACCAGGCACCGTTCTGGGGCCCACCTTTGGCCATGGCCAGGAGGGGTCAGTTGGTGGCCTCAGGAGAGGCTGAAACAAACAGAGAGAGGGGAGCGTCCCGGTGCCCAAGCTGGCCCTTGACCATCGGGCAGGGAGAATGGCTTTGTCCAGCTCACAGGACGCAGACCTTGTAGGGTTAACCAGCAAGAACGGGCACATGGGTAGAGACCACAACTAGGGCTTATTGCCCCTAGGAGTCTGTCTCCTTGCTCTCCTCCTGGTTACCAGGGCTGGACAGTCTGGTGCCTGCAGTCCCATGCTTGCTTGACTCCCTTCCTTTCCTCCCTGGGGACCACTGCACCGCAGAGCTGGCCTAATTGGGAGCTCAGACCTGGTGCATTGAGCACCTAGTCTGTGCTCAGAAGACGTCCAGGAGGGGCGACAGAGGCCCCGTGAGGGCCCACAGACTTTGGAGGCAGGAGGAGCAGGCCGCCTGCTGCAGGGTGCCTGCCTAGGGAGAGGGGCAGTTCTGCAGGGTCAAGGCCAGGTGGAAAGAGTGAGCACAGGCCAGGTTTGCAGGGATTGCGGGGACCCTGGCAGCGGAACTTTCAGTACTAACCGCCTTCAGTGCTAAGCCTGGAAAGTCCTGGCCAGACCGAGGGGAGGTGGTTACCCTCAGGGACGGCAGGACAGCCTCTTTGAAGGCTTGTGTCTGGTGGGCACTGGGTGGAGGCCAGGCCAGCAGGAATGGGTGCGCCGGGCAGGGATGGTCAGTGAAAAGCAAGTTTAGGCGGGGATTAGGGAGGGGCAGAGCAGGGAGCGGCAGAAGCGGGATTTCCCTCCCTCCCCACCCCTGCCTCAGCCCAGGCCTGCGTGAAGATTGAAGGTTGTTCCCGGGGCAGCGCCTGGGGGCCAAGGCACCCACCGAGGCTCTGGGCATGTGGCGACGGCAGGTGGAGGTGTGCTGGGGGATTTGCCGCGGGTAAGCTCTGGGAGGAGGACAGCGGCGGGAGGGGCGCCCCATAGGCGCAGCGGCCTCACGCCCCCGCCCCCGCCGGTCCCGGAGCAGACACAGGAGGCGCAGGTGCTGAAGCAGTTGGCGGAGCGGCGTGAGCACGAGCGCGAGGTACTGCACAAGGCGCTGGAGGAGAACAACAACTTCAGCCGCCTGGCGGAGGAGAAGCTCAACTACAAGATGGAGCTCAGCAAGGAGATCCGCGAGGCGCACCTGGCAGCGCTGCGCGAGCGGCTGCGTGAGAAGGTGCGCGGGGAGGGGCTTAAGGGCGCGGTTTGGGTGGGACAGAGCTCGCGTGGGGGCAGGGCTGGGTCCAGGGGCGGAGCTGGGGGCTCCGGCAGAGCTCATGGGTACAGGGGTACAGTTCAGGGGGCGTGGTGTGGGCGGAACTCGGAGTCGGCAGAGCTGGGGTGTGGGCAGACCTGGGGGGCGGAGCTCAGGGTGGGGTGGGACCTGGGGCGGAGCTTGGGGCAAGGCAGGGATTGCAGAGGTGGAGCTTGGTGTGGGGGCCCGGGACGGAGATTGGGGCGAGGTGAAGCTCTGGGCTGGGCGGAGCTTAGGGTGTGGGCAGGGCTAAGGACAAGGCGGAGCTTGGGGGTGGTGCTGGAGGTGGAGCTTGGGTGCATGGGCGGAGTTCTGGCGGGGGCCGGGGAGGGAGGGCTTCGCCCAGCGTGACCAGCAGGGGGCCACAGTTGGTGGCCACAGCACTCGCGAATAGGCTAGTTAACTCTGAAGCGCATCCCGGTACAAGACAAGAGTAGGAGGAGCTGCTTTCGGTTAGGGGCCAAAAAGCTCCCAAGAGCCCCACCCATCCTTTGACTCGCTCACTGCCCACAGCGCTCCCGCGACTCACTGTCCTGCTTCAGGGCCAGCCAGGGCGAGGCAGGCCGATTCCGACGTTGGGAGGGAAAGGAACAGAGCCCCAAGTCAGCCTCCCTGCCCAGGGCCCAGCCTTGGCTTCCTTCCTCTGCGGCATCCGCTACCCCTCAGGCTGCTTGGGCACAGGGGTGGGGCCGGGTTACTCCAGGGAGTTCCGGAGCCTGCACCCCTGAGGAAGCTTCTGTGGGACCCGAGGGCCACCACCGCCCTAAGGCTGCTGCTTCTGCCTCTCCGTTAAGCCGGAAGCTGGCCGCCCTTTGAGGCTGTGACCCGGGCCTCCCCCTGCCAGCCGCTCCTCAGTCTTGGTCGCTAAGCTGTCCTCCTACGTCAAGTCCTCGAAGCTGGGACCTGAGCGGCCTGGGTTGGCAGGGCCCAGGGCTCCGGAGTGCCCAGAGGGGGCAGAGCCGCCCCCCATTGTCCTCCTCCCTTAATGTCCACAGGAGCTGCACGCGGCTGAGGTGCGCAGGAACAAAGAGCAGCGGGAGGAGATGTCCGGCTAAAGGCCTTTCTACACCTGGCGCCTGGGTCCTGAGCCAAGACAAGACACAGTCGGGTTCTGGTTTTGTTTTGTTTCACTTTGTCTAGATGCGCCTTCTGTTCCTGCTCCTCTCCCTGCACCCAGCTCCAGGCTTCTCTCCCCGCAGTCTTAGCTGTCCAGTCCTTGTTTGCTGACCACAGGCTCTCTTCTCCCTGGAGGAGCTCCAGGGTGGAGGACTCGGCCCCTTAGTTTGGGCGCCAGGCCAGGCGGCTGCTGGGTCTCTTCTTGGTGGCCTCTTGGTGGATGGGGATTTGACCTTAATAAATCCAACCAGCGGTGGTATGGACACGTGGATCTCTACGCTAGGTTGTCGGGGTTAGTACCTTGGTCATGGGAGCCAGCTCCGGGGACAGGCAAGACAACAGCGTCTTCCTCTGGGGAAGGGGCATGGTGCACGAGGTGGGGGGAAGAAGATGCAGAGCAGTAATGGGGCTGGTCCCCGGGGTTCCTTGTGGCAAAGGCTTTCAGAACTGGGGGCTTGAGGGGTGGAGGTCCCTCTAATGTGGTCGGTCTATGACGGGGAAGGGATGCAGAGACCCAGGAGTCCTCAGGTCACCTGCCCCAGTGATGGAACAAGGGCTGAAGTGGGGAAGGCGCGGGATGTGTCCCAGGTGTGTGCAGGGGAGTGGGCATTTCCCGCCAGAGAATCAGTGCGGGCTGCTTGGGCCCAGAGAGTTGTAGGCAGCAGTGACACCTCCTTGGCCCCACTCACTCAGAAGTGCATCCACCTCTAAAGATCCCCTGGCCCGAGGAAGCCTTGACTCCCTCCAGGGCTCTCAGCACACTCCTGAAGCCCACTGCCCTTTGGGTGCTTGCCTCTTAACTGTGCCTGCTGCTCTGCCCCTCCCCCCATTCTGGGCAGGTGTGGCCAGGTGTGAGTGGCAGCTTGAAGTCCTCCTCAGGGAGTCCAAGGAGACAGTGTGGGGCAAGGGATCCCTGGGACGAGCTGCCTAGATTCAGGTGTTGGGAGAGAAAGGGACAGGACTCCCCGGGCCAGCCTCCCTGCACAGGGCCTGTCCTAATTTTCCCAGCTGCAGGCCCCACCAGTGGGGCATGGAGGTTGGAGACCTGGCTCCAGGCCTCTTCTACCAAGAACCCCTGGGACTGTGTCCTTCCCTTCCTCTGGATCCCCTAGTGCTGGCCTTTGAGAATTGCCACCTGCCTGGACGTGGGGTGTGTGTACAACACCCTCCCCTTCCCCATGGCAGGCCTACCCCACAGCTGGGGGCCGGGGCGGGCCCCTGTTGAGCGTCTGTTGGGTGTAAAGCGTGAGGAGGACCCGCTACAAGTTCTCACATGACCCAGAACCAGCACCCCAGAAACTTGCTGGCTGTAGCCCCAGGACCCCACTTTCCACCCACCAGGAGACCTGTGTGTGTGTAGGGGGGCTGGTCTTCCAGGTTGCGCCAGGGGCAGGGTGGATCCTGATGCCCTGCAGTGGTACCATGGGACTAGAGGGAAGTAGGGACAGCCCCCAGAGGGAATGACACCCAGGAGTAGGCCAGCGGTGCCCATCATGTGGCTTTTGTGGGACGCGGAAAGAGAAGCGAGGGTGGAAGGTCTTCTGGTGGGGACGGTGTTCAGAGCGGAAGCCTAGTGTCCTGTGCACAAATCTTATCCCCACAGTGAAACCTGCTCACTGCTGTTGAGTCCATTCTGACTCACGGCGACCCCATAGTGTTTCCAAGGCTGTAAATCTCTACGGAAGCAGACTGCCACTTCTTTCTCTCGTGGAGCAGCTGGTGGTTTTGAACTGCCGACCATTCAGTTAGCAGTCGATCGCTTTAACCACTGCGCCACCAGGGCTTCTTCCCCCATCCTGAAAGTGAACCTAAAAATGAAATCAAACGGATGATTAAAGAAGAAACTGCTGTGTTTAAGAAGTGGGTGAAACCGTTCCAGCATGTGTCCTGCCTCCATGGTGGTCACTGCTCCGTCCTCTGGCGTGTGGCACGTCACCTCAAACCAGAGCTTGTGACACATCTCGTTTCTGTTACCATGATTATGGACTGTTCTAATGACAATGGCAGTTTTTAAGAAATGAGTGTGAAAATGCCATAGCAAACCCACTTTCCTCTCTGAGCCCAAGGGTTTGCGGGGTGGCAGGGGAGGAGGTGGCGCCCACAGCTGTGGGTGGTGCCGACTGGGGCAGGGCTGCCGCCTGGGCACCCCTACTCTCCCTGGGGACAAGCTGTTTGCTCTAGTCAGCTACTGCTAAGTAGGACAGGTCAGGGCCTTCCTGAGTCTACAAGAGGGTGGAGGCTTGCCCTCTGCACCCCAGCCTCAGGACTTTGGGGTCCTCCTCTGGTGTGGCTCACCTTTCAGCCCTGTGAGCTTCTCCCACTTACAGGTCCTGGGGTGACTGCAGAGGGGCTTTGTGCCATCGCCCGGGCAGCTGATGCTCAAGGCCACAGATCTGACCACAGGATGGGGGCTGAGTGGTAAGAAGAGTAGTTCACAGACCTCCTGCCCCACATTGGTGGGCACGCCTGCTCCACAGGCCCCAGCCACTAGGGAGGGCACGTTTGGTAGAGGATGGTGACACTGGCCATACTTGGGCCCACACATGGACTTCACATCCAGACGCAGGAAGGTGCCTGCTCTCCATGATGGAGAGCCAGCTCGGCCCCCTCCTGTGCACACTGGCCCTCCCCAAGGCGGTCCTAGTGACATTTCTGCAGGAAGGAGCACTCGCCCTGTCCAGGGAGAGGTGGGAAAGTCAGAACCTGGGACGCGAAGCAGCCGGTGAAGAGATGGAGACATCAGGAATCTGCACGGCAGGGCTGCAAAGTGTGGCAGGGGACAGGACACGTCATGTTCAGGATATTCCTATCAGGTGGGCAGCCTGCAGACCTGCAGGAGTCCTGCTGGAGCCTGTGTTCTGAGGACAGACATGTGCACATCACATACTAGCCCACACGGACCCTGGTGTCCCCAGACCAGGCTGACCACAGGCCAAAGCTTCCTAATTCTTAGGAGGGCCCTGGAGAGGCATTCAGTGGCAGTCACCACTAGGAGCCTGTGGTATCAGGTGGGGGTGGGGAACCCTTCACAGATTGATCATACTTTTCCTTAAAAAGCGACGGTGAGACTCCTGCTGGGAAGCCTGCCACGAGAAGCCTCAGTTATGTTAGTTATCTACAGCAGTGTAACAAATTGCCACAAAACCTAGGGGCTTAAAACAAACATTATCTCACAGTTTCTCCAAGTCAGGAATTCAGCAGCTGGGCGGTTCTGGTTCACGGTTTCAGGTTTCATTCAGGATGGTGCCGAGGAGGCTGTGGTCAGTCATCTGAGGGCTGGCGGAGGCACTTCCAAGATGCTCACTCACATGGTGGCTGTTGGCAGGAGGCCTCACGTACCTCTCTCAGGGACTCTCACGGGCTGCTTGAACGTCCTCCCAACGTAGCAGCCACCACCCCAACCCCCTAGTAAGCAATCCAACGGAGCAAGAAGGAAGCCACTATGAACTGATCCTGTTAGTCTCACACCATCACTTCTGCCACACTCCACTTGTTAGGAGTCACCAAGAAGAGCCTACACTCGACGGGCGGGAGTCAGGCTCCACCTTTTGAGGGGAGGGGTGTAAAGAATCTGTGAACGTATTTTAAAACCCCCTCAGAAGCTCTGTCCCAGGCACCCTGCGTGTTCTGCACATGGCTGATGTTCACTCAGTACCTGGTGGCTGCGGTGGGGGCCCCTCCCAAGCAGGGTGTCCAGCTACGCTGCTAGGGACGGCAGCATGGGCAGATGCTGTCCCCAACGAGGCCTCCCTCCAGCCCTGTCACGCATTTCCATGTCAGGCAATCTAAGGTTGTGGCTGAACAGAACTGATGGTGGAAAAAGCTGTCACGAAACCGCGGGTGTTTCTTTTTGCTGTTGAGCAGTTATACGTACACAGTGCATAATCTAAAAACATTCAGTCACGTACTCAACGAAAGTCTGAGAGCTTATTACACGTGTTGTCCCACTGCAGAAAGCAGTGATGGATCTTACGACTCGGCCCCTGCCCTTGTATGCTAGCCATAAAACTCTATATACATAGCTTATGCTTTTTCAAAGCACTTTAAATTACGTTTAGAAATCTTCATCATGTCCTCTGAGAAAAACAGGGTAGGCATTATTTCATATTTTTTCTTCTGGTTATGAATGTTAATACGTGTTCACTGTGTTACTGCAAAGTATAAAGAAAAAAAAAAATCTAGTGACATGTCCTTCCACCCGGCAATGACTGGCTCTGTCAAGTGTTGAAGCAGGAGAGCGTTCTGAGCTCTGAGAACCGCGCACGGTACGTGCATGTGGTCACCTTTCCCGTGCCTTCACAAGTGGCATTTGAACAGTCATTTACACTGTTAACCAAACTCAAGACCTTATTCAGAGTTCTTCAGTTTTCCCGTGTCCCCTTCCTGTTCCAAGATCCCACATTGCAATTAATTGTGTCTCCTTAGTTGCCTCCAATCTGCGACAGTTCCTGTCTTCCCTCGTCTTTTATGACCTTGACTCTTTTGAAGGATATTGGTCATTTATTTAAAGATGCTCTGGTCGCACAGTGGTTAAAGCGCTTGGCTGCCAACCAAAAGGTCGGCAGTTCGAATCCACTAGCTGCTCTGTGGGAGAAAGATGTGGCAGTCTGTTTCCATAAAGACTTACAGCCTTAGAAACGCCATGGGGCAGTTCTACTCAGTCCAAGCAGGTCTCTATGAGTTGGAGTCAACTCAACAGCTGTGGGTTTGGTCATTTGTCAAATGCCCACCTTCCCAATGCATCATATCACAGGGCTCCTGATGTCAATACATCTTATCACTGGGGTGTTATGTTTTATCACTGCCCAACTACTGCTTCCCTTTATAGTTAATAAATATTGTGGTGCGTAGAATAATGGCCTCCTAAAAGTGTCCATGCCCTAATCTCTGGAACCTGTGAATATGGTAGGGTACCTGGCAAAGCTGAATTAAGGTTAATCAGTTTGCTAAGGATCCCTGGTAGCACAATAGTTAAGCACTCAGCTGCTAACGCAAAGACTGGCGGTTCAAACCCACCCAGCCGCTCCTGGAGAAAAGACCTGGTGATCTGCTTCTGTAAAAATTACAGCCAAGAAAACCCTATGGGGGCAGTTCTACTCTCTCACACGGGGTCACTACGAGTCGAAATTGACTCCATGGCACCCAACGATAATCAGTTTACTAATGAGATTATCTTGGGTTATCCAGGTGGGTCCAGTGTAATCACACCTAACCCATTGCCTTTGAATTGGATTCCGACTCATAGCGACCCTATAGGACAGAGCAGAACTGCCCCATAGTGTTTCCAAGGAGCGGCTGGTAGATTCGAACTGCTGACCTCCGGTTAGCAGCCGAATGCTTAAGCACTGCACCACCAGAGCTCCAACGTAATCACAAGTGTCCTTAAAAGTGGAGAAGCAGAAGAGAGGCGGAAGCAGATAAGGCAATGACAACGTAAGAGGGTCAGAAAGATGCTATGTCGCTGGCTTTGAAAATGGAAGGAGCCATGAGCCAAGCAATGTGGGTGGCTTCTAGAAGCAGGAAAAGGCAAAGAAACGGCTTCTTCCTTAGAGCCTCCAGGAAGTAACACAGGCCTGCCAATGCCTTGGCTTTAGCCTAGTGAGACCCGAGGCAGCCTTCTAACATACAGATGTGTAACATAATAGATTTGTATCGTTTAAACCACTGAGTTTGAGGTAATTTGTTACAGCAGCAATAGAAAACTAACACAAATATCTCAGGGGAGGTATTTTGAGACTATGCCAACCCTGTTTCTCCTCAAACTTTTGCCCACTAATTTTAGCACCATGACTGAATTTTGTCTGTCACAAATAATGAGGATTTTCTATTTCCTTCTACATTTATTAAGTGGAATTCCACTGTAAAGAAGAGCCATCCCATCTCTCCCCTTTATTTATTTACACTCGTGTCGACTCAGGATATTTACTTTATTCTGCACTTGCAATCCAGTACTATTAGTATTTATACTGATGCTCAAATCGTCCCAGCTTTGGCCGGTGGGACCCTTCCGGGTGGCTTCTGTGTTGTCTCAGCAGGCTCCATCTTCTTGGGAGCACACCCCTGCCTTCTGAGCGCTCCACAAGTGCTGGCTGACTAAATGAAGACACTCACCTGATAAGCAATCTTCATTCCCTCGCTGCAGACACTGCCTGGGGGCTCGGGCTTCAGAGCCAAAGGCCCCGCCTGTGTATGTGTGGGAGGTTGGGGGTTTGCGGCTCTACCAGACTCCCACTCCTCAGCCAGACTTGGGACAGAGTTCTGGTCTCGGCGTAAACAGAAGCTATAACTACTGAGCAGACTGGAAAGTGATTTTCGTGACCCAAAACTTAAACCTCACAAGCCTCCTGTGTCTGGTGAGAAGCCACAGGACTTCCTGCGACATTTTCACACCGTGGTGCCCCATTTCCTACTTCCGTTCAGGCCTTCAGCCTCCCTGGGGCTGAGAACCCGAGTAGCCGGCTTGCGTGTGTGGAACCCTGGGCTCCGGGGTCACTAGCACAGCTGGGAAAGGACAGGGATGTGCCTGCCTGGCTGCGCCACCACACTGCTGGGCACCGGGCTAAGCTCTTTCCCCACCCGATGGTGTCTGTCTTCCTGCAAGCCCTGCAAGGTGGGAGGCATCCCTATCTCCAACCAGGGACAGTGATGGGGCCTCTGATTTAAATTTAATCTGAAGACATCTACTGAGATGCAAACGTTGCTGGGGAAGCAGACAGGTTCGGTACCCAAACCATCATAGGGCAGAAACTCTGCTAGAACACAGATAGAAAGGCAGCCTGAGAGCAATGGGGCAGGCTCGATTCCACGGTGGGGGTGGGGGCGCGGGCTACCAAGGAGGCAGTCTAGAGCAACAGCACAGGCACGTGGTGCTGGAGGAGGGTGAGGCTGCGGGGGGGGG
>NW_004443944.1:522921-547973 GCF_000243295.1 Trichechus manatus latirostris
GTCAGGGCGCGACGGTCCGCGTCAGGCGGCGAGGGCGGCGAGGGCGGCGGCGTTTCCTGCCTCCATCTTGGGCGCCGCGGCCGCGGGCGGAAGGTGGGCTGCTGGGCGCGGGCGTCCCTGCCAGCCCCGGCTGGCTCTGCCCGCCGCCGACGGTTGGGGAGCGGTGCGAAAGGCCGTGTCGTCTTGCCTTGAAATGGACTCGTTGATATCAGCCGAATTGATACGGAGCCCTTGGTAGGAATTGATGAATGTGGAGTCATTGGTAGCAAACGTATTGGTGTGGACCCGTTGGTAGGAACTATTTTGATGGGGGCCTGTTGGTAGGAATTGTATTAATGTGGAACCATTGGTAGCATCCATGTTGATGTGGATCCATTGGTAGGAGCCATATCGATAGGGACCCGTTGGTTGGATCCATGTTAATGTATTAATATTATTACATTAGTATAGAACCATTGGCAGGAACCGTATTGACAGGGACCGATTGGTGGGAATTGTGTTAACGTGGAAATGTTGATAGGAGCAGTATTTATGTGGACCCATTTGTAGGAACACGTTTCGATGTGGACCCACTGGTAGGAACCGGATCCCTGTGGACCCATTGGCACGAATTGTGTGTAGCATAGATTCATTGGTAAGATCCACAGTAACGTAGATCTACTGGTAGGAAGCGTATTTCTATGAACGGACTGAAAGGAATTTTATTAATATGAATTTATTGGTAGAAACCATAACAATGTCGACCCATTGGTAGGAACTGTATTGATATGGAGCCATTGATGGGAAAATGTTGATACGGACCTATTGGTGGAAATTATATTAATATGGATTCGTTGGTAGCAAACATATTGGTGTAGACCCATTGAGAAGGCCACCACTTGTCTGTCATTGTGTTATACTGTGGTGGCTTGTGTGTTGCTGTGATGCTGGAAGCTATGTCACCAGTATTTCAGATACCAGCAAGGTCACCCATGCTGGACAGGTTTCTGGAAAGACTAAGACTAGGAAGAAAGGCCTGGTGATCACTTCCAGAAATTAGTCGATGAAAACCGTGCAGATCACAACAGAACACTGTCCACCGTAGTGCTGGAAGACGAGTCCTCTAGGTTGGAAGACACTCAGAATACATGGTGGACACAACAATGGACTGGAACCTGCCAACAGTGGTGAAGATGGGGCCAGACTGTGCAGTGTTTCTTTCTGTTGTACACTGGGTTGCCATGAGTCAGAGCTAACTTGATGGCACCTAATGACAGTAACACTGGCAGGAGCTGTACTGATGTGGACCCGTTAGTAAGACCCATATTGATATGGATTCCTTAGAAGGAACCATATTGATAATGAACCTATTGGTAGGAACCAGAGCATTACGGAGCCAGCAGTGACCATCTGTGCTCCGTTAACTTTATAATCCATTAGTTAACTGACTTCTCTGGTGAACCAGAGTTGTCTGTGTTTGTTAACATTTCAATACGGTAGAGTTTCAGTTAAACCGTTTTTATTAAGAGTGAACTGAAATGAATCTAACAAGGTAAATGAAGCAGATTGCAATGGTTTCTTCACAGGAAACATGTATTTCTGGGAGGACACCCTGGGGGTGGGAGGGGGGATTCGTATATATGTACGAACGTAAGTGCTTTTTATGGATGTAGAATATTTAGGAAACTATTCAAACATTGGTGTCGTGTGTCGTCGAGTCGATTCCGACTCTAGCAGACTCTCTAGGACAGAGTAGAACTGCCCTACAGGGTTTCCTAGGCTGTAATCTTTACAGGAGCAGATTGCCAGGTCCTTTCTCCTACCGAGCAGCGGGTGGGTTCAAATCGCTGACCTTTCGGTTAGCAGCTGAACGCGTAACCATTGTGCTGCCAGGGCGCCTTGTATTCAAACCTAGGCCTCACAATAATAACCTATTTCATGTTCAGCTGGGAAGGAGGCTGCTCGAAGGTCTTCTCAGAGCCAGAAGATAAGTTCAGGTGAACTGGGGTTGCCTGGGTGAAGCCAGGCTGGGTACGTATGGAGGGCGTGGTTAGGACAGGTGAGCTGGTGCCTTTGCCGCACCTGAGGAGGACGTGGTTAGGACAGGTGAGCTGGTGCCTTTGCCCCACCTGAGGAGCACGTGGTTAGGACAGGTGAGCTGGTGCTTGTGCCCCACCTGAGGGATGCTGGGCTGCCCAGGGTCTGCCTCTTCTGATGCTTTTCAGGAGAAGCTGGAAATTTGGGTGTTTTGATGTGAACTCTAAACTTTCAAAAAGTTGGCAACAAATTAAAAGTTTTCGAAACACTGTGAAGGTCAAAGAAATCGTGCATGTGGGCCACTGGTTTGTAACCTTTGATACGTTTCCAGCAGTACTTTTTTATCAAAGAAAAATATTTTTTATTAGCCCTGAAGACATGGAAAGCCAGATATTTGACTCTGATGTACTGGCCGCACAGTAACATTTTTGTTTGTTTTATTGTTGTAGTTTAAGTGAAAGTTTACAATTCAAGTTAGTCTCTCATACAGAAATTTATATATACATTGTTATGTGACTCTAAACGCTCTCCCCATGCTGTGAAAGCACTCTCCTCCTTTCCACCCCTGATTTCCTGTGTCTATTCAACCAGCTCCTAACCCTCTGCCTTTTCATGTCACCTCGGGACAGGAGCTGCCCATTTAGTCTCATGTATATATTTGAGCTAAGAAGAAGCACGCTCTTCATGAGTATCATTTTATGTCCCATAGTCCAGGCTAACCTGTGTCTGAAGAGTTGGCCTCAGGAATGGTTTTAGTGCTGGGTTGACAGAATGTTGGGGGGCTATGCTTTCTGGGGTTCCTCCAGTCTCAGTAAGACCATTAAGTCTGGTCTTTAGAATTTGAGTTCTGCACCCCACCTTTTTGCTGCTCCATCCAGGACTCTGTTGTCTTCCCTGTCAGGGTGGTCATTGATGGTAGCTGGGCACCATCTAGTTCTTCTGATCTTAGGCTGATGAAGTCTCTGGTTTATGTGGCCCTTTCTGTCTCTTGGGGTAATACTTTTCTTGTGACTTCGGTGTTCTTCATTCTCCTTTACTCCAGGTGGGTTGGGACCAGTTGATGCATCTTAGATGGCTGCTTGCAAGCTTTTAAGACCCCAGATGCCATTCACCAAAGCAGGATGCAGAACATTTTCTTAATAAACTTTGTTATGCCAGTTGACCTGGATATCTCCTGAAAGCATGGTCCCCAGACCCCCACCCCTGCAACTCTGTCCCTCGAAGTGTTTGATTGTATTCAGGAAACTTCTTAGTTTGGTTTAATCCACTTGTGCTGACTTCCCCTGTAGTGCGCACGCTAACGTTTTTGTCTTGTTTTTGTGTATTTATGCTTAAGAGTACTATTTTAAAGACATTTTTCATAATTTATTGACTTCAAAATTAATTTGGCTCAATTCACGTTAGTAAGGAACGTAAACTTTGGTGTTGGAACTGGGTTGGGGTCCCGGCTCCTCCACTTTATTAACTGGGTGAACTTGGACAAAACTTAGCGTTCCCAGTCTCCGTTTCCTCCACCACAAATGGTGCCTGGATCATGCTTACCCCCTGGAGACGTGGATCAGAAGCAGGGGGCATGATATAGTACCTGCTGTGCAGTTTCTTTTGTGTATAAGAATTATTGTATCAGGGACTTGAACTATTTTCTGTGAAGTAAGTGCTGTGTGTTTTGAAAATTTAACATAGTTGCCATTGGAGAGGCAGGAACTCAGTTTTCTGCATTTACACAAGGTAAGGCTCTGGGAGGCAGACCCCTCCTTTTGGCAGCTTTTGGTGGAAGTGCGACTTTCATGGCCTTGCCGAGCTCACCCTCATGAAAGTATAGGTACCCAGGTAAGACAGCTGGACCGTGAAAATCAGCATGATAAAACTAGTTATCATGGAGTTGATTCTGACTCATGGCAACCCCATGTGTGTCAGAGAAGAACTGTTCTCCATAGCGTTTTCAGTGGCTGACTTTTCAGAAGTAGATTGCCAGACCTGTTTCCAGGGCTCCTCTGGGTGGGCAGGAACCACCGAGAATCAGCAGATAGGGACATACCGTTTCAGATGCAAATTTCAAGTGGTCTTTATTCATGGTTTTTTTTATTTTTAATTTTTTGTTTTGAAGCCTAAATCTGGAACACCAAAGTCGTGCTCGTAAAAGAGAAATTATATTTTAGAAATATTAAGTATGTCCGTCAATGTAAATGAATCCATTGTTGCAGCTTTTCTGGCTAGAAAGCATTTAACGACAGTCCTCTGGCGACCCTGGCACAGGCGGGCCGCTTCAGCAGCTAGAAAGGGTTCACGTGTGAGCCCCCCATGCCCCATGAAGACATTCTAGTAGATAGCTGCTGAGTTTAAATTGGGATAATAATAAATGGCTCATAGCATATGAGGACGTTCCACATTTTTTAGTACAGATGTTTTTTTCTTGATTTTTAGACATTGCTTTTTTCTTTCGTTGTCAGTTTTCTACACCTCTCTAAAGCAGGAAAAGGAAACTATTTTCTCGTCCCTAGTATGTAATCAGGACCCCTGGTGGCATAGTGGTTAAGAGCTCAGCTGCTAACCAGAAGGTCAGAGGTTCAGCTCCACCAGCTGCTCCACGGAAACCCTATGGAGCAGTTCTGTTCTGTCCTATAGGATCGCTATGAGTTGGAACTGACTCGATGGCACCTAGGAAGTATCTAATCAAGTCCTTACGTGTAGGCGTCTTCTACTTAACACTTTTAGTCTGTTCTCTGTAGTGAAATTACTGTGTATTTCCTAGTTGAATGTTCTTTTGGTTGTTTGGCTCTTGACGCTTTTCCCTTCCCCTTCTTACCCCAACTTGCCCGAGGCCTGCATTTTGGGAGCCTGTCCTCACCAGCTTCTGTGCCAGGGGTTGAACAACACACTGCTCCCTGTGGTCCAGGCTGGCTTTGTGCGGGGGAAACAGACAAAGATGAACCAGTGGGCTTCTGCACAAGTGTCTCGCGGTTCCCACAGTTTCTTCTTGCTGCTTTTTGTTTGAGAATGTGCCTTTTCTAGACAGTCTTTAACAACTTCACTCCCTCTTCAGAGCACCTGCATTTCTTGGTTTCCTGGATTTTTGCATCGGGGATTAATGATGAGAGATGCGCTGTCATTTGTGACTGGTGGCCAGAAAGTCATAGCTCTTTCTTTTCTCCCATTGATCTGCCAACTGATACCCTTCCCTGCTGACTTAGAGTTGCTTGGAGATCTGTCTTCAGTTAGGAAGAAGTGGAGCCCACGGAGACTGCTCCGTGCCGGTCAAAGGATGTGCGTATGGAACAGAGGAAAGGAAACTAGGGCTGATCTGAAGACCTTTTGTTCTTCTGCAAACTCTCCCTCCCCCAGCAGGCAGTCATAAAAATGTTGAAGTGCTAGACAGTGTAGATTAAGTCTGAATTAGCAAAAACCTTGAGCTCTTGAGGTCAGGTTTTGAAATTTCTAATTAGGCTTAATTACAGTGAACTTGCTGGGAAACGGCAGATTGCAGAGGCCTGTAGGTGTGGGTGCCTCTATCAGAAGAGTTGTGTCCAGGGGGCTGAGCACCAGCAAGCTGTCCGTGGTCCTGTCTGTGCTCAGGTGGGGATGGGCGCCAGCTGTGTGCCAGAACAGATGGGCCCGGCTCCTCCTTTCCGCCATGCTGATGGTTGGGTATAGCACTCGGGCAGGTGACGTCATTTGTAATTATTTTTGAGAATCACGGCACCAGATTTGATCTAGGCCTTTAGTGATTGCTCTTTGGTTGTTCAGTAAGGATTGCTTAGCCCTGTCCTTCGAGGTTCTTTAAGGTTGCTTTTTTCCCACGTTGTAATAAGTTAAATAACTATCTTATAGGATCCTTTTATTGTTATGGCAGGGCAAATTTATTCACCTGTCCTTTCTCGCTACAGTTCTGAGGATAAGTTTTCTTTTTATTTTATTGTGCTTTAAGTGAAAGTTTACAATTCAAGTTAATCCCTCATACAAAAAGTTATACATACATTGTTATGTGACGCTAGTTGCTCTTCCTGTACTGTGACAGCACACTCCTCCTTTCCACCCCTTATTCTCGTCCATTCAACCAGCTTCTAACCCTCTCTGCCTTCTCATCTCGCCTCTGGACAGGAGCAGCCCATTTAATCTAGTGTCTACTTGAGCTAAGAAGCACACTCTTTGTGAGTATCATTTTATGTCCCATAATCCAGTCTAATCTTTGTCTGAAGAGTTGGCCTCGGGAATGGTTTTAGTTTTGGGCTAACAGAGAGTCCGGGGGCCTTGTCTTCTGGGGTTCCTCTAGTCTCAGTCAAACCATTAAGTCCGGTCTTTTTACTAGAATTTGAGTTCTGCACCCCACTTTTCTCCTCCATCAGGGACTCTCTATTGTGTTCCCTCTCAGGGCAGTTATTGGTGGTAGCCGGACACCATCTAGTTCCAAAGACAAGTTTTCTTCTCTGAGTCGTGACCATTCAGGTTGCTTTTGATCAGCTCCCACTGAGGGGCTGGAAGGCCTCTCTCCCTGAATTTTCAGGGCCACATGGTACCTAATTTTCCCCCTTTAAAATGTTTGTTGATGTTTTATGCACACGTAGTTAAGTAAGATATCAAAAGTACAGAAAGACAGCGAAAAGGTCCCTTCCCTCTACCTTCCCACCCTGAGTTATGCGGTGAGTTCACCTGTCTCTTTCCTGGCTGCCTGGCCACCGTGTTCTTTTCTTGGAGGCACCACCTGTGTCAAAATTCTTGAGGCGCTGACTGTTCAGCACCAGAGGGAGTCTCCCGCTGATAAAGTGTATTCAGAGACTTGAGAACCAACTTAGATTTGGGAATAAAGAATTGGCTTCCACGTGTAGCAAGAAATGATAGAGAACTATTTTTGTGAGAAAAGTTCTAAGTTAGATGAGTCAGCCAGGTAATTTTTACTCAAACGTTTTAAACATTTCCAAACATTCAAAATTCTTTGCTGCTGCTGTTGTTAGGTGCTGTCAAGTCAGTTCCGCCTCATAGCTATCCTGCGTACAACAGAACGAAGCACTGTCTGGTCCTGCGCCATCCTTGCTATGTTTGAGCCAGTTATTGCAGCCGCTGTGTCAGTCCATCTCATTGAGGGTCTTCCTCTTTTTCACTGGCTTCTACTTTACCAAGCATGATGTCCTTCTCCAGGGACTGATCCTTTCTAATAACCTGTCCAAAGTACATGAGATGAAGTCTCGCCATCCTCGCTTCTAAGGAGCATTCCGGCTGTACTTCTTCCAAGATGGATTTGTTCTTTTTTCTGGCAGTCCATGGTATATTCGATATTCTTTGCCAACACCATAATTCGAAGGCATCAATTCTTCTTCTGTCTTCCTTATTCATTATCCAGCTTTTGCATGCATGAGAGATGATTGAAAATACCATGGCTTGGGTCAGGCGCACCTTAGTCCTCAAAGTGACATGTTTGCTTTTTAACACTTTAAACAGGTCTTTTGCAGCAGACTTGCCCACTGCGATACGTTGTTTGAGGTTTTTTTTTTTTTTTTTTTTTTTACTTTAGGTGAAGATTTACAGAGCAAATCAGTTTCTCGTTAAACAATTAATACACATATTGTTTTGTGACATTGGTTGCCAACCCCACGACATGTCAACACTCTCCCCTTCTCGACCTTGGGTTCCCTGTTACCAGCTTTCCTGTCCCCTCTTGCCTTCTTGTCCTTGCCCCGGGCCAATGCGCCCATTTAGTCTCATTTTGTTTTATGGGCCTTTCTAATCTTTGGCTGAAGGGTGAACCTCAGGAATGACTTCAGTACTGAGTTAAAAGGGTGTCCAGGGACCATACTCTCCTGGTTTCTCCAGTCTCTGTCAGACTAGTAAGTCTGCCCTTTTTTTTGTGAGTTAGAATTTTGTTCTACATTTTTCTCCAGCTCTGTCCGGGACCCTCTATTGTGATCCTTGTCAGAGCAGTCGGTCGTAGCCGGGTGCCATCTAGTTGTGCTGGACTCAGTCTGGTGGAGGCTGTGGTAGTTATGGTCCACTCGTCCTTTGGACTTATCTTTCCCTTGTGTCTTTGGTTTTCTTTATTCCCCCTTGCTCCAGATGGTGTAGGACCAGTGGAGTATCTTAGATGGCCACACACAAGCTTTTAAGATCCCAGACGCTACTCACAAAAGTAGGATGTGGGACATTTTGTTTATAGATTATGTTATGCCAGTTGAGCTAGATGTCCCCTGAAATCATGGTCCCCAGCCCTCAGCCCAGTAATTCGGTCCCTCAGGGAGTTTGAATGTGTCTGTGAAGCTTCCATGACTTTGCATTGGTTAAGTTGTGCTGACTTTCCCAATATTGTGTACTGTCTTACCCTTCACCAGAGTTATCTTATCTATTGTCTAGTTAGCGTTTTTTCCTCCCAACCTCTCCCCTTCCTAGTAACTATCAAAGATTATTTGTTTCTGTGTGTAAACCTTTTCATGAGTTTTTATGATAATGGTCTTGTCATGGATTGAATTATGTCCCCCCAAAAATGTGTGTATCAATTTGGCTGGGCCATGATTCCCAGTATTGTGTGGTTGTCCTCCATTTTGTGATTGTAATTTTATGTTAAAGAGGATTAGGGTGGGATTGTAACACCCTTACTAAGGTCACATCCCTGATCAAGTGTAAAGAAGTTTCCTTGGGGTATGGCCTGTACTACTTTTTATCTTACAAGAGATGAAAGGGAAGCAAGCAGAGAGTTGGGGACCTCATACCATCAAGAAAGCAGTGCCAGGAGCAGAGTGCATCTTTTGGACCCGAGGTTCCTGCACAGAGAACCTCCTAGTCCAGGGGAAGACTGATGACAAGGACCTTCCTCCAGAGCCAACAGAAAAAGTCTTCCCCTGGAGCTGATGCCCTGAATTTAGACTTCTAGCCTATTAGACTGTGAGAAAATAAATTTCTCTTTGTTAAAGCCATCCACTTGTGGTATTTCTGTTATAGCAGCACTAGATGACTAAAGCAGGTCTCCTACAGTATTTGTCCTTTTGTGATTGACTTTTTTCACTCAGCATAATGCCCTCGAAATTTACCCATATTGTGAGATGTTTTGCAGATTTATCATTGTTCTTTATCATTGTATAGTATTCCGTTGTGTGCATGTACCATAGTTTGTTTATCCATTCTGTTGATGGGCACCTAGGTTGTTTCCATCTTTTTGCTGTTTTGAATAATGCTGCAGTGAATATGTTTATTTGTGTAACATTTCTTATTTTTCTAGGATCTATTCCTAGGAGTGGTATTGCTGGATCGAATGGTATTTCTAGCTTTTTAAGGAAGTGCAATATCATTTTCCAAAATGGTTGTACCATTTTACATTCCCACCAGCAATGCATAAGAGTTCCAGCTCCCTGCAGCCTCGCCAACATCTGTTATTTTTTGTTTTTTGATTCCTGCCAGTAATGTTGGGGTGAGATGGTATCTCATTGTAGTTTTGATTTGGGTTTCTGTTAGCTGCCTGATCATTCCTGAAGTTTTAAGCTTCCCTTTGCTATAATTTTCCTTCTCCCTGAAGAACTTTCATTACATACGTTTTAAAGCAAGTCTGCCTGAAACCAATTCTCCTGATTTTCGTTCATCTGAAAATGTCTGTATTTTGCATTCATTCCTAAAGGATATTTTCACTGGGTATAGAATTCTGGAAAGGCAGTTCTGTTTTTTCATCCTATTGAAATTATTTCTTGCCTCTGGCCTCCATGGTTTCTGATGAGAATTTTGCAGGCATTTGAATATGGTTTATGCATAGTGTCCATGTAGGTAATGCGTACTTACTTTCTCATGTGTCTGCTTTTGGATTTTTTTTCTTTGTCGTTGGTTTTCAGCATTTGATTATGATTTGAATGTCAGTTTTTTTTGCATTTCCCCTGTTTGAGGTTTGCTGAGTTTCTTAAATGTGCAAATTTATGTCTTTCACTAAATTTGGGAAGTTTTCAGCCATTATGTTTTCATATTTTTTTTTCAGCTTAACACTTTTTCTCCTCTCCTTCTGGAACTGCAATGGCATGAATGTTCGCTTTTCAACATTGTTTCGTATTTTTTCTGGGGCTGTGCTCATTTTTTCCCAATCTTCTCTCGCTCTGTTATTCAGAGTAGATAATTTCTATTGATTCATCTTCATGTTCACGAACTGTTTTCTCTGTAATCTCCATTCTGCCATCAGGCCCATCCAGTGAAGTTTTTGTTTTGCTTCTTGCATGTATCCATTCTGAAATTTCCATTTGGTTATGACTTCTCTTTCTCTGCCAAGACTTTCTGTCTTTCCACATGTTTCACGGGTGTTTGGCTTTGCTCTTGGAGCATGGGATAATAGTTGTCTTTAATGTCTTTGTTAATTTCAGCGGTCATCTCAGCGGTTTCTCTTCATTATATATTTTTTGAGAATTGCCAAGACTTTCCTGAGTCTTTGTATGTTGAGTAATTTTGGATTGTATTCTGTGTACTGAATGTTATGTTATGGGACTGTAGGTCATGTTTAAATCTCACGGAGAATGTGGGTATTTTTGTTTTAGCAGGAAATTGCCTTGGTTAGAGTCAGCCTGTAAGTTTCAGCCTGCCTGCCATGGGCTGGGCTTCTTACGTTGGTTTTGTTCTCAAGCCTTTGCAGTGCTGTTTGGATCTGTGCTGTGTGTGCTCCATCCAGAGGCCAGCCAGAGACCCAGACTGGCCATGCCTGTGTTCAGGTCTACAACCTTTGGTTTGTCATTTAGGGTCAGATCCACACACATTCGGATTTGGGATGACCCAGGAATTCATACAAACTATATGGAATCTCCTTCTGCATTTCCTGCCTCTCCCTCATCTCCCACACACTCTCGGGCTCCAGGGCCCCTTCCTCGTCCTCTGGCTAGAAATCTGGGGCTGTGTCCCCTCTCTGCTGCACATTTCTTGTGATGGGGTCTGCCTCTGCAGCCAGGCTCCGGGAGGGGGGAGGGAGAGAGCAGTGGGGGTCCCTGTCTGTTCTTTGAACCATGTCTCTAGTCAGAGAAAAGGGTTCGCCTCCTGCAAGGTTTTAGACGCCCAGCCGTTGTCACCACTGCTGCCATCATGGAGTTGCAGCAGACACTGGGCTTGCCTGAGAACAGGGCCAGGGCAGACAGGAAGGGAATACACACAGTACAGGGTATTTCCCCTCTCTTTGTCTCGCGTGGGTTTCCTTCTGTCTGTGAGTGGTGCGCGTTTCTGGGAGGCAGGCTGCCTTTGAGTGCAGGCCAGGAGATACAGAGGGGCAAAGTAAAAACCAGGAGACTCACCTTGGGATAATCCTGGCCTCCCTCCTTAGTCCTCTTGTTCTCGTTCAGTTTCCAGGGCCTCTGAGGCTGCTCTGTGTATCTGCTTGGGGCTTTCAGTTGCATCCATTGGGAAAGACAGGGTGGGTTGTGCTCGTTCCATCTGAACTGCAACCAGAAGCTCTATTTTTTGCTGTTAATTATTGTCGGAATGTAGTGGGCTGAGACTTAAAGGTGGCTCTTTGGAGGTGTTTAAGGATGATGCTTACCCTGTGTTTTCTGTGCAGATGTGGAGACCACCCTGTAACCCTCTGTCCTGCTTTGTTCTTTTGCCCAGGACTTGGGACCCTGGAGGAGTGGCACCTCTGTCCCCTGGCGTCCTCTTCGGCTGAGCCATGGCGACCCCGGATGTGAGTGTGCACATGGAGGAGGTGGTGGTGGTGACGACACCTGATACCGCGGGCGACGGTGTAGAGGAGGTGAAAACAGTGCTGGTGACAACCAACCTGGCCCCACATGGGTAAGGACCACACGCCTGCCTGTTCAGGGCCTAGTCAGAAGGGGGCTCAGATGGGTTTACCTGTGGTGCAGCTGGCATTGCAAGCATAGGAGGCAAGCTTCCGGAGGGTTTTCTTTTACTTACGTGGAAACGCCCTATCGGTCAAGAAGATCCAGCTGTAAAGCTTGTAAAGACTGGGGCACCTCATCTTCTGTCCCTTGCCTGCATCAGCACCACCACGTGTTTCATTTCAGAAACACGTGATTTCTCTTTTGATGAGGTGGAGCAGGAGGGACAGTTGGGACTGTTTTTCAGAAACAAAGCTGGAGAGCCAGTGATTTTCCTGACGTCCCTTAGGATAACGTAGAGTGTTTTCTTCCCAAAATCGTATAGTAGCTGTCCAACTAAAATATTAATTGGTAAAAAGACCGTCTTTAGTTTCATCCCTTTCACTGCCCCACAGGCAGAACAGGAGCTGCACATCATCGAGTGGTTGAGGAACCGCTCCTCCCCGGGAGCTGCCACCTTCCACTCCTGTTTGGGGGAGACAGGGAGCAACAGGTGGGCCTGAGCAGGGCAGCGCTGCTGCACCCCTTCCTTTCAGGCAGGGACATGGTTCCTGGGGTTCTGGAACTGGGGCACCTCTTCCTGTCCTCTCAGCCTTGCTGTCTGTCTGCGTGTTGCGTGTTCATACTGGCCTCAGCTTATCACAGAGCGAGGGTGAGCTGTTGACTTTATTCCTGCCGACAGAACTTCTGAGAGGAAGGTTCTAGACCCAACCCGAGTCATGCTGCCCCACATGGGGAGGAGGATGGAGCTGTGTGGCAGACCCAGTCTGGAAGGCTCTTTCTGCCTCCATTTTCATGCTGCCCACCACCTTGGGGGAGTCCATGCTCATGGACCGACCATGCGGAACTGCCCTCGTTCAGTGGAGCCCGCTTTGCGTCGTCTCCCCAGGCACCACCCCTGGGAGGGGAGGAGCCTCTGGGTGGTTCCAGCCCCACAGTGACACTTCCCCTCTGAGAGCCCAGACATGGTGCAGTGGAGCACAGCCGTCCCCGGGACCCCTCAGACTCCGGGACCCTCCTAGGGTCGTAGCAACTGACAGTGTGTGAAGGGGATGGTCTGTGGCAGCCACGGCAGTCAGGGCGCGTCGTTTGGAATTCTGCTTTTTCCACGCAGCTGGCTGTGTCCTTCAGGTCAGGCCCACAACAGTCGTGGTCACGCTCTGGGGAACAAGTCTGAATGGAGGAGACAGCCCCCAAGCAAGGGCTCCCACACACGTGCACAGTTACCTGCTGTGGCAGGTGCTCTGGAGGAGAAGCGCAGGGGCTGTGCAGAGCGCAGTCTGGGATGCGGCATCACTCTCCAGACCCAAGTCAGGAAGGAGGCCCGTGTGGCTGGAGCATCAGACCACAGGCAGAGTGACCAGGAAGAGCTGAGGAGGGTCAGGCTGGAACGGGAAGGGGGCTCAGCCTAGCCCAGTGGAAAGCCTGGGAGATCACTAGAAGAACAGACAGGAGTGGAATGAAACGGAATTGGGCTGGTGTTGTGGGACCGGGAAGGGGTGGATTGGGTTCAGCCTGGGGCACGTCAGATTTGAAATGCCAGAGAGCCCCTCAGGTGGAGAAAGCAGGGCGCATTGGGATGGAGCACCTGCAGTCAGAGGGATCTCAGCTAGGGACAGATGTGTGTCGGAATTGCAGCACACAGGTGGTTTTTGAGGACAAAGGTGTGTCTCGGCTGACCTCCAAGGAGCTGCCAACATTGGAGGTTAGGTGGTGGATGATCCTGCAAAGGGGACTGGCGGGAGGGCGAGCCTGGAGGGAGTGGGCGCGCTCCTTGCTGCTAGAACAGCGGCTCAGCTGGAGGCAGCAGTTCAGCTGGAGGTGGAACAGTGTGGGGCTGGGCAGCATGATGGGGTGGAGGGAGGAAGTGGGTATGCAAGGGGAGACTCAAAGCTTGGCTGGGACGGGAGGGGGAGACTGGGGGGCTTTTTAAATTAGGTTTTTTAAAGGTCGCGGTCAAGGTGACAGTAGAGGCGTGGGGTGGCTGGCCCTGCTCCTTGAGGTTGCACCCTCTGCCAGGCTGGCCACACACAGCTTCGAGGGTAGAATAAGACTCTACCTCTTGGTGGGAAGAGCTACAAAAATATCATGGCCATTTCTGCAGTCTCCTGCGGTCTGTGCCCTTGCCCAATCCCTTCTGTTCCTCCCTCATGTGGAACGCACTCACCCTTATCCCGGGGTCTTCCAGCTTCAGGCCTCAGGCCCACGACCTCCTGGGCTGCACCGGTGGGGACACTGGAGACTTTCTGGAGGGAGCACCTCTTGATCCACAGACTCCAACTAAAACCATGAGTTACTCCCCTACCCCTACCCAACATACAAGGGTGGGAAGTGGGAGAGGGCCCTGTTCAAAGCCACAGGCAGCAAGGGTTCTTTGAGGTAAGCCTCCTGCTGCTCTGGGGGAGTGTCAGTGCCTCGCGATCCTCACGAACCCTTTGCCAGATGGGTGTTGCCTTCCAGCCCAGGGTCTCACAGCCACACTGGGGTTGGTCTCTGCCCTGAGGCCACTCCCCACTCAGAATCTTGGCCCGCAGTTAGGGATGCAGAGCAGCTGGGCCCCTCTGCCCCCTCTATAGTCCTGGTTCAGTGGACGCTTCTTTAGCTCTCTCCCAGCCCTTACCATCTGAAGCTAAAGGAGACCCTGTGCCCTCTCTGGAATGTCCTCCCTGGGGCCCACAGGTTCGTTAGGTATTTGTCCATCGTCCACGCAGCCCTGGCTCACTCTCGGCCGGTTGTCCTTCTGCTCCATAGCTCAGTGTCCTCTCTGGAATGTTCCTCCCTGGGGCCCACAGGTTCGTTAGGTATTTGTCCATCGTCCACGCAGCCCTGGCCCACTCTCGGCTGGTTGTCTCTCTGCTCCATAGCTCAGTGGCCGTTCTCCACGCCGACCAGAGCAGCACCTTCCCACTTTCCCAGCCCTTCTGACAGTTTGCCAGCTTCTCAGCCTTTGTCTCTCTCCCAGTCCCAAAACCAGCGCCCCATGTTTCGGGTCCGTGTAGTAACGGCAGCCCACTTCTGGTGCAACTTCTGTGGCAGCTTTCTCTTGCTATGTGGCAAGCCAGGACAAAGCCCAGCAGGCTGGCAGATATGGGGTGTCAGCAGGGGCGGCTGGAGCCTCTCTCCACGTGGCTCCCCCTCCAGGAGGCCTGGCGTTCTCGAGAAGGTTCCAGCAGCAGGCCTGGCCGTATCCTGTAGGTTAGCGCAGGTCACAAGGTCAGTGCACAGTGAGGGGAGATACCCCCTCAAAGGTAGCAGCTGTGAGGAGAGGTGGTGCTGCCTCCCCTGTGAGAAGATACCTGGTAGCTGAGGGATTTATCCCAAAGGACCCAGACCCCTTCCTTTCCTTCTGTGGGAAATCTTTATCTGAAGTTGGGAGCTGAGCTGGGGGAGTGGAAGCTCGCTGATGACTCTGTGGGCACTGCAGTTCTTCTCTTGTTGGAATTTGGGGGAGGAGTGGGCTGTGCTCATGTCTGAACCGGGTGGGGCTGCCATGGCAACGGGCCACTGCGGGATGCTTGGGTGGTGCTTTGTAGAGCTCCAGTGGTTTACACACACGTTTGCTTTAAGCAAAGTGGAGGTTTTTCAGACAAAGTCTGAAAGGCAAAGTCTGGTCGATTAGCAGCTCACCCAGAGTGATGGAGGAGATTCCACTGAAGTGTTCCCTGTAGAAGGCTCCCCGTTGCATTCTGCCCTCAGGTTCAGTGGGCTACCTGCCAGGAGCAGGGGCACCCTCGGCGGGAGCAGGGCCAGGTGGGAGGCGGAGGCCTGTGTGACACCGGTCATGAGGCCTGGAGCAGGTGTCACGGAGCAGGTGTCCCGGTGGCCCTGACCAGCAGGCGCAGCCAGGGGTGTGTGGTGGGCAGGCTGGCCAGGGAGGCCTCACAAGAGGACAGGTGCTAGGTGTTCGCTGAGAGCTCGGACACTGCGGCGCTCTGCAGTTGTGCCTTCCGCCCTCCAGTCCCCGTGGCGGCCCTCGTTTGGTGCTGGAACCCGAAGAACAACTCCTTGTCGGGACGCGCGGCGCCCAGGAGCCGCTCCTAGTAACGTCTTTGATTTTGGGCGGAGTTCTTGAAGTGCGGCCTCCGCACACAGGCTCACACTACAGACCGTCGTCACAGGGGAGCTGACCTGTGGAGCCACCCAGGTCCCTCCTGCCTGTCTGCTCGCCTCCACGAGATGGCACCCTGTGTTCCAGCCCACAGGAAGCCTTTGCTGCTCAGACAGTTCTGCAGGGACCCTCTGTGTGTGGGGCTATGGGTCGCTGCGGGCTGGTTACTGGATGCAGGCTAGGGGCTGCCAGACTGAGCGGCACGTGCCCTGAGCTGGTGACAGAGCGCCCTCTGCGCCGCAGCCCGGTTCACGTGGTGCTTCCCCGTGTCCACACGCCTGGTCTGCTGTCCATCTTGTAGGTTGTCTGGGCCAAGTGATGGCTCTCGGTCGTGTTTGCCTGCACGTCCTCTTACACGTGATGAGCCATCTTCTGGAAGGTTGGGACACTGGTCTTTCTCTTCGCCCAGGTCTCTCTAGGCGTAGCTGGTGGATCTGTGGGAGCTCTTTAGGTAACATACGAAAATCAGCTGTTTGACTTGAGTATGTTGTAGACATGCCCCTCGCCCCCCGCGTCTGTCTGTCTCTGTTTGGTTGTGATAGGATGTATGTAACAAAGCATTGGCCATTTAACCATTTTACATGTACAGTTCGGTGACGTTAATTGCCTTCATCATGTTGTACAGCTGTCACCACTGTTTCCAAAAATTTTTGTCACCCTTCGCAGAAGCTCAGTGCCGCCCAGCAGTGGCTCCTCCTCTTCTTCTCCTGCCCCTGGGAGTCACTAATAAACTTGGTCTCTGCACTTGCCGCTTGTAGATGTTTTGTATAAGTGGGATCGTAGGACGTTTGTCCTTTTGTGTCTGACGTCTTTTGCTCAGCACGTTCCCCAGGTTCGCCCATACTGTAGCACGTATCAGAGCTTCATTCTCTTTGTGGCTGAATCTTTTCCCACGCGTGGCCACGCCACTTCTGGTTTGTCCATTCACCCGTGATGGACACTTGGGGTGTTTCCACCTGTTGCCTGTGAAGGGCGCTGCAGTGAACATTGGTGCACAAGTGTTTGTTTGAATACACGTGTTCGTTTCTTTTAGGTCTATACCCAGGAGGGAGATTGCTGAGTCGTGTAGTAATTCTGTGTTTAACTTTTTTAGGAACCAAGTTCTCTCTCTCTCTTTTTTTTTTTTAATTTGCTTATCATTTTCTTTTCCTACACGGACATTTTTTAAGACAAATTTATCAGTACTTCTGGGTTTTGTGTCACGTAAGAAAAACTTTCACCCCTTTGAAATTAACTTGAAATTGTTCCTCCTTTGCTTTTAATACTTTTCACGGCTTCCCCTTACATGTATGTTTTAATTCACCTGTGACTTCCTTCCGTAGGAGAGGAGGTTGGGCCGCGGGTGGTTTGTTTCCTTCTTTCTGAAATGGTACATTTTCTGATAGTTTCTCTGACCATATGAAATCATGGAAGAAAAATAGTTTCATTAAGGGAAGATGTGGAGTGTGCAATTTTGGCTTCAACCCTCACTGCTTCCACGCATCTGTGGTGCCATTTCCCGTGCCAGGTGCTGTGCTAGGCGCTAAGACAGCCGCCCCTGGAACCAGCACTGTACAGAGAACCACCTGCTCCTGGGAGGCACGATGGCCAGCTGCCGTCCCTGACCTGCCCGGGCCCTGCCACGTGCGAGCTGAAGGTGCAGCCGAGAGCCCAGTGGTGGGCCGACACGGACCCCCGAGGGCGCCACGCGCTGCTGACGGGCTGACACTGCCCTCTCTGTTCCCGGTTTTCCAGGGGCGACCTGACGGAGGACAGCATGGAGACAGAGAATGCCGCAGCGGCCGCAGCTGCTGCCTTCACAGCCTCCTCGCAGCTCAAGGAGGCTGTCTTAGGTAGGAAGCCTGCCTCCCCCGTGGCCACCACAGGGCAGCCCCAGAGCTGACTCATCCCGAGCAGGGGGCTTCTCAGGGTGTGTGGGTGACAGCTGGAGATGAGCAGGGCCGCTCGTCTTCTCAGATTCAAAAGCCACCGCTGTGGCAGGGGCCCTTAGCGGGGGGACACCCAGCGTACGGAGTCCGCCAGCTGTGAGTCCACATTTCTGCCCGAGACGGGTGAGCGAAGAAAGGCCGCCCCAACTGTGCAGCCCTTGCTCCCGTGGGGATTTTGTCATCTTGTCTCCGCTTCTGTATCTGTTCTGCCTGTACTTAACTGTAACTATCAGTGAGCGAAGCAAAAGTTCTTCTTAACACCTTTGATATTTTTCTGGTGCTTAAGATGAAGGGCCCAATTAAAAAAAAAACAAAAAACCTGTTACCGTTGAGTCGACTCTGACTCCTAGCAACCCTGTAGGGCAGAATAGAACTGCCCCATGGGGTTTTCAAGGCTGTAAATCCTCACGGAAGCAGACTGCCGCATCTTTCTCCTGTAGAGTGGCTGGAGTTCAAATGCACATACCTTTCGGTTAGTAGCTGAGCAGTTAACTGCTGCACCACCAAGGCTCCTCTGAAGGGCCTTAGAACACTGTAATACCTTAAAAATAAGTTTCCCTGTAATTATTTCGGAGCCTTGGTGGCGCAGTGGCTAAGAGCTCAGCTGTTAACTAAAAGGTCAGCGGTTTGACTCTACTAGCCACTCCTTGGAAACCCTATGGGGCAGCTCTTCAGGTAAACAGTTGATTTTATTTTCTTAAGTGGCTCTGCCATAGAACCATACCTGAAAGGAATTGTATTGTTACCACTCCAGTGTTTGCTAAGTGGGTTTTGTGAATAAGAATCTCCCAGGAGCAGTGTCTGCCCAGTGGGAACCAAGGTTGTCCCGTCACCCCCGGCCTCGTCCATCTGTGGGCTGGCGTTTGTTTCAAGTTTTGGTTTCTGGGTTGGTGGCTGTTTTTCTGCTTTTGTGGGAAATGGTTTGGTGAGGTTGTAACTGATTTTCTTCTGTCAACACCTGTGAGAAGTGAAGGTGGCTGAAGAGGAGGAGAGCCTGGAGGCTGAGGTGGTGTACCCCATCACCTGCGGGGACAGCAGGGCCAACCTGATCTGGAGGAAGTTCGTGTGCCCCGGCATCAATGTGAAGTGTGTCCAGGTGAGGGTGTAGGGCAGTTGCCGGCTGCAGGAGCAGGGGTGCTGGCTGTGCACCGGGAGGTGAGCGGAATGAGGCCCTGCTCCGCGTGGCCTGAGTGCTGTGGACTTGACAGACAGGAGCCACACGTTCAGGGAGACCCTAAACAGAGGAGGGGCAGGAACGAGCCGCGAGGACGGGCAGGGCTGTGGCCTGTGTGCACAGTGAGGAAGCGCACTGGGGAGCTGCGACTTTTTCCTCCTGGATGAGGTGGTGGGAGGGAACTTGGATGCAGGCTCGCCCCCCGGGGGAGACCGCCTAAGAGGGACACTCTGAACAGACCCAGCCGGGATGATGAAGGGTGAGCGGGACACTCTGAACAGACCCAGCCGGGGCGAGGAGGGGGTGAGCGGGACACTGCACAGACCCAGCCGGGTGAGGAGGGGTGAGCGGGACACTCTGAACAGACCCAGCCGGGGCGATGAGGAGTGAGTGGGACACACTGAACAGACCCAGCCGGTGTGATGAGGGGTGAGCGGGATACTCTGAACAGACCCAGCCGGGGCGAGGAGGGGTGAGCAGGACACTCTGAACAGACCCAGCAGGAGCGACAAGGGTGAGCGGGAAAGTGTTTTTCTCCTGCCAGCGTGGTAGATCAGGTGCCTGCTCACCTCATGCCAGAAACAGCTGGAAGTGCCAGTGAAGTGCTTTTAGATGCATCTCCTAGATGGCTTCATAAGCTGGCAAAAAAGGAAGGACTCCTCAGGCTCCAGGGTGGAGTGCAGGTGGGTGGCCAATGAGACAGCCTTTGTCCTGAGGGTTTTCACCTCAGTTTCCTCATCCTCGTAGGCTGAGGGTCAGCAGACCAAGCCAGAGGGTTACCCGACGTCTGTGGTTTGGGGGGTGATTGTGCCCCACAAAGCTACTAACTTCAAGAGGGCTACTAACCCTCAGTGTAAGGGTGAACTACTGACTTCCTCCCAGCGCTGCCTTGGCCCCTGGGAGCACAAGGAAAACTCCCGCCTCAGCTTGTGGTGCTGCAAGCGAGGGAGAGGAAGGGCTCTTGAGAATTCTCGCGTGGTGGTCCATGAGGTCTGGCAAACCCCGAGCTCAGTGCTCAGTTGTGAGTGGTTCCTGCAGGCAAGTCCCCTAGGAGCTCATCTTTAACCCAAGTCTCAGTTATTTCCACAAAGCTCCAAGAAAAGGTGCATCTCACAGTAAGACAAGCAAACAGGAACACCAAATACACAAGGACAGAAGCAGCCTGAGCGTGTGCAGGCAGGAACGTGGACAGGCGAATCAGACCCACAGAAGCTCACAGTATGGGAATTTTGAGACAGAATATGAAATAATTATGTGTAGTTTGTTTCAAGAAATCAAGGAGGTTTGGACATGAGTAAAGCATAACCAGATTTGAGAAAACGCAACTTCTAGAAGTGAGAGCAGAGTTAAAGACTAAATGCAGCTTCTGGGAGTGAGCGTAGAGTTAAAGACTAAATGCAACTCCTGGGAGTGAGCGTGGAGTTAAAAGACTTAGCGTGCAGGTGTTGTGGCAGATTAGACATGGCTGAAGAGATCATTTGTGAACTGGAAGATAGAACTAAGGAAATTAATCCAGAATACAATCCATGGAAATTAAAAGATGGGAAACAAGCTAAAAATCACAGAGGAAAGCATGAGAGAGTCCAGGGCATCTATTTGCATTCTGGAAGGAGAGAAGAGAGAGAGGCTGAGAGCTGTCATAATCGAGGAAAGACATCAGTCCACGGATTCAAGAGACCTAAAAAATCCCAACCTGGATAAATAAAAAGAAATCTACCTACATTTCAAAAGCATCGAGGTGCCTGCTGGAAGGATTCTCACCGGCTGCATCTGGGACTTGCATCTCAAAGTACATCATGACATAACGCAGATATGACGAGAATCGACAAGTTCATGCCTGCTGCAGCACGTTTCACGTCATTTGTTCATAGCAAATAAACAGAGAAGGAACGCTCTGATGTTGGCACGCCAGCTGGTAAACACAGAAGGAGGGTGAGGTCAGTCCTCAGTGGATGTGCCAGCCCAGGCAGTGAGTTAGGCGAGGAGCACCCCTGTGAGCTGCCACTTAAGTCCAAACGGGAGACAGTTACTTGGCAGGTCCCCGAACCAAGTGGTTTGCATCACGGCAGCAGCGCTGGGATGAGCCGCTGTCATGTGCCTCTTGACATGTGGCGGGGTCTGTGGCTTCCCGCCACAGCGCATGACGGGTGTTGTAGTCAGGAGAGCACGTCAGACGGACAGACGGACATTCAGCACTGCACCTGGCCCGCATCTTCAGAAACACGAAGGTTGAGACGGACGGAGGCTGAGGAACCGTTCCGAGCAAAAGGAGACTTGAGAGACAGGACCACTTCATGCAGCACAGTGTTGGGTCAGATTCTGCATCAGGGTAGAAACAGCTGTAAAGGCTGTTAGTGGGACAGTTCTCATAATACGTTAACGGTTTCCTGATTGTGAGAATTGTGCGGTGGTTATGTAATAGAACCCGGTTCTTAAGAAATATGTTTGAAGAACTTAGAACCGCACGCCACCAGGGCAGTCTGCTCACTCTAAGGTTGGCGGAGTTCAAATGTCGTAGACGTGGTCGGCCAGCAGCAAACCACCACTGAAGTGCGTTCTAAGAAGGTGTTTCAGGCTGCAAGGAAGTGACTCCAGAGAGAAGTTTTGAGATGCAAGATGGCACGAGGAGGAGAGAAAGTGGACAACGTGAGGGGACTGAACAGAAGTGGCTGGAACGTCAGTGGTGCCGTGTGAGGGTGTGGAGAGACACGGCACACCACAGTGGGCAGGAGGGGTTCGTGGACCTGTGCCAACTCTAGACTCAGCACTGAGCAGGCCTGCTGGTGTCCAGTCACCTCAGAGAGCCTGTGGCTGCCCCCAGTAGGGGGACGTGAGGAGTGACCCGTCCATCAGATGGGTGCCAGGAAGGGAGGGGGTGATCAAAGTGCAGAGGAGGGGCCGAGGAGCTCCAGAGCACGTGGCGCAGGATGGAGGCGGACCTCCAGGTGGGCAGGGAGAGGGCGCGGGATGGAGGCGGACCTCCAGAGGGTGCCGGCCGATGGTGGCCGAGGAGACGGCGGGGCGTCTGCGTGAGGGTGGAGGTGTCTTCTAGATCCTGACACCTGGGCTCATGGCCCACCCCCCTGTCAGCTGAATGAGGGGACCAAGCGGCTTCCTGGACTCCATCCTCGTCTGCGACGGGACGGGGAGAGGAAGCATGCAGACCCACGAGGAACTGGGAGAAGCCTTGGACCTAAGACGGCTCCCCAGGCTGGGAATGCTTGCCCTGAGCAGTCTGGTCTTTGGGGTGAGATACAAGAGCTGGGGGTCTGTGCTGTGGCAGTCAGGTGATCTCCTGGCGGACCTAACTGCAGGCAGGAGGGTGCCCCGAGAGGGGAGGGACAGCAGGAGCCTGGGGGCTGTGGGGCTGGAGCCGAGCCCCACTTGGGCCCCAAGGGAGATGCTTCCGCCTACCCCCACGAAGCAGCACTCACGGCGGGCTGGTGCCGAGCCCTGCCTGGCACAGAAGCAGCTTCAGGACCTGTGGGAGCTTCCCTTTTTGCCAAGACCCAGTGATCCACCCACCGCAGCCTGCTTGTTTTCTAAGGAAAGGCAGCCTTGTTTTGACTCTTTGATTCCAATCACTGGTTGTTTAACAAGATTGAAAAGGATATTTTATCTTCTGAAGCTGTGTGAGCTCCAAGATAGGGTAAAGCTAGACAGCCCAGAACAGCCTGAGTAGGGTGGGTGAGGGACACAAACCACAGCTGGACGAGGAACTGGGCGAAGGGTGTGATTCTAGATGCTTCTGTGTCATTTTGTTTCTTCGTGTGGTGTTCATGGCGTGTGATACAGAGGAAAGGCGTCCCAGCTGGGGGCCAGGTGCCATGGCTTTCTGACTACTGTGGCCACCTCGTGTCCCGTCCACATGGTGTGCTTCCCCTACCGGACTTGGGGGCAGTGCCCTGTCCCCATTACTGAGACGCAGCGCCCTGTTTTTTACAACTGGCAGGAAGCTAGCTCCCCTACCCAGCCACCGAGCACAGTAGGGCAACTCCCGTTTTACCTGAAACGTGTCTTTCAACCACTTTGGTGCTCTTCCTGGGTCTGGGCGCCCGGCACAGGGACCAGGAGAGCCCTGCCGTGGCCTCGCCCATGACCAGGCCCCAGCCAGGCCTCACGCAGATGCTGTGCTTTCCCCACAGTACGACGAGCACGTCATCAGCCCGAAGGAGTTTGTCCACCTAGCCGGCAAGTCCACCCTGAAGGACTGGAAGCGGGCCATCCGCATGAACGGCATCATGCTCCGGTGGGTCTGAGGCACGCGACCGTGGTGAATGCGGGCAGGTGGCCAGGTTCCTGAGCGGCCGCGAGGCACACACCCTGGGCAACTCGCAGCAACATGCAACAGCTCAGACCTTCAGAATTTTATGCCAAATCTTTTGACTTCCAGAGACTACCTGCAGGCACCTGTGGCTCTCTGCCTGTTAGAGCACAGCCCCCACGTGCAGTGTCGGGTGGTGGCCCGGCACATCTAGCTGCTTGACGTGGCCTTTGACACTGTTCTTCCTCTTTGTCTTTCTTATTACACTTCCGGAGCCCTGGTGGCGCAGTAGTAAAGAGCTCAGCTGCTAACCAAAAGGTCAGCAGTTTGAATCCACCAGCCACTCCTTGGAAACCCTATGGGGGAGTTCTACTCTGTCCTGTAGGATCGCTGTGAGTCAGAATCGGCTTGACGGTAGTGGGTTTGGTTTTTGGTTTTTAGTACTCAATACTCAAGTGTCTGTAAAAAATGCGCGTGTCGTATATGAGTAGCTCAGTGGATTTCCCCAGAGTGATCGCAGGACCAGAGAGGGGACTGGCAGCCCCCGGACCTCCCTCACAGGCCTCTTTTCCCCAGCCCCCCCAGTCCGTGGGGTCCTGTTCTCCAGTGAGATGCCCGTGGGGGCCAGCACAGACCAGGTATAAGAGGGGACCTGGAGACGTGTGGGGGCCCCTGGGCCAGGCCCGGTGGTCCTAGCAAGGCAGGAAGAGCCGAGGGAGACTGGATGCTTGTCTCCTGCAGGCTCCACGGGAACCTTTGTCTGGGGCCTGGTCTCATCAAACTTCCCTCCCTCCCCCGGCTGGGGGACAAACCCTGCGGGGGGCTGCCTCATCTCTAGGTCAGATCCTACATGTGACACACCTGTCTCCCCCCCTCGCCACAGGAAGATCATGGACTCTGGGGAGCTGGACTTCTTCCAGCACGACAAAGTCTGCTCCAATACCTGCCGCAGCACCAAGATTGACCTGTCGGGGGCCCGCGTGTCCCTGAGCAGCCCCACGTCAGCCGAGTATATCCCGCTCACGCCGGCCGCGGCCGATGGTACGTGCCCGGCCGTGTGCTGTGTGGCCGCTGCCTTGTCACTGCCCCGCGCCCAGCTTCACTTTACCCGGAGTGGGCAGAGCCCTCACCACCCTGGCTGCCCCAGTGCTGGCCTGCTTCCTCTCTGCCAGGGGATGTCCTGCCCCTGCGTGTCCCCACTTGGTAGCGTGTCCCCATTCTCTCAGACTCCAGGGGGATGTGTGCACGTCTATGTGTGGTCACAGGCTGTGTGTGTGTGGGCATGCATGTGTGTGGTCGGGGTGTGCGTGTGGGCATGCATGTGTCCGGTCACGGGGTGTGCGTGTGGGCATGCGTATGTGTGGTTGGGGTGTGCGTGTGGGCATGCATGTGTGCGGTCACGGGGTGTGCGTGTGGGCATGCATGTGTGCGGTCACGGGGTGTGCGTGTGGGCATGCATGTGTGCGGTCACGGGGTGTGCGTGTGGGCATGCGTGTGGTCACGGGGTGTGCGTGTGGGCATGCGTGTGGTCACGGGGTGTGCGTGTGGGCATGCATATATGGTCGCACGGCATGTGTGGGCATGCGTGTGGTCACGGGGTGTGTGTGTGGGCATGCGTGTTTGTGGGCATGGGGTGTGCCTGTGGGCATGCGTGTGTGGTCAAGGGGTGTGTGGGCATGCGTGTGTGGTCGGGGTGTGTGTGCGGGCGTGCGTGTGTGTGGGTTGGGGTGTGCGGGCGTGCGTGTGCGGGCGTGCGTGTGTGGTCGGGGTGTGCGTGCAGGCGTGCGTG
>NW_004443944.1:548125-551173 GCF_000243295.1 Trichechus manatus latirostris
TGCGTGTGGTCGGGGTGTGCGTGCAGGCGTGCGTGTGGTCGGGGTGTGCGTGTGGGCGTGCGTGTGGTCGGGGTGTGCGTGCAGGCGTGCGTGTGTGGTCAGGGTGTGCGTGTGGGCGTGCATGTGTGGTCGCAGGGTGTGGGCATGCGTGTGGTCACGGTGTGTGGGCATGTGTGTGTGTGGTCACGGGGTGTGCGTGGGCATGTGTGGGTATGGTCGGGGTGTGCATTTGGGCATGCGTGTGGTCGGGGTGTGCGTGTGGGCATGCATGTGTGGTCACGGGGTATGCGTGTGTGTGGTCACGGGGTGTGTGTACTGTGTTCACAGGGTGTGTGCGCACATGTATGTGGTCATGGAATGTGTGCACTGTGGTCATGGTGTGTACGTGTGTGCACGTGTGTTCATGGGCTGTGGGGGGGCATGTGTATGCATGGTCGTGTGTGTGTGCACGTGTGTATTCACGGGGTGTGCGTGTGTCCGGGGGCACGTGTATGCGCGGTCATCTGCCTGCGTGGTGTCCTCTGAGTGCCCTGCCACCAGGTGAGGCTGGTGTGTGCGTGGTGTTCCTCCAGGGTGGTATCTTAGCTCTGACTCACAGGAAGAGTAAGTGTTCCTTGGAATTCCCTCAGTCTTCATCAATAGAGAAAGTCTTTTTAAAACTGGAGTTAGAGAGGAGTTGAATCCTCAGTTTCTCGGTTGCATGACCTGGTAATTTCCAGTGACACCACTTGCATTGTCCCTAAGCTGTCCCTCCTGCGGTGCCGGGGCCAGATTTGTGGCCTGCCTGACCAGCCCTAGCATCTGTTGCTGGCCCAGGGGGTGGCCTTTGAGGGTCATGGCCTGTGTCTGGGAGAGGGGAGGTGCTGGTGCTGGGGCCCGTCTTCCCCCCGATGTCATCCATCCTGAGGTCTGCGTGAGTAGCGGGAGGTGCAGTGCTGCGTCTGACCTTCAGTCCGTCCTGAGAAGCTGTGTTAACACTCCAGTGGCTGGCACAGAGGGGCTGACCCTGTTGGCCTGCTGTGGGCTGACCCTTTTCGTGTTTGGTGGGTAAAGTTTGGAGCAATCATAGGAGGCCGGTCACCCCGGGATGAGGCTCACACATGCTTCCTATCTGGTTGCAGTGAACGGCTCTCCTGCGACCATTACAATTGAGACCTGCGAGGACCCTGGAGACTGGACCACGTCCATCGGGGGTATGCTGCCTGCCTGTGGCCAGGCTTTCCCCTGTGCTGGGGCCGGGGCTGGGCGGTGCCCTGCACAGGGCTTCTGCCCACTGAGCCCACCTTGCCTCCACAGACGACACGTTCGCCTTCTGGCGGGGGCTGAAGGATGCTGGGCTACTGGACGAGGTCATCCAGGAGTTCCACCAGGAGCTGGTGGGGACCATGAGGGGCCTTCAGCAGCGTGCCCAGGACCCCCCACTGCAGCTCCGAGGTGAGGCCTGCAGCCGGCCCATGGCTCCGGTAGCACAAGAGGGTGACCCTTTGAAGGATCCTGCTGGCGGGTCTCAAACTGGCCAGCTGGACCCCGTGGACGCAGGCCCTGTCCTGGGGTCCCAGCCGCCTCCAGGGACTCCTGACCTGACTCTCTGTCTGCCCCTCTAAGATGCAGTCCTCCTTAACAACATCGTGCAGAACTTTGGCATGCTGGATCTGGTGAAGAAGGTGCTAGCCAGTCACAAGTGCCAGATGGACCGGTCCCGAGAGCAGTATGCCCGTGACCTGGCAGGTAGGGGCCCCGACTGGGCAGCAGGGAGCGAACTGCCCACCATCTGGCACCACTCCAGGTGACCAGGTGATGGGCACTGGGCTGGGATTCAGGGGTCTGGGAGCTCACCTCTGGGCTGTGTGTCCACACACGCTTCTGAGCACAGCCACACGGGAGATTTCCCTGGAGAGCCTCGGGAAGTAAGAGCAGGCCCCGAACCAAGGAGACACCCTGCCAGAGCACACGCAGTTGGTGTGAAGGAAAAACATTGAGAAAATTTAAATGACACAGTGAAACCAAGCCCTGTAGAATGCAGGCTGCTCATGTTCACCAGTGCTTCTGCAGTGAACTAGCTGTTACTTAAAAAGGGAAGTTACAGAGATGCCAGGAAGTCCAGCTGTAACCCGCCCCGAGAGCTCTCCCCTCTGAGATGGTCTGTGTCTCTTCCTGTGTGGTCCTGGGGTGCATGCATGTCCATGTACGTGTGTGCACGTGTGTATGTATGGTCACTGGGTACGTGTGTGCTTATGTGCAGTCATGGGGATTGTGGTCATAGGGTGTGTGTGTGTACATGTCTGTGGTCACGGTGTGTGTGCACATATATGTGGTCACTGGGTACGCACGTATGTGTGGTCGTGGGGTGCGTGTGGTCACGGTGTGTGTGTGCACGTATGTGTGGTCACTGGGTACACGTGTGTGTGGTTATGGGGGGCGTGTGGTCACGGTGTGTGTGTGCACATATGTGGTCACTGGGTACGCGTGTATGTGTGGTTATGGGGGGCGTGTGGGTGTGGATGTGTGGTTACAGTTTGTGTGTGCTTGTGTGTCATCACTGGGTACGTGTGCGCGCACGCGCACGTATGTGTGGTGACTGGGTATGCGTGTGTCTGTGGTCATGATGTATGTGTGTGCACGTAGGTGTGGTCATGGGGTGCATATGTGTGCATGAGGCAGGCTCGTTGCAGGTGCTGTTCTGTCCACCTGCTTTTGTATCTCAGTACGTAACTTGCAGCTCTCAGGACAAAATTTCTCTCGTAATTGGGACGTTCTGGTGCAAACAGGGAGAGCCTGGGGGTTCAGTGTGACCACCTCGGGTGCATGTTCCTGCTCGCCCCTACCACGGGCACCCCCCGTCCTGACTGCCCCCTGCCTGCTGCCCCGACCTGCCCTCTGTGCTCTTCTCTGACCGCCTGCTCATCCTGGCCATCCTGACCCGACCTGCCCTCCGGCCCCCGGTCGCCCCCTGTCCCAACTCCACGTGCTCTTTGCCCCAAACTCCGCCCGCCTTCCGCCCTGACCCCCGGCCCCGCCCGCCCTCCGCCCCCCCGCGGACTAGGGCTC
>NW_004443944.1:551273-564223 GCF_000243295.1 Trichechus manatus latirostris
CTTCTGCCCCGCCCACCCTCAGCCCTGACCGCCCTCGGCCCCGCCCACCCTGACGGCCTGCTCTCCCACAGCCCTGGAGCAGCAGTGTGACGAGCACCGGAAGCGGGCCAAGGAGCTGAAGCACAAGTCCCAGCACCTGAGCAACGTGCTCATGACACTGACGCCCGTGTCCCTACCGCCTCCCGGGAAGCGGCCCCGGCTGGCGCGTGCCACATCAGGGCCGGCTGCCATCGCCTCCCAGGTGCTGGCGCCGTCCGCGCAGATCGCCCTCGCCCAGGGCGTGCCTGTCTCCCAGCTGGCCAGCGTGCCGCTCGGCAAAGTGGTGTCTGCCCTGCCCGCCCCCGCCCTGAGCAAGGGCCCCTTGCAGGCCCCACCCGCCAGCGCCCCGGCCTCCCCGCTGCTGGGGGGCTACACTGTACTGGCCTCCTCGGGCGCCACCTTCCCCAGTGCCGTGGAGGTGCACCCGGACGCATCGAGCCTCACAGTCCTGAGCACAGCCGCCCTGCAGGACGGCAGCACGGTGGTCAAGGTGGTGAGCCCACTGCAGCTGCTCACGCTGCCCAGCCTGGGTCCAGCCGTGCAGAACGTGGCCCAGCTGTCCCCTGGGGGCGGCACGATCGTAACAGTGCCCACAGGGGCCGTCGAGGGCACCATGGCCGCCCCAGGGCCCGAGGAGCACACAGCAACTATTGAGGTGGCCGCCGTGGCAGAGGACCACGAGCAGAAGTAGTGGACACGGTTAGGCCGCTTGGGGGCGGGCGGGCCTCCTCTCCTGAAGCACAGGTGCTGGTGTGCTCGGCGGTGGGGGTCAGAGTACCCGAGGGCTGCTGAACCAAAGAGGAGACACCAAAAGAGGAGAGAAAAAGGGGCGCACGTATGCCCACTTGTGAACTCAGTCTGCAAGGCCGAACGCCCCCTTTTTTTGGGAAATACATTTTTCCACCTGTTGCTTATTAATGCTGTTTACACGTGGGCTTCAGCAGATCCACGGGAGGTGCCAAGCAGGAGGGCAAGGGATGGCAGGTGGCAGCCAGGCCACAGAGGAGGCCCGAGCTCCCCGCGGCCCCAGCAGCACTGCCCCGCCGGGCCCGTTGGGGCCCGAGCCAGCCAGGGGAAGGGACTTTATGACACATGTCTTGGGAACAAGCCCAAGTGTGGACACTGGATCCTATGGATTTGGTTCTTCCCCTGTCTGTCGGCTGCAGCAGTGTGGTGGCGTGTCCTCCACTCTGAGGACACCTGTGGCCAGCAGGTCCCTATGTGCTCAGGGCCTGGGGCTGTGACCCCAACAGAAAGCTGTGGGTTGGGCCTCCCTCCACCCGGCACGCGGGGCGCCGCTGCACAAGAACTGTGAGTATTTTTAAGTGAATTCCTTCAGCTTTTAGGAAGAGTCAAACGAATGCATTTTCGACCAAAATAACGCTGAGTGCCTCCTCTCCCCACTCCCGCCCCCATCACTCTCGCTTCCAGTGCTGTAGGGAGCGGCCCCTGGGTGCTGCACCCACTGGTGCTGGGCGAGCTTGGCCGCTGTGGGAGGTGGTAGCTCCTGTGCCTGCCCACCGCCCTCAGCTGGGCCTCATGAACAGAGCCGATAGGTGGAGGGTTCGGGGGCACAGTGCCCGTTCAGACCTGGGGAGGCCCCGAGGACATGGTGCCATCCGGCCGGACTCCAGAGCCTGGGCCACAGGCTCCGCATGGCAGCCCTGCTCCTGAGTGGCTTGGATTCCTGCCTCCCAGCCCTCCAGCGCCTTTCCCGCTGGGCGGCGAGGCGGGGGACGCGGCACGGAGCCGTCAAGTCCGCTGAGAACCCAGGTCTCGTGCCGTCTCCAGCATGTCATGTCGTGGCCACTGGTCTTTGGGACAGGCCTGGCGCCCCATCCCACAGCTCTGCGGGGGTGGGCTGTGACAGTCGGGCTGGACACAAGGTCGTCCTGTTACCCACAGCAGTCTGGCGTTAGTTGTCATCTGTCCGTCTTCCTGTCACTTGCCCTTACGTGCACTCATCCCACCGAGCGCCCCAGACCCTCCTCAGCCTGCCTTGTGACCCAGGCCCAGCCCCCCATGTCAAGCTACTGAGGTTCTGCTTTTTGTCTTGTTTCCTGTTACATGTTTGTCATCGTTGTGAGTCAGCTGGTGTCAGGGCGATGTTGACTTGGTTGTGTGCATCCTCATTTCCTAGAACTCAGTTTTACTTGGTTTGAGAATTCTGTTACATGTGGTTTTGGGGCCCACAGGCTGATTCTCCCAGACAGCCCTTCTGCCCCACCCCTGAGGCCTCAGCACGCACCAGCTCAGACCATGTTAAAAACACCTTGCAAATAAAGATGCTTCTTACCCTGGGAACTCTCCCTTGTCAAACTCCAACAGCCTGGCTTTCTAGACCTGACATGGTTGCTAGGTTGGGTTTTAGGTGGAGCCTGGGTTAGTCTTCCTCTTTCAAGAGCCAGGTTGGGTTCCTCTTCTGCCCCTGTCCCTTAGGCTATTGAGGCACTGGAGGTTAATGTCAGGGTCAAAGGTATGCCAGAGACAAGCTTTGGGGTTGACCCCTAGTGATGTGTCCCAGCCTCAGCGCCCTGGGAGGTCCTGGCAGCATGCCCTGAGGCCCCAGGAGCAGGTTCTGTCCTGCAGGTCTGCTGGCCCCACCACCCCAAGGAACCCACCCTCTGCTGAGCAGGAGGCAGCTCTATAAGCGCTGGCAGCCTGGTCCCTGGGTCTGGGCCCCTCCCCTGTGTCTCCCCACTTCCTCCTGCGACCCCCGGAGTCCCAGCTGGTCCAGGCTGGCGAAGACCCAGGGGAGGAGCCTTTGGGATCGCATACAGAAGACGGCTTTTTAGTTAAGAGCTTTGGGTTTGTGTTACAGGGAAGAGGGATTGCACTGGGCTTTGCAGAGTGAGCCCCTCTCCTCAGGGCCTGCTCCGAGGCCGCGGGCCGGCGGTGCTCCGAGCCACTTTGTACGCCATTTTGTTAGTACCTGCTTGGCGTTTTGGTTTCAAATAAAAGCGTATTTCCTAACCGGTTGTCCGCCTCTTGCAAGGGAACAGTGTGACCTGGAGCAGGTCCTGGTGTCTGTCGTCACCTGCAGCGGCTCCTTGGACAGCAGATCTTGAAAGCGTGGGCCACTGGCGCCTCAAGACCTGCCCAGGTGTCCAGAGGTCTTCTCGGAACACTGGGTGTCACTGGCCTGCTCCACTCTTCTTCTCCCAGGGTCGTGCTCCCGTCTTGAGTGCCCCGAGACGACTCTGATGTGGGGAATTGGGCGGGGGGCGGGGGGTGGTCATGACTCTCACATCAGGGGCCGGAAACGGGTGCTGTTCTGCACCGTGTGCCTGTGCCCCCGTCTCCAGCACAGAGGCTGAGTCACTGGTGGGAGAGGGAGGGGTGGAGTCAGAATTCAAACCCGGTCCCAGAGCAGGAATGCTCTGCCAAGAGGCACCTGGGAGCGTGACAAGCTCCGAGGCCCAAGGTCCTGGGCCATCCGCAGACATGCCCTTGCCTCCGTGCCTCCCACCCCCCGTCGGAGGCCGTCCCCCAGCCCTCTTTTCTTCGCCTGCTGACCCTCCTCCGCACCCCTCCCCCTCCGTACTGTGATCTCTGTCCTCCTCTCCCGCACTGTGACTGCCTCCCCCAGCCACTTCCCTTGCCCATCTGTGCCCAGGCTTTGCCCTGCGCCTTCTCCCTTTGTCCTCCTAGGCACCCTCGCCCTCTGTCTTGTCCCCCCTGGACACCCTCACTCTCCGTCCTCTCTTCTCTGTCCCCGGACACCTCGCCTTCTCTCTGTTCACCCTGGATCCTCTTGCTCTCTGTCCTGTCCACTGGGACACCTTGCCCTTCTCTGTCCCCCTGGACACCCTTACCCACCTGGGCCATCATGCTGCCCAGCCCTGCAGCCTGGACGGCCGAGGGCACCGGCCATCATACCCAGAAAGCTCCCGCCAAGCTTGTCTCCCAGAGACCTGACCCTCGTCGCCCAGAAACCAGGAGCTCCCAGCACCTGCTTCCAGCTTTTCCAGCCACTGCACCCTCTGGCTTCTCTGCCTCGGGGTCCTCACCCTCACGCACAGCCCCCACTTGGCTCGCTGCAGCAGGGGGCGTGTCACTTCACTGGCAGGTGCAGGGGTTAGGGGTGGGGTCGCCCTCGTGGGAAGGGGGCTCAGGTGCACCAGACGAGAGCTTGTTGCATGGAGAACCCGGCAGCTGGAAAAGCTGGTGCCTGGGTGGCGGGCATACTTGGTCTCTTGGGTGGGTCCCGGGTTGGAAGCGGGGTAGTGGTGGCTGACTGCGTCTGGGCTGCTGCCCACGAGGCGGCAACCTGACTCCAGCGGGGCTGGGGTCCGGGCATCGTGTGTCCACGTCGTGTTTGGTCTCCCGCTCTCCACACACGGTCTTTTTCTCAGGGTTGTTGGACCAGATACCCCCTCCTCATCCAGCATTCTGGCTTTTGACTCTTGGCTGGAGGAAGCGGGGCAGGGAGATCCCCAGGCAGTGCCAGTGTGTGGGCCACGGGGAGTGGTTGCAACAGGAGAGTGGACAGTGGGAGGGCGGGGCCAGAGACCAGAGGGGGAGGGTGGGCACCACAGCTGATGGATCTGGGGGGCCTGGGTAGGAGGGGATGGTCTTGTGGTGGTGGTCCTGGAGGGCAGTCCTGTGGGAGGTTGGCTTGGGGGCCTAGTTCTGGGGGTGTGTGGTATGGGGGGAGGTCCTAGGGGGATGGGGGCAGGCCTGGGGGAGGTGGTCCTACAGGCCTAGTTCTGGGAGGGGGTGGTCCGGGGTGGGGGGCGCAGCACTTGGGGGCTGGCTGGCTGTGGCAGGTAAGGAAAGCGAGGGTCAAAGGTAGCTCCCAGGAGGTGGCCCAGCAACTGGGTGGACACGGCCCTCTTGGGAGACTGGAATATGGGGAAGGAGCAGGTGTGATGGGGAAGACAGGCAAGAGTTCTGTTTGGGACTCCTCAGATCCGAGGTGCCTGAGGATGTTCTGGGGGAGCGGGCGGGGGCTGGCTGGGTCCAAGTGCCCGTGCGGGGGAGGGGCACATCCTGTGTTCTGAAGTGCCGTGCACCACCCAGGAAGTGCACTGCGGGGCTTCAGAGTGCTCAGAGTACCCTACCTCACTCTCTAACCTCAGCCCACAAGGGGGACCTCTGCATGCTGGTTCCTGTGTGGCCTCTGTGAGGCTCCTGGAGGCGAGTGATCCTGGTCCCCACACCTCGGGCTGGACTGCACGTCCAGGAAGAGCAGCTGGGGGAAGAGAAGTTTCCGGAAGCAAGCCCTGGTGGGGAGGGTGTGCCAAGGGCCATCAAGCTGGAACCGGGCAGGGCAGAGGAGTGGCTTGTATGCCTGCCCCTACTCGTCCTCCACCCATGGGCCCAGGCAGGGCCAGTCTCACCACCCTCTGACCTGTCGCTTTGATCACTGAAGCGAACTGAAGGTCAAAGGGCGCGCCACCTGGACTGGGTGTCCCTGGGTGGCTGCTGACAGGAGGGCATCGCTGTCCTGAGACTGGAGGTGGGCACTCCAGCAGGTGACTGGGAACGCCCCCTCCTCTCTGGGCTGGCCAAAGGCTTCCTGGGAGGTGGCACACGCGTCCTCAGAGAAAGTGCCAGGAAACAAATTCATCACTCAGCATCTTCTGCGCCAGCCCTGGGCTCCAGCGGGGATAACTGGTCTACGGATTTAAGGATCAGAGCTGCTTGTATGCAGTAGGTGCGCAGCAAATGAGTGTGGAGGGAGATTTCCAGGTGTCAAATCAGCTCTTGGTGGCGTCTGCCCAGTTTGGAGCAGAGAGCGCTGGTCAGGGAGGGCCTGTGGTGGCCTCGCTTGACCTCCTCTCCACTCCCAGGGCTCACCCTCGGCCCTCTGACCTTAGGTCTGTGCCCTCTCCCAAATTTCCAGCCCCTCACAGAGGCCCCAGCCCACCCTGTGTTCAAGCCTGTCTCCCATCTCAGTAAAGGACACGCCACCCAGCCAGGAACTCAGCTAGAAACCCTGGAGACATCTTTGCTTCCCACTCCAGGCTGTGGGCAGCAGTGAGCCCTCCCCCCAGATGGCTCCAGTCTCTTCCCGCCATCACCATTACCCCTTGGTGAGCTCACCACCGGTCCCCATCGGGATGCCTTCCTGCTGGCCTTCCAGCTTCCTCACCACGCAGCCTAAAACCTAAGTCAGACCCTGCCACTCCCCTGTGAAGACCTCCTGGAACCTCCTGTCCTCTCTCTATCTGGATCTCAAAGCCCCCTGCCCTGTCTGAATCGTGACTCTGGAATGTGGTGACACTTCCGTATCCTGAACCAAATCAGTTTTTGTAAACGGCCGTGTGCTTGAAAATAAGTGCATCTCTGCATTTATCTGTTGAATGAATGTAGATCCAGCATGGGTAGTGTTTCACAGACATTTCTATGCCTTCACTAGTTTTTTTGGTCAGCCTGGTCTAGCAGTTTCTGAGAGGTGAGTTGCAATCTCCCTTTTAGACAGTGAATCTGTTCCGTTATCATTGTCATCCTGTCATTGTTTGCTTACGTATTTTGAGGTTAGATTATCAGGTGTATACAAGTTCATGATCGATACAGCTTCCTGGTTAGTGCTTCTTAAGTAGCTGGTAACACAGCTGTGGGCTGTGCAACTCATTTGGATGGTTGTGACAAGTGTTTTCTTAAAAATGGAAGAGTAGAGCAGAAACTTCAGAGTGCATTGTATGTAGTAAAAGCAGTGTTTTGGGAAACTTTAGTTGCAGATCCCAGTCAAAAAAGTTTGAAAGACACTGTTTAGGGGGGCTTCTGTCTTTAATTAAGCTGTGGTCCTTCTTAGTCCTATTTGTGTTTGTTCGCTTGGTTTCCTTTGCCCTAAATTCTCGTTCCATGTTAATATTGGCATGTCATCGTTTGTTTGTTTTTGGTCGGTGCGTGCCTGGCACATCGTTTTCCTTTATTTTTTGCTTTTAACCGTATTGTGTCTTTCTATTTTGATGTTTCTCTTGTGAGTAGTGAATAGGTGTATTATGTTCATCCTTTTAAAATCCAATCTGTGAATGTAACCAATGTCACTGAACAATTTGTGTAGAAATTGTTAAATGGGAACTTAAACTGCTGTGTAAACCTTTGCTGAAAACACAATAAAATATTACTTCAAAAAATCATGTATATGAGATCAAACGGTCAGCAATCACTTTCAAACAAAGATGAGAATGTAAGGGGGCAATGAAAATAGATTAATGAAAATGGAACAACTGGAATGGAAATAATGCTGTGTCCTGTCTGAATTCCTGGCCTGCAGAAAGCGTGAACATAATAAATGGTTGTTTTATATTATTGAGTTTTGGGGTAATTTATTATGCAGCGGCAGTAACTGGGACATCCTGTATCTGTGACCAGCTTCTTTCCCCCACGGCACACACGAAGGCTGGCCTTGTGGGGCCGCCTGAAGGGCTGGATCTGGGGGAAAGGAGCTGCACTGAGTGGGTTCCTCTCTGTAGGGACAACTGAGGCTGGACGCCCTTCTGCACTGTTGGGGTTTCCACGGGGCAAGACCTCACAGTTCCAGATCAGATTCTATGCAGTTTTCTCTGCACCGTGAGGGTCCGACGAGTTTGCTCAGGCTTCTGTTTTCTGCCCCCAGCCTGGGCGGGAATCCTGTTTGGTGGGTAAGGTCGGCTGTGCCCCAGGCAGTGGTAGAGCCCATGCAGGCCCTCGTCCCTGCCTTGGCAGGCACATCTGGGCTCTGGACCCTATCCCAGTGAGTGGTGGTGGTGGTGGTTGGCACCTCTGGCTCTGTCTTAGTCATCTAGTGCTGCTCCAACAGAAATACCACAAGTGGATGGTTTTAACAAAGAGAAATTTATTCTCTCACCGTCCAGTAGGCTACAAGTCCAAATTCAGGGCATCAGCTCCAAGGGAAGCTTTCTCTGTTGGCTCTGGAGTAAGGTCCTTGTGATGCATCAGTCTTCCCTTGGTCTGGGAGCATCTCAGCGCAGGAACCTCTGGTCCAAAGGATGCGCTCTGCTCCCAGCACTGCATTCTTGGTGGTGTGAGGTTCCTATGTGTCTCTGCTTGCTTCTCTCTTTTATATCTCAGAAGAGATTGCATTAAGACACTATCTAATCTTGTCAATCTCATCAGTATAACCTCATCACAGTGATAGAATTTACAACACATAAGGAGATCACATATAATCTCATCATAGTGATAGAGTTTACAACACATAAGGAAATCACATCAGATTACACAATCATACAACCCTGGGAATCATGAGCCAGCCAAGCTGACAGATATTTTGGGGGACACAACTTAATCCATGACAGGCTCCAAAACTAGCCAGAGGATAATACCCAGCTTCTAAGGTCAGCATTAGGTGGAGAGTTCCTGAGGGGCATTCCCCTTCACCCCACTCACCACTCCCCAGGTCCTCCTTCTTCATTGTGACATCTGGTGATGGGTCATATCTGAGCTCTGCAATGCAGCGAACACATTTGTATGAACATACTTCACACACACAAAGACACACATTTGTTTATTTTGGTAAAATTTATGCATTTCGGTAAAATGTACTTATAGTGATTTCCAGTCAACCCTTTCCCCACCTCCTCATAACCACCCATCTGATATCTGTAACATTTGTGTTGGTTCTTGGACTTCGTATACATGGAATCATACCTTAAATTTTCTTTTGTGTCTAGCTTCTTTCACTCAACACGATGTTTTATGATTTATCCATGCTCTTGTGTATATCAGTTGTGGTGGTGTTTTTTTTTTTTTTCCTGAAGAGTATTTCATTATACAGATATACCACAATCTGTTTACAAGCCCCTGATGATGGACATTTGAGTTGTTTCTAGTTTGGGGCTTCTGTGAATAAAGCTGCTATGCAAGAGCAGGTAAAAGTTTCTGTGTGGATGTGTGCTTTCATGTCCCCTGGGCAGCTATCTAGGAGTGGAATTGCTGTGGTGTATGGTAAGTGCACATTAAACTCTATCAGAAATGATCAAACTGTTTTCCAAAGTGGTGGTACCATTTTGCATTCCCACCAGTGATGTGTGAGAGCACCGGTTGCTCCACATCCTCGTCAACACTTGGTATGGTCGGTCCTTCTAAATTTAGTCATTCTAATGGGTGTGAAGTTTTATTTCATTTTTAAAATTTATTGTGGTAAAATATATGACAAAAGTTGCCATTTTAACCACTTTTAAGTGTACAATTCAGTGATATTAATTACATTCACCATGTTGTGCGACCATCACCTCTAGCTAATTCCAAAAATGTTTAATCACCCCAAACAGAAACTTAGTACCCCTTAAAGCAATAACTCCCTATTCCCCCTTCCACCCTGCCGCTGGTAACCACTAATAAAACTTTGATCTCTATGCATTTGCCTATCTAATAATTTCATGTAAGTGGGATCATACAATATTTGTCCTTTGTGTTGGACTTATTTCACACAGCATAAGGTTTTCAAGGTTCGTCAATATTATAGCACGCATCAGAACTTCATTTCTCATTATGGCTGAATAATATACCATTGTGTGTATATACCACATCTTGTGTATTCATTCTTCTGTTGATGGGCTCTTGAATTGTTTCCACTTTTGGCCATTGCGAATAGTGCTGCATTGGACATGGCTGCACAAGTATTATTTGAGTCCCTGCTTTCAAGTCTTGGGTGTATACCCAGGTGTGGAATTGCTGTGTTATATGGTAACTCCAGGAGTCCCCGGGTGGCACAAATGGTTAAGTGCTCGACTACTAGCTGAAAGGTTGGTAGTTCAAATCCACCCAGAGGTTCCTCAGAAGATAGATCTGGTGATCTGCTTCTGAAAGATGGCAGCCTCGAAAACTCAGAAGTTCTACTCTGCACACATGGGGTCACCAAGAGTCAGAATCAACCTGAGGGCAATTAACAGCATGCTAATTCTATGTTTAATTTTTTGGGGAACTGCCAAATTGTTTTCCGCAGCAGGTGCACTATTTTACATCCCCACCAGCAGTGTTTGTCATTCTCAGCGTAGTAGACCATATGATTGTCTGATTCAAAATGGCCAATGCCAGTCCATTTCAACTCACTAATGCCGAGGATATCGATGTTTATGCGTTCCATTTCATTTTTGATGATTTCCAATTTTCCTAGATGCATACTTTGTACATTCCATATTCTGATTATTAATGGACGTTTGCAGCTGCTGCTTCTCATTTTGAGTCGTGCCACATCAGCAAATAAAGCTCCTGAAAGCTTGACTCCATTCACATCATTAAGGTCCACTCTACTTTGAGGAGGCAGCTCTTCCCCAGTCGTCTTTTGAGTGCCTTCTAACCTGGGGGGCTCATCTTCCGGCATGATATCAGACAATGTTCCGCTGCTATTCATAAGGTTTTCACTGGCTAATTCTTTTCAGAAGTAGACTGCCGGGTCCTTCTTCCTACTCTGTCTTAGTCTGGAAACTCAGCTGAAACCTGTCCACCATGGGTGACCCTGCTGGCATCGGAATACCGGTGGCATAGCTGCCAGCATCACAGCAACATGCAAGCCCCCACAGTACGACAAACTGACAGACACGTGGGGGAATGACAACTTGAAGAGGAATGGCGTTGCATTGATCGTCAAAAAGAACATTTCAAGATCTATCAAGCTGCCATAGGATAATATTCATATGCCTACAAGGAAGACCAGTTAATACGACTATTATTCAAATTTACACACCAATCACTAAAGCTAACGATGAAGAAATTGAAGATTTTTACCACCTTCTGCAGTTTGAAATTGATTGAAAGTGCAATCAGGATGCATTGATAATTACTGGTGATTAGAATGGGAAATTTGGAAACAAAGAAGAAGGATTGGTAGTTGGAAAATATGGCCTTGGTGAATGAAATTATGCCAGAGATCGCATGATAGAATTTTGCAAGACCAACGACTTCTTCATTGCAAATACCTTTCTTCACCAACTTAAACAGCGACTATACACATGGACCTTGCCAGATGGAATACACAGGAATCAAATCAACTACATCTGTGGAAAGAGATGATGGAAAAGCTCAATATCATTAGTCAGAACAAGGCCAGGGGCCAACTGCAGAACAGACCATCAATTGCTCATATGCAAGTTCAAGTTGAAACTGAAAAAAAAATTAGAACGAGTCCACCAGAGCCAAAGTACGACCTTGAGTATATCCTACCTGAATTTAGAGACCATCTCAAGAATAGATCTGACGCGTTGAACACTAATGACCGAAGATCAGACAACTTGGGAAATGACATCAAGAACATCATACATGAAGGAAGCAAGAGGTCATTAAAAAGACAGGAAAGAAAGAAAAGACCAAAACAGATGTCAGAAGAGACTCTGAAACTTGCTCTGGAATGTCGAGTAGCTAAAGCAAAAGGAAGAAATGAAGTAAAAGAACTGAACAGAAGATTTCAAAGGGCGGCTCAAGAAGACAAAGAAAAGTATTATAATGACATATGCAAAGAGCTGGAGATAGAAAACCAAACAGGAAGAACACGATCAGCATTTCTCAAGCTGAAAGAACTGAAGAAAAAATTCAACCCTTGAGTTGCAATAGTGAAGGATTCTATGGGGGAAAATATTAAACGACGCAGGAAACATCAAAAGAAGATGGAAGGAATACACAGAGTCATTATACCAAAAAGAGTTGGTCAACATTCAACCATTTCAAGCGGTAGCATATGATTAGGAACCGACGGTACTGAAGGAAGAAGTCCAAGCTGCTCTGAAGGCATTGGCAGAAAACAAGGCTCCAGGAATTGATGGAATATCAATTGAGATGTTTCAACAAACGGATTCAGTGCTGGAGGTGCTTACTCGTCTGTGCCAAGAAATTTGGAAGACAGCTACCTGGCCAACTGACTGGAAGAGATCCATATTTATGCCTGTTCCCAAGAAAGGTGATTCAACCGAATGTGGAGATTATCGAACAATATCATCAATATCACACGCAAGTAAAATTTTGCTGAAGATCTTTCAAAAGTGGCTGTAGCACTATGTCAACAGGAAACTGCCAGAAATTCAGGCCGGATTCAGAAGAGGACATGGAACCAGGGATATTATTGCTGATGTCAGATGGATCCTGGCTGAAAGCAGAGAATACCAGAAAGATGTTTATCTGTGTTTTATTTTTTTAATTTTTTTATTGTTGTAGTTTAAATTAAGTTTACATTTCAAGACAGTCTCTCATACAAAAATTTATACATACATTGTTATGTGACCCTACTTGCTCTCCCCATACTGTGACAGCACACTCCTCCTTTCCACCCCTGATTCCTCATGTCCATTCAATCAGCTCCTAACCCTCTCTGCCTTCTCATCTCACCTCTGGACAGAAGCTGCCCGTTTAGTCTCTTGTATCTACTTGAGCTAAGAGGCACACTCCTCACGAGTATCCCTTTATGTCCCACAGTCCAGTCCAATCTCTGTCTGAAGAGTTGGCCTCGGAAACTGTTTAAGTTCTGGGCTGATAGAGAATCCAGGGGCCATGCTCCCCGGGGTTTCTCCAGTCTAAGCCAGACCATTAAGTCTGGTCTTCTTACCAGAATTTGAGTTCTGCACCCCACTTTTTTCCTGCTCCCTCAGAGACTCTCTGTTGTGTTCCCTGTCAGGGCGGTCATTGGTGGTAGCCGGGCACCATCGAGTTCTTCTGGTCTCAGGCTGATGAAGTTTCTAGGTTATGTGGCCCTTTCTGTCTCTTGGGCTGATACTTTCCTTGTGTCTTTGGTGTTCTTCATTCTCCTTAACTCCCGGTGGTTTGGGACCAATTGATGCATCTTAGATGGCTGCTTGCAAGCTTTTAAGACCCCAGACGCCACTAGCCAAAGTAAGATGCAGAACATTTTCTTAATAAGCTTTGTTATGCCAATTGACCTACATGTCCTCTGAAAGCATGGTCCCCAGACCCCTACCACTGCTACTCTGTCCCTCAAAGTGTTTGATTGTATTCAGGAAACTTCTTAGCTT
>NW_004443944.1:570626-577999 GCF_000243295.1 Trichechus manatus latirostris
GTAGGTGGGTGGGTTTTGCAGCCAGACTATGAGCAACTAATGCTGTTGGCTGTAAGGAATGGGGGGCACCTCTTATGCATGGGCCCCTATCACAGGTGGCCACCGTCCTCAGGCCACTGATGTGGGTAGACGAAGACCCTGCTTAATGTGCAGAGCAGTGTCAAATGCCAAGAACCTGTCACTTCACAGATGAAACAGTTGAAGTTAGAGTTCTGGTATATATCCTGCTGTACTGCGGTAAGGAGGGCCTATGTTGTTGAGATGGGACCACACAAGTCTATGCAGGGGGAAAGGTACTCAAAGTCCATGGATCCGCTATGCCTGTGCCTAGGCAAAGGAGCTGTGCCTACCCTGGGTTCCTGGCCTAGAGGAGCCGGCAGTTTATTTTTACCTCTGTTTGTTAATTTTTTCACTTAAAGCAGGGAGCATGGCTCTGGGCATGTGACAGATTCTACTTCTGGCCCAGGGGACTGGGCAATTGCTGAAGCCAGTCCAGGACCCAGTGCAGAGCAGGGAGCGGGGAGGTAAATGGGAGAGAGGTTTTTCCCTAAGGGGGGTGTTTTTTATCCGCTTGGTAGGACATATGCAAGTACTTATCTTTCGCCGATCCAGGGACGCTTCTCACTGGTTCTGGGTGGCCGTGTAGACTCTCTGGCGCTGAGTCTCTCCGGGTGCAGGAAACGTGTCTCCCAAGCACGGCTGCTCGCCTGCCTTACTGCTCACCCCTGAGCTGATCAGGCCTGAAGGGATCAGGCTCTCGCCGTGTCAGGTCTGGCAACGCCTTGCTGCTTCTGAACCCTCTCTCTCTCTGCCTGCCACTCAGTTCAGTTCTTCAACTCTGCCTTTGATGTTCAGGACTCCCAGATTGCCATATATAATCGATTCACTTGTTTTTTTGGGTCTTTGTTCTAAGAGGGTCCACCAAAAGCATCTGACTACTCTGCCATCTTGGCCCTGCCTCTATCTGTGTTTTATTGACTATGCAAAGGTATTTGGCTGTGTGGATAATAAATTATGGATAGCATTGTGAAGAATGGGAATTCCAGAACACTTAATTGTGCTCATGAGTAACGTGTAAATAAATCAAGAGACAGTTGTTCGGACAGAACAAGGGGATACTGAGTAGTTTAAAGTCAAGAAAGGTGTGCGTCAGGGTTGTGTCCTTGTACCATACCTATTCAATCTGTATGCTGAGCAAATAATCCAAGAAACTGGACCATATGAAGAAGAACAGAGCATCAGGATTAGAGGAAGACTCATTAACAACCTGCAATATGCAGATGACACAACCTTACTTGCTGAAAGTGAAGAGGACTTGAAGCACTTACTGATGAAGATCAAAGACTACAGCCTTCAGTATGGATTACACCTCAACATACAGAAAACAAAAATCCTCACAGCTGGTTGTATAAGCAGCATCATGATAAATGGAGGAAAGATTGAAGTTGTCAAGGATTTCATTTTACTTGGATCCACAGTCAATACCCATGGAAGCAGCAGTCAAGAAATCAAAAGACGCATTGCATTGGGCAAATCTGCTGCAAAAGACCTCTTTAAAGTCTTGAAAAGCAAAGATGTCACCTTGAAGACTAAGGTGCGTCTGACCCAAGCCATGGTATTTTAAGTCACATCATATGCATGTGTAAGCTGGACAATGAGTAAGGAAGACTGAAGAAGAATTGACGCCTTTGAATTGTGGTGTTGGCGAGGAATATTGAATATACCATGGACTGCCAAAAGAATGAACAAATCCGTCTTGGAATAAGTACAGACAGAATGCTCTTTAGAAACAAAGATGGTGAGACTACGTCTTATATACTTTGGACACGTTGTCAGGAGGGATCCGTCCCTGGAGAAGGACATCATGCTTGGTAAAGTAGAGGGTCAGTGAAAAAGAGGAAGACCCTCATTGAGATGGATTGACACAGTGGCTGCAACAATGGGCTAAGCATAAAAATCACTGTGTGAATGGCACAGGACCGGGCAGTGTTTTGTTCTGTGGTACATAGAGTCGCTATGAGTAGGAACCGACTCGACAGCACCTAACAACAAGAAGAACAACCACCACCAGCTGTGGATGAGGGTTCCGGTTTCTCCACACCCTTGTCAGCACTTGTTATTTTCTTTCTTTTTTTCTTTTTAATAATAGCCATCCTGCTGGGGGTGAGGTGCTATCTCGTTGTGTCTCATTGAGTTTTGATTTGCATTTTCCTGATGGCTAGTGTCCTGAGCACCTTTTCATTTGCTATTGCCCATTTGTATATTTTTTATGTGACATGTCTGTTAAAATATTGTGTTCATTTTTTAAAAACTAGGCTGTTTTTTATGGTTGAGTGTTAAGAGGTTTTTTTTTAATAATCTGGATACAAGTTCTTCATCAGATGTGTGTATTTTGAATATTTTCTCTCAGTCAATGACTGCCCTTTCATTTTCTCACTAGTGTCTTATGAAAAGCAGACATTTTTAGTATTTATAACTCTAGTTAATAATTTTTTTTTTGTCCTTTCTAAGAAATATTTGCCTGCCCCAGGGTTGTGATGACATTCTATGTTTTCTTCTAGAAGCTTTACAGCTTCAGCTGTTGTGTTTGGACAATCTACCTTGAATGAATTGTTGTGTGTGGTGTGAGGTAGGGGTTGTGACTTACCCCATCTCCATATGTTTATTCAGTTGTTTCTTCACCATTTGCTGAAAAGACTGTTCTCTCCCTGCCCTGGCGCTCTCTTCAGAGCACCAGCTGACCAGATAGTGTGGGTCTGGACTCTCTGCTGCCCCCTCTGTCCACTCTGACATCTGCTGTTACTTTTCTTCCAACATTCCACATGTTTTGTGAGGAGGAGAACTTCCGGCATCTCCCCAGCCAGCCCCAGCGCCTACCAAGGAGAAAATGTCCATCATTATGCATTTTCTTATTACCTCAGCCACTACTTTTTACAGCAGCAGGGCCTGGAGGCACAGGGTGTCAGCTGGTGCGGGTGGAGGACCCCAGGGTGGGGGGGAGCTGGGCCTGGGGATAGGGTGGGCGTCCCCTGGGAGTGGCAGGCGGGCTGCACGCAAGGCCCAGTGGTCAGGAGTGTGGACTTGAGCCTCTGGCAACAGGAGCGGAGGCTTCTGGCCCTTCTAGCCTGAGCGGGGCCCTCCACCTATCTGGACATACCCACAGCGGGGGATGGGGGGCAGAGTGACAGGGTGAGAGGGCCACAGAGGAGGCCGTGGGCACTGACTTATTACTCCCCCAGGGGACCTCCGGAGGGGCCTGATCAAGCCCGGGTTGTCTGGGTGGTGCAGGGGCCATTTGTCACTTAGATCTTCACCACCATCATCTTCATCAGCCACGTGGGACCAGGCGGCTTCCAGCTCAGGGCCTGGTCTGAGGGCTCCAGGCAGAGTCCAGAGAGTCTGGGGGCAGTGGTGGTGGTCGTGGGAGGGACAAGGGTAACGGTAAGACTCACAGTGCAGAGATGCTAAGGGGACGGGATAGGGTGAGGGTGGCAGGGAGACCCCCGGGTGGGGCACAGAGCCTCCCAGAGCAAGGTCAGATTCCCCCCACCCGGGTCCCTTCTCCCCCTTCCCCCATGGGGATGGGTGATTCCAAGGAGTCCTCATTGCTGCGTCCCCCTGAATCTGAGGCTGGGATCCATCTGGGATGCTGATGATATCTGGGATCCCCTCCCACTTACCTTACACACCCCACCTCTTCTCTCTGGGGCAGGGTGTGACCTTCTGGCTGAGGCAAGCGTGTCCCTGGTGCCCATTTGAGGTATTACCAGAGGCTGCTAGGACCCAGCTAAGAGGATGAAACCCACCATCACAGGTAAACTGAGGCCTGTCCCCTTCCCCCCCAGGCTCTGGGGACCTCTGAGTCCAGCAGTGACACTGGAGAGGGGGTGTTTCCAGCCAGCGAGGAAGGGGTGGAGGGCAAGGTCTGGCCGGCGGTGCTGTGCTGTATCCACTGGGGACTTTGGAAACCTTCGAGGAGGGACAGGCCTGTGGGGCAAGATGGAAGCTGAGGGTGCGAGGGGCAGAAATGCTGGTCACTTTTTCATTTGATATTTCAAACAAACTGACACAAAAGTTACAAAAATAATGCAAAGCACTCTACATACCCTTTGTTTACACTGTGTCCCGTCTGCTTCATTGCATATACAGGCACGTGCACATACACGAGTCCACCTTCCTTCCCCTAGACGCCCCCTCCGTATGCGGGCCTTACGCCTCCTTAGTCTCCCCCAACCTGCGGTGGGGCCTCAGCCTTTCTGGGGCTTTTTTTTTTTTTCCTAAATATATATTAAAGAAATTAGACCTTTAGATGTGATATGAGTTGCAGATCTTTTTTTTTTTCCACAATTTGTACTTGGCTTTTGACTCTATTGATGCTGGTTTTGTTCTGCTTCCCATACACAAGCTGTTATTTTTGCGAGGTTGAATTTATCGACCTTTTATTTTTTTGAGGCAGTGCCGTGCTGGTAAATGTTTAACGAGTGGCTCTCTTGGGGGGAAAATAAAAAACAGGCCCCAATTCCCAGTGTTTATCGATTTCCACGGTGTAAATATTCCCACCGTGGCCGACCGCACATTGCGGCGGTAAAGAGCAGGGAGAGGAGGCCCTTGGCTCGCTGTGCAGGGCGGCCTGGGCACGGCCCTGCTCCCAGGGCCGGTGTCACCGGGAAAGGCATTCCCAGCTCCAGGATTACTTAACAAAACAAAACCAGAAAACTACCTTGTTTGCTTCTAGCACCTTTTCATTTTTTTTCTGTTTAAATCTTTGATCCTTCTGCTGTTGCTGTTTGGGTTAAGGTGTTGGGTAGGTATTCTCCCTCCCTACCATTGTCACTTCAAGATGCTACCCGATGTTTGTCACGAAGACTGTTGAGCAATCCATCCTTCCTGTGGTCTGAAACACCACCTTTGCCGTCTACCAAACCCCTGTGTGTACTTCAGCCTCTGTTTGGACTCTCCATTCCGTCCTGTTGACCTGGCTACCCTCATGCCCCAGACCACACTCTTTCATTTTAGCAGCTTTACAAATGTGTTTTAATATTTGGTAGGATAAGTATCTTTATTATTATTTTTTAAATTTCCTGCCCATTCTTAATCGTTTGCTAAGCTTTTATATATGAACCGTAAAATCAGCCTATCTCCCCCCACCCCCACCCCCCAACCCCTTCCTCTTAGTATTGTTCTCAGGACTGCATTAAGCTCATGGATAAATTTAGGAAGAATTGACATCTTTATGTAACGTTAAGTCTCCCTACCCAAGAACATGGTATTTCATCCATTTTTTTATAGTGCTCTGTTGTGTCTCTCAGGAGCACTTCAAAGTTGTCTTTGCATATTTCTTGCTAAGTTTATTCCTAGGTCTTTTGTTGCTGCTATTATTTATGGGCTCTTTTCTTCCATTCTGTCTTATACCTTGATGTTTGTGTGTATAAAGGCTACTGCTGTGATTATTCATGGTGTACCCAGACAACTTCCTGATTTGAGTGGCCCCTCCCAACAGGATGTTGACTTCGGTTTGAGAGAGATGTGCTGAATGAAGGAGGGACAATGTAAGTGTATTAGTTATCTACTGCTGTATTAAAAAACTACCAAAATCTGAACGGCTGAAAACAACAGTGAAACTTCATCATCTCACACGCTTGTTACCTTACAGCTGGGAGCAGCTTGGCTGGGTGGCTCAGGCCTGGGGTCTCTTGTAAGACTATGGTCTAGCTATTGGCTGGGCCAGCACTTTCTGAGGCTTGATGGGACTGGAGGATCTGCTTGCAAAATGACTCACACACATGCCCTACGCATTGATGTTGGTTGCTGGTGGAAGGACTCAGTTCCTCCTGAAGTGGGCCTCTCCACAGAGCTGCTTGGGTGGCCTCACAACATGGCGGCGGGCAATCTGAGACAGCCAGGCAGAAGCTGCAGTGTCTCTTATGACCTAGGCTTAGAGGTCATTCCCACTATGTTCTACTGGTTACACCATCAGCCTCTTTCAGTGTGGGAGGGCACTATCCCCCCAGAAACCAAACCTATTGCCATCAAGTCGATTCTGACTCATAGCGACCCTACAGGACAGAGTAGAACTGCCCCATAGTGTTTCCAAGGAGCACCTGGTGGATTCGAACTGCCGACCTTTTGGCTAGCAGCCATAGCTCGTTTCTCTCTCTCTCTTTTTGTTTATTGTTGTAGTTTAAGTGAAAATTTACATTTCAAGCTAGTCTCTCATACAGAAACTTATACACACACTGTTGTGTGACCCCAGTTGCTCTCCCTGTACTGTGACAGCCCACTGCTCCTTTCCACCCCTGATTTCCCACGTCCATTCAACCAGCTCCTGACCCTCTCTGCCTTCTCATCTTGCCTCCGGACAGAAGCTGCCCATTTAGTCTCATGTGTCCACTTGAGCCAAGAAGCACACTCTTCACAAGTATCATTTTATGTCTCACAGTCCAGTCCAATCTTTGTCTGAAGAGTTGGCCTCAGGAATGGTTTTAGTTCTGGGTTGACAGAGAGTCCAGGGGCCATGATTTCTGGGGTTCTTCCAGTCTCAGTCAGACCATTAAGTCTGGTCTTTTTACTAGAATTTGAGTTCTGCACCCCACCTTTTTGCTCCTCCATCAGGGACTCTCTGTTGTGTTTCCTATCAGGGTGGTCATTGGTGGTAGCCAGGCAGCCATAGCTCTTAACTACTACACCATCAGGCTTTCTGGAAGGCACGACACACTTGTGTAAATACCAGGAGGCAAGATCACTGGAGTCACTGTAGGGTGATTGTTAAGCAAGCGGATCACTGGCTGTCACCACTGTGCCTCAGTTTCCTCATTGTGAATGGGGCTGATGATGGCACTCGTGACTCTAAGATGCTTAGCCACATCCCGGGCTCTTCCTGCTCTGTTCAGAATTGTGGAACTTCACTGCTCTCTCTGGGCTCTAGCAGACCAAACATCTTTGGCACCCTCTCCTTAGAGACTTGGCATGACTCTGGGGGCGTGTTCATGGTTTGAATATAACCATCGGCGCTTCCTCGGGTGAAAGGGCTGGGGTCCCTCCCTCCCAGAGATGCTGCAGGCAGGGCCCCCTCTGGCCCAGAACTGTCCGAGTGCCAGTTAGGGAGGGGTCCCTGCCCTCGGCCCCTCCCCTTCCTGATCGCTGCCTATCATTCTGTGACCCCCTAGTCCGCAGCCTGCCGGCCCTGCCGGGCGGTCCCCTTCCACCTTACCTGCCTGAGGCCTGGTTTCTCCACCCGGTGACAGGCAGGCGGTTGTCTGCAAGCCTCGGAGCAACGTCTTCCCCAAGCCCGGGGGCGTCCACGTGTGATGCCGGGGGGTGGGGGGGCCGGCGGGGCTGGGGAACTGATGGGTCTCGTCACCCGCGGACGCCCG
>NW_004443944.1:578205-583645 GCF_000243295.1 Trichechus manatus latirostris
GGGGCAATGAGGTAATTTCCGCGATCCGGCGTCAGAGGTTTGAGTCACCCCTGGGGCAGAATCGAAAGTGATCGCTCGGCGCGGGGCGGGGTCCCCGGGTGCGGCCGAATGGGATGTCATTCAGCAGCGGTCGTGGACAGCGGCGGGGGCTCCGGAGGGTAAGCGCCCCGAGATGGGTCGGAGGTCTTCGCTGGGAGGTGGCCGCTCCCCGAGCGCCCTCCCCGGGGACAGTGCCGTGCCCTGGAGCCCCGGGTGGGCGGGCGGTAGGAGGCCGGAGGGGCCTGGCTGTGGAGAAGGAGGGGGCAGCGCCCTGCTGAGGGGGTTCATGCGTGCGGAGGCCCGGTAACCCAGGGACGCCCGAGAGGCTCAAACAGACAGGCCGGGTAGCTGCTCGGGAGTGCTGACTCAGCACCAAGGCTGGCCAGACCCCCCCCCCCCCCCCGCCACCTCCGGGTGTCCCATCCCTGGGTCCAGTGCAGCCTCCTGCGCTGGGACAGAGGAGCAGCAGGTGATCTCAGGTCCCCGAGACCCAAGCTCTTTAGTCTGATCCTCACTGGCTCCAGCTGCCCCTATTTCTGAGTATTCTCTGGGTTTAGTGGTCCCACTGTGGTCCCTTCTGCAGGGTTACCTCCAAAGTTTCCACTTGGAATCAGGGTTCTCCGAGTCAGGGCCGAGGTGCCAGCATCTTTAAAAACACCATCTTTGCGTAGTCCCCAAAGTTTTCCTTGAAAGTACCCTTGGCCCAAACAGCAGTATTTGCAGGGAGCCAGCTCCCCGCCCCCGCCCCAATCTGGGGACTGCGCAGCCTAGCCTAGGCCCCGGCAGGCACCTGTTTCTCCTTGCGTCGCGGGAGCGGACGTGGCTCGTAGCACGACTTGGGCCGGACCGGTTGCTGGGGGTTCCTGTGCGGTTGCCCACTGGGCCTGCCCGTGCCCCACCCCTCACCGTGGGGAGGAAACCAGCCCCCAATCTAGACAGGTGTGGGGTGCACTGTCCCCAGAAGCCACTCTCATCTCTCAGAAAAGGGGCACTGTGCTTGTATTAGAAGATCAGGTGCTTGAGGAGCTTTCGGATGCCCAAGCCCACAAGAGCTGGTGCATTGCTTGGGGAGCCCAGGGGCCCATGGGCCAGAGGGACTGCTCAACTGTGAGAGGCTCCCGGCTTCTCCAGTCCCACACACAGCTGCACTGGCTCCCCTTGGGGAGGACCTGGAGACCCTCAGAAGGGGGTGGCTTGGCGGGGTTAGGGTGAGTGGGGCCTGCCTTCTTGGGAGACCAAGGCTGTGTGGCCCTGAGTCTCTGTGCTAACAGTGCTTCCTCGGTGCCACACTGGACAGAATCCTCCGCCCTGCCTGGGTGCCTGTGGCCCCTTCCCGTCCAGAGGAGCAGCTGAACCGGAGCGCCTCGACACCACCCACCACAGAGCCAGGCCAGGGCCCGAGATGGGGTCCCCGGCAGGCGGCCCGGAGCGTGCCGGTCCCGCAGCTGATGAGGGGCTGTCCCTGGCTGCCCTGCACGCACACGTGGACCTGTGTCTGGGCTGCTCCCGCTGCACCCAGCGCCTCAATGAGAGCACCTACCTGCTGCGCAGTGGCGTGGAGCATGACTGTCCCCATGAGATCCTGCTGGCCCGCTCCAAGCGTGAGGCCGATCGCAAGACCTGGCGGCGGGTGGGCCGGAGGCCCAGCTTCCCACGGCCGGCACGCTACGCCGTGTGCCGCTACTACAGCCCCGGACGAGGCTGCCGTCACCACCACAACCAGTGCACCTTCGCCCGCAGCCCCGAGGAGGCGCTGGTCTGGACCTTCGAGCGTGGACACGGCGTCTCCCGCCTGAGGCTGAAGTTCGCGGTGCAGAGCAGTGGCGCTGGGGCCCCTGGCAGCCCGCCTAGTCCTGCTGCCACCATCCGGGCTGAGTTTGGAGGCCGTTTCCAGCTGCTCTGCTCTGGCTGCTTCCGGCGCCGCCCGCCGCGCCTCTGCCCTGTGGATGCTGGGGGCCGGTGCCCGGAGCACGGAGCCTGCCGCCCGCTCATGGCCCACGTGAGCACCGGCCACAGCAAGCAGCAGTTTGTGGAGGTGCGGCCGCAGCCCAATCGCAGGCATCCGCTGGCCTACTGCAGGTTTGTGGCGAGGGGGCGGCCGTGCCGGCATGGGGCAGCTTACTGCCAGTATGCCCACAGCGACGTGGAGATGGCGGTGTGGAAGGCCGAGCAGCAGAGCGGGCTGCAGCGCAGAGACCTGCTCTCACCCCACGATCCTGAGGGCAGCGGGAGTACCGTCCCCTTGGGCCAAACCCCCAAGCTCCAGCTGTACTGCCGCGCCTGCCTGCTCACCTGCTGCTCCCAGGAGGCCTTTGAGAACCATTGCGCGTCCCCGGAGCACGCCCGGATGGTGGCTTTCGACCCAGCTGTGCCCTGGGAGCACCGCGCCCCGCCTATGGGGCTCTCCCGGTTCCAGCTCTGCCCCAGGTAAGCGCAGCCATGGTGAGGGTGTGGGGACCGGGATCCCAGGCCACTGGGCTGCAATGCAGGGACCTTTGCCCACTGCCTGCCTGTACAATGGGCTGAGACCCTTGGCCTCGGAGGTGCTGGGCCTTGTCGACGGCACACGGTGCACAGCACAGGCGAGGCCCCGGCTCCCCGCCAGCATGGAGTCTCACGGCCCTGACGACCTCTTCCCTCCCCAGCCCCGACATCTGCGAGTATGGGGACGCCTGCACGAAGGCTCATTCAGCACAGGAGCTGCAGGAGTGGGTGCAGCGGGCACAAGCGGTGGAGCTGCGGAAGCAGGAGGCCTGGCAGGAGGGGCTGGTGTCCTATCAGGCTCGGCTGCTGGATGAATACCAGCGCAGCAGCAGCGAAGTCCTTGTGGTAAGCAGGAAGGGGCCAAGTGAGGGAGCAGGGCCAAATGAGGGGTGGAGCCAAATGAGGGGTGTGTGTGTCAAGTTAGGGGCAGGGCCAAGTGAGGAAGGGTGGGGCCAAGCGAGAAGTGGGGTGGGGCTGAGGGAGTGGGGTGAGGAAGTTGGAGGCGGTGAAGGGGGTGGGAGGCAGGGTGGGTCCACCTAGCTGACCACCAAGCCCCCTTGCAGCTGGCTGAGACTGTGGATGGCGTGTCGGTCTCCTGCGACCAGCTCCTGGTGCGTGAGGCCAAAGGGAGGACTGCCCAGCATTGCTGGACATTTGACATCCACTCGGAGGTGAGGAGGCCACTGCCTGAGGCCTGTGGGTGGAGGGTGCCCCAGGGGACGATAACCATGCTGGGCAGAGGTTGAGAGTCTGGAGTTTGCGTGCCCTGGGCGGACCCTCAGCCTCTGTGCCCCATTTCCTCACCTACAAAGCCAGGTGGTCACCATGACCTGCGAGTCCCACACTGTGTGTAGCACCTTGCTTTGTGCCCACAGGGACCTCTAGGCAGGCTCTGCAACCCCATTTCACAGATGGGAAAACTGAGGCTCAGGGTGAGCAGCCTGCTGAGGTCACACAGCCAGGAAATTGGCTATGGGTGGGTCTGGGGTCCTCACCACCAGTCTCCTTCCCCAGGACCCCCTGCTGCACGTGGCTCTCCTCAAGCTGGAACTGGGAGCCGACTTCTCATTGGTGACCCGCGGGCCGCGGCACCCGGGCCAGCTCTATGCCGAGGGGGAGCACTTCCGCGTGCCTGGCTCCCCGGCCCACTTCCAGGTGGCGGTGCACGTGCAGGGAGCCTCTTTCGGCACCTTCGAACAGTGGGTGGTCTTTGACTTTGGACGCCGGCCGGCGCTGCTGCGAAAGCTGGGACTGCGGCTAGGCCGGGTTTGCGGCCCAGGGCTCCCGGGGGACCCAGCGCCCACCCCCCCCCAGGAGCTGGAGCGCTGGCACACGGGCAACCGCCAGGTAGTGCCCAGCGTGGAGCGGACCGCTGAGCAGGCAGCCCTGATGGCCAAGTACAAGACACCCGCCCTGGCCCTGGAGTTCAGCCCCAGCGGCCGCGTCCACGGGCCCCTCACCTGTGCCAACTACCGGCAGCGGATGCATCAGTTTCTCTACGAGGAAGAGGCGGCGCGGCAGCGGCTGGTGGCCAAGTGAGTGAAGGGGGGTGGGCAGGGAGGTGCAGCCGCTGGGGCCTCTGAGCTGACCAGACGTCCCCACAGGCTGAACCTGCGAGCCCAGGTGTCCCTGAAGACGGTGCTGCAGACACCTGCCGTGGGCCTGCTGCTCGCACCGTCCGGGTCACTCTACGCCGAGGTCACCCTGCCCACCTCCCTGATGCCAGATACGGACCAGGGCTTCCTGCTGGGCCGGGCGGTTAGCACAGCCCTGGTGGCTCCTGTGCCGGCACCTGACGACACAGTGTTCGAGGCGCGCCTGGAGGCCCGGGCCAGCTCCCAGCAGGTGCTGTGGTTGCTGCTGTCAGCCCACTGTTGTGCGGCCCTGGGGCTGCAGCCGGAGACCAGTCCTGTGCTGGAGATACAGTTCCAGGTTGACCCACTGACCTTCCGCCTCTGGCACCAGGCGGTGGATGAGCTGCCTGAGGCACAGCTGGTGCTGCCCCATCTGCCAGCCTGTGCCCCACCCTGCCCACGCCCTGTCCCAGCCGCCCTACGCGGCAACAGAAAGCAGAAGCTGGCCATGGCGCTCATCTCTGGCGGCCCTGGGGGCCCGAAGCCCATCCCCCCACTGCTCATCTATGGTCCCTTCGGCACTGGCAAGACCTACACCTTGGCCATGGCCTCCCTGGAGGTCACCCGGCAGCCCCACACCAAGGTGCTCATCTGCACACACACCAACAGGTGAGCCGCCCCCCCGCCGCCCCACACTCGCCGAAGGTGAGGGCGTGATGAGGGCCCTCCTTCCTCTGGGGCTCAGCCGTGCAGTAGGGTGGGGTGGCATCACCCCAAGAGAGAGGCCGAGACTGGGCAGACAGGGTCTCAGGTCTGGGTTTTGGCTGGTCTTGGGCTCACTATAGGCAGCTGCCTGAGCCACCCTGAGCCCCCAGGCTCTGGAGGGTGACCAAGGTCCGGCCGTCCACCCTGGGTGGGCAGAGCATCCCGCCGGGCCTGCTCCCCCACTCTCCCAACCCCTGCAGCTGGTTGGCCTGGTCCCCGGGCTGAGGCGGGGCAGGAGGCAGTCTGCACTTCAGGCCATATACAGGCCCTGCCCAGCCTGCACTGGGCCAGGGCGCCACCATGGTGGTGCTGGACCAAGGAGAAGGCGTGGTGGGTGCAGCTTGGCTGTGCCAGCGCTTCCTGGGTGAGGATGCGTGTTTGTTTTTACAGCAGCACAGATTTCTCTCTCAGCCCTGGAGTTCCTCTTTGGCCACTGTGGTTTCCTAGTCCCACCAACACTGCCTGCTGCTGCTTGGCTGGGGGTTCTGCTTCACTGCCGTGGGGAATTCCCTTCTCCCCATCCCTGCTCTGGGTGGTGGTGGTCTTGGCTGGGGACTGGGGCTGGGGGCTGAGGCTGG
>NW_004443944.1:583893-593042 GCF_000243295.1 Trichechus manatus latirostris
GGCTGGGGCTGGGGGCTGGGGCAGGCAGGTATATGGGAGAGGCCCAGGGATCCCCAGGTTCTCGGTGGTGCCATCCTGGGGCCTGAGGGACTGGGATGGGGGTGGGGTGAGGCTGGCTCACCTGGGTGATGCCAACAGCCCTCCTCTGGCCTCGCTGCCCTCTTGACCTGGGAGCTGGGGAGCCAGGTCTCACTGCACACCTGCTGAAATGTCCTGGGCCGCCATGACAGCCACAGACCAGGAGGCTGAAAACCACAAAAATGAGTCCTCTCACAGGTCTGAGGCCAGAAGTTCAAAATCAGGGTGTCGGGCAGGGCGGCGCTCCCTCCTGAGGCTCCAGGGTGGATCTTTCCTTGTTGCTTCCAGCGTCTGGTGGCCCAGGCGTCCCTGGGCTCATGGCAGCATTGCTCCAGTCTCTGCCTTCCTTGTCACAGGCCCTTCTCTCTTCTAAGGCACTTGTCATTGATTTAGGGCCCTCCCACATCCAGGATGATTTTATCTCTAGATCCTTAACTAATCACATCCCAAAATATCCAAACAAGGTCACACAGTTTCCAAGGGCTAGGATGTGGGCATATCTTTTTTAGGGACACATATCAACCCACTACTTCCTCTGACGCCCGTCAGAGCTGAGCTCAGGTCACTTCCAGCCACTCCAGGTGGCCGTGGGCCGTGGCCCCGGCTGTTCCACTCCTGCCTCCCCCACTCTTGGGTCTCAGCTCAGATGTCACCTCCTGGGGGAGGCCCACCCCCGACTACCCAGGCGCTCTGGGCTTTTCCCGGACCCCCTGCCCCTTTGTGTGTTTGTCCCCTCTGCTGACACTGACGCCCCCAAGGTCGGGCAGTGTCTGTGCCTCACGGTGACGTCTCTGCCCCAGTGCGGCTGACATCTACATCCGGGAGTACTTCCACGGCCATGTCAGCAGCGGCCACCCCGAGGCCACACCGCTCCGGGTGATGTACACGGACCGCCCTCCGAGCCAGACGGATGCAGCCACGCTGCGGTACTGCTGCCTGACCGAGGACGGCCGGGCCTTCCGCCCACCGACTCGGACCGAGCTGCAGCGGCACTGTATCGTGGTCACCACCACCTCCCAGGCATGCGAACTCAGGGTGCCTGCCGGCTTCTTCTCGCACATCCTTATCGACGAGGCAGCCCAGATGCTGGAGTGCGAGGCCCTGACCCCACTACGCTACGCCACGCCCCACACTCGCATAGTCCTGGCGGGCGACCACCTGCAGGTCACACCCAAGCTCTTCAGCGTGGCCGGCAGCCAGGCGGCAAGTCACACGCTGCTCAACCGCCTGTTCCTCCACTACCAGCAGGAGACGCACGCGGTCTCCCGGCAGAGCCGTGTCGTCTTCCATGAGAACTACCGCTCCACCCAGGCCCTGGTGGCCTTTGCCTCTCGCCACTTCTACCTGGCCCAGGGCAACCCCATCCACGCCAGCGGCCGGATCCCTCGCCACCCCCAGCACTACCCACTCATGTTCTGCCATGTGGCAGGTACCCCTGAGCGGGACATGTCTCAGACCTCCTGGCTCAACCCGGCCGAGATCCTCCAGGTGGTCGAGAAGGTGCGGGAGGTTTATGACACCTGGCCCCCCTGCTGGGGTGGCCGGGAGCAGCAGCACATCTGCGTAGTGTCCCACGGCGCCCAGGTGAGCCTGTAGCCGTCAGGAGCGGGGCTGTCCCTTAGGCTCCGATGGGCCTATGTGCACCCATCTCTGCCTTGTGAGCCTCAGTTTCCCCATCTGTTAGAGGGGCCGAAGTCTTTGCTGGGGCTCCCAGGACTCAATGTCCTGTCCTGTCTGTCCATGTGGGGGGGCAGGCGGAGATGCCAGCCCTGTGTGTCCCTCAGGGGGCAGGAGGACGGAGGCTGGGCCCAGCCTGCCTGGCTGGTCTCGGCTGACCTGCTGACCCGCTGTGTCTCCAGGTCGGCGCCCTGAGGCAGGAGCTCAGGAGAAAGAACCTGGCCGAGGTGTCTGTGGGCAGCTTTGAGATCCTGCCAGGTGGGTGGGGCTGAGGGCCAGGGCCAGGCCTGAGCCCGAGCTTCCCTCGCACTGCCCAACCACCCCGTGGTGGGGGTATGACAAGCGGGATGGGGCACGTCTGTAAGCAGGCCAGCCGCCCCCACGTAGGGGCCTGGGAACCAGCCTGAGAATAGCCCTGCCCGCTACCTGTCTGGGGCCAGCCGGCCTGAGCAGACCCCCGACTTGTGTCTCTCCAGGGTGGGAGTGGGTCCCTCGGCCCACTGACCCCCAGCCTCCTGACCCCCCAGCCCCTGGGCCTCTGACCCCCCAGCCCCCACCCCCTGACCGATGTCCCTCACAAGGTGGGAGCAGGTGCCTCGGCCCACTGACCCCGCAGCCTCCTGACCCCCCAGCCCCTGGGCCTCTGACCCCCCAGCCCCCACCCCCTGACCGATGTCCCTCACAAGGTGGGAGCAGGTGCCTCGGCCCACTGACCCCGCAGCCTCCTGACACCCCCAGCCCCTGGGCCTCTGACCCCCCAGCCCCCACCCCCTGACCGATGTCCCTCACAAGGTGGGAGCAGGTGCCTCGGCCCACTGACCCCCAGCCTCCTGACCCCCCAGCCCCTGGGCCTCTGACCCCCCAGCCCCCACCCCCTGACCGATGTCCCTCACAAGGTGGGAGCAGGTGCCTCGGCCCACTGACCCCGCAGCCTCCTGACACCCCCAGCCCCTGGGCCTCTGACCCCCCAGCCTCCACCCCCTGACCGATGTCCCTCACAGGGTGGGAGCAGGTTCCCTGGCCCCCTGACCTCCCGGCCTCCACCCCTCTGACCTGTGTCCCCTCAGGGCGGGAGTTCCGGGTGGTGGTGCTGAGTACCATCCACACCTGTGACAGCCTGCGCGGCCCCGGAGTGACAAGCATGGAATTCTTCATGGAGGCCCGCGTGCTCAACACCATCATGACAAGGGCCCAGTCGCAGGTGGTGGCCGTGGGCGATGCGGTGGCCCTCTGTTCCTTCGGGGCCTGCAGCAGACTGTGGAAGAGCTTCATCCGGGAGTGCGTGGAGCACGGCAGCGTCTGTCCCCAGGGGCTCTCGCTGGAGCAGATTGAGCAGGGTGTGGCTCAGGTGCAGCGCTGGCCCCCTGGGGGCCGGCCAGCAGCAGCCCTCGGAGCAGAGAGGGCTGGGGCGGCCCCGGAGAACACGGCAACAGGGGAGCCCCCACTGGAGCGTGCCACAGCCAAGGAGGGTGCAGCTACACCAGAGACCACGGCCGCAGGGGAGGAGAGGACAGTGGCAGGGGATGCAGCAGCAGGCGCAACAGCCACAGGGCCAGTGGCTGGAGGGAGCCCAGCTGCCGAGGAGGCGGCCACGGTGAAAGTAGAGGCGGGGGCCACGGCCGATGGGGAGACAGTGCTTGAGGACCCTGAGGACTCTGGGTCTGATTTCTGGCCGTTGGACGGGGAGCTCAATGCCGACGACTCCATCCTGAAGGAGCTCCTGGACGAGAGCCGGAATGTGACGGTGACCGTTCGAGAGGATGGGCTGTTGGACACTGTGGCCGGGCCCACGTTGGCGCACCAGGCCCACCAGTACGTGAACCTGCCCCCTGCCAAGCTCCGAAGGCTGCTCCGAGCTGAGCCTGAGACATACCGCCGCTGCACCTTCCTGCGGGAGACCTTCGAGCGGGCGACGGCTGTGGCGCTGGATGGTGCAGGGCCCGGCACCTTCCAGGTCAAAGGCCGCCTGAACTGCGGCATGGCCTTCACAGGGGATGAGGTGCTGGTGCAGGTCCTGCACAAGGCTGGCGACGATGAGGTGCCCGTGGGCCGGCCACAGGGCCGCGTGCTGGGCGTGCTGAAGCGCTGCCGACGAGAGCTGGTCTTCGTGTGCAGGATGGACACGTGGGATCCCCGCATCATGGTCCCCATCGACAACTCTGTGACCAAGATCTTCGTGGCTGAACTGAAGGACCCACAGCTGGTGCCTATCCACCGCCTGCTCCGGGGCCGCGTGCAGCACGTGGGGCATGAGAGGCTGTTGGGCGCAGCGCGGCACACGCGGCTCTTCCGGGTTCGAATCGTGCTGTGGAGGGAGCGCTTCTACTACCCGCTGGGCATCGTCCTGGAGGTGCTGCCCGAGACTACCACCTGGGACCGGTGCCTGCGTGTACTTGACCTGGAGTACGGCCTGCAGGAGCCCTCGCCGGACCCGGCTGCCATCGCCAAGGTGCTGCAGAGGTACCGCTTGGAGCTCAGCCGTGCACCTGGCCAGCGTGAGGACTGCCGCGGCTTCCTGACCTTCACTGTGGACCCCCAGGGTGCCTGCAACCTGGACGATGCCCTCAGCGTCCGGGATCTGGGCCCCCAGTATGAGGTGGCCGTGCACATTGCCGATGTGGCCACCCTCCTGCCCCGGGACAGTGCACTGGACGTGGAGGCCCGCCGGCAGGGCACCGCCTTCTACGCGCCTGACCGCGAGCCGGTCCCCATGCTGCCGGCCAGCCTGTGCCAGGATGCGTTCAGCCTCCTGCCGGGTCAGGACCGCCTCGCCATCTCTCTCTTCCTCACCATCGAGAAGAGCAGCGGCCAGCTGAGCGGCCAGCGATTTGCCCCTTCTGTGGTCCGCTCCACCTGCCAGCTATCCTACGAGGAGGCCGAGCAGATGATCCGGTCGCATCCCGGAGCCGACCAGGAGCTGCCGCCCTGCCTGGACTCGGTGGACGCCTGCGTCGTGGCCGCGTTCCACTTCTCCCAGACCCTGCGCCAGTGTCGCCTGGGCGGCGACTGCCATTACGAGCAGCCGAGCGAGGACAGTGTGCTGGGCTTCCGCGCGGCCCACACCATGGTCAAGGAGTACATGGTTCAGTTCAACAGCAGCGTGGCTGAGTTCCTGGTGGGCAGCGACCAAACACAGACGGTCACGCCCCTGCGGTGGCAGCCGGCGCCCAGCAGCACCCAGCTGGACACCCTGAGCAAGAAGCACTGTGGGCTGGTCCCTCTGTCGCTGCACCTCCGCCAGCATCTGCATGGCCACACCCTCCCCAACACAAGGCTCTGCCTGCTGGCCTCGCTCTGGAGGCAGCTGCAGCTGGCCGCCCAGGCCCAGGACTTTGGCCAGATGGTGGACCTCATCACCACCGATGACCTGCACCCCTCGCTGGCCCCTGCCTGCTTTGAGCTCTGCAAGGCCCTGGGCCGCTCAGCGTTCGGCCGCTCCAGCCTTGGTGAGCAGCAGCCGGCTGCCCATCACTCGCTGCAGGTATCCTGGTACGCGTGGGCGTCCTCCCCCATCCGCCGGTACATGGATGTGGTGCTGCAGAGGCAGGTCCTGCTGGTGCTGGGCCTCGGCGGGCCCACCTACTCGGCCAAGGACATCGACGGGCTCTGCCGAGACTTTGGACGCCAGCATGCACGCGCCCAGAGCTACCAGCGCCGGGCCTACAGCCTGCGCCTGGCCTCACACCTCCAGGCCCAGCCTCGGGACAAGCTGGGCTTGGCCGTAGACGTGGAGGCAGGCGCCCGTTGCTTCCGGGTGCTCTTCCCCGCGGACCGAGAGAGCCTGCCTGAGCCCTGCCCCGTGCACCACCGTGGCCTGCAGCTGGCCGAGCCCCCCCGGCCCCTGGAGGGCCTGCCCGGCCTGCTGCTCCGGTGGCGTCGCCGCATCTACTCAGTGCTGGACGATGGGCATTGTGCGCCACGGCCCGGCACCCTGCTCGACCAGCATACTCAGCCCATGGACCCGGTGCTGTGGCGGAGGCTGCTGGAGCTTGTGGAACAGCAGCGCTGGCCGGAGGCGGCCACCCTGGTCCGGGAGCAGGGTGCCAAGGAGTCACAGCCACGGGAGCTGGGCTGGGTGGCACGGAGCCCCTGTGGGCACTTCGTGGAGGTGGTGCGGGAGCTTGGCCGCGGGGACGTGCTTCAGGTGCAGCTCGGTGCCTCCTTGCAGCGCGGCATCCTGGTGCCGGCCCTGCAGGTGTGGACTGCAGCACCTGGGCTCAGCCTGTGCTTAGAGCACGTGGAGAAGCCTGGAAACTGCTTCTCAGGCTGCGTGCCCCAGCCGGCGCCGGACCGCTTCGCCAACCTGGACGAATATGCTGGCGTGTGGGGCCCGTTCTGTGCCCTGGAGTCGGCCACCAGCGCGGTGGCCGAGAATGACTCCATCACTCTGCAGCAAGTGGGCATATGCTGGGACAAGGAGCGGACACCACGGGGGCAGCTGCAGGGTACCTTCTGCCTGGACGCCGCCTTCCTCCATAAGCACAGCATCGACGTCAGCTTTGGCTACTGCTACCTCTGCATCCAGCTCGGGGGGCTGCCAGCGCCACCCAACGCTGGGGAGCCCCCCACCAGCCTTGGCCCGCACCTGAGCATCGACCCCAACACCTACACCTGGGTGGCTCACGGGCTGACTAAGGAGAGGGACGTGGAGGAGGGCCCGGCGGGCCAGCGTGAAGCCCCCGGGCAGGTGCACTTCTATGTCCACCACATAACCACGGAGAAGGTTCCGGAAGAGGTGTTGAGACCCGGCACCCTCTTCACCATCGAGGTGCTGCCTAAGCAGCTTCCAGACCTGTGAGTGGTTCCCCGGGCAGGAGGGAACGGGGTGGGGGGCAGCACCCCCACCCCCAAGGGGCCTGTGGATTTCCCAGTATTCATCTTCTCCCCCACCTGTCCAGACGCAAGGAAGAAGCAGTACACAAGCTGAAGGAGGCGTCCCCACTGGTCGTTAGCATTGCCCTGGGCCTGCCCATCCCCCGGCCCCCCCACCGCCCCCCGAGACACCCTCCTGGCCAGCAGCCCCACCACAGAGGTAGGTCTGGGTGGGGAGCACGGGGCGGGTCCGGGGCTTGGGGGCACACCCCCCAGGCCCTTCTCCTGCCTCTTCCTCCTGCACCCCGTCCTGGTGCTGGGGTGGTCCGGCCCTCCCACCCTCCCCTCCTGCCCCACCCAGTGGCCCCCAGCAGCCTCCTGAAGCGGCAGACCTATGACATCCCTGGAGGCCGCCACAAGCTGAACCCCAGCCAGACCGGGGCTGTGCGGGAGGCTCTCAGGAAGCAGTTCACGGTCATCCAGGGCCCTCCAGGTGAGGGCAGGTGGGCAAGACGGTCCAGCTGGGCAGGTGGGGCGGGGCCTGGAAGGCAGGGCGGAGCCTGGCAGGCGGGGCGGGGCCTGGCAGGCGGAGTCGGGGGCGGTGCGCTCACTAGTTCTGCGGCAGGCACCGGGAAGACGGTCGTGGGCCTACACATCGTGTTCTGGTTCCACAAGTCCAACCAGGCGCTGGTGCCTGCAGGCAACAGGCAGAGCGTCCCCTGCATCTTGTACTGCGGCCCCTCCAACAAGTCGGTGGATGTCCTGGCAGGTACGAGGCTGGGAGGAGGGCATGGGAGGAACTCTCCTGGGGCCACAGGGACCGTGCCTCACCTCTCTGATGCCTCCAGGGATGCTCCAGAGCTGGAGGGAGGAGCTGAAGCCCCTTCGCGTGTACAGTGAGCAGGCTGAGGCCACCGAGTTCCCCGGGCCAAGCCTGGGCAGCAAGAGCCTGCCCAGGAAGACCCCTCGGGAGGGAAAGCCAAACCGGAACCTCAGGTGCGGCCTCACCACCCAGCCGTCCGTTGGTCGATCTGTGTGTGGGGCAAAGGGCAGAGCCGTCCAGGCGGGCAGGATATGAGGAAAGAATGGGGCTTCATGGAGGCCTCCCCCACCCCCAGGAACATCACCCTGCACCATCGGATCCGTCAGGCCCCCAACCCGCACGCAGAGGCCCTCAGGGCATTTGACAGCCGGGTGCAGGAAGGGAACATCTTCTCTGAGGAGGATGTCACTGTGTAAGTGGCTGGGGTGGGGGCATAACGCCGTCTCCTGGTGTGGGTGTCCCAGCATGACCCGGCGGCGTCCTCTGTGCAGGTACAAGAGTACGCTTAAGAAGGCGCGGCAGTTCGAGCTGAGCCAGCACACGGTCATCCTGTGTACCTGCTCCTGTGCGGCCTCGGTCAGCCTCAGGAAGCTGAACATCCGGCAGGTCCTGGTCGATGAGGCGGGCATGGCCACGGAGCCCGAGACCCTCATCCCTCTGGTGCACTTCTCCAAGGCTGAGAAGGTGGGCAGCGGGCGCAGCCGGGCAGGGCACTGGGATCCTCGATGGGGTTGCTGGGTGTGGCTTCCACCTGGGGCGTGCGGGGGGTGCAGGTGTGAGGGTCTCTGTCGGGTGGAGACGGTGGGGGGCCAGGGTACCTGGGGGCCAGGCCTGCTCACTCCTCCGGGTGGTGCCTCCGTCCAGGTGGTGCTGCTGGGGGACCATAAGCAGCTGCGGCCAGTGGTCAAGAGTGAGCACCTGCAGAACCTGGGGCTGGAGCGCTCCCTTTTTGAGAGGTACCACGCTGACGCCTACCTGCTGGACACGCAGTACAGGATGGTGAGCCTGCCCAGCTCAGCCCTGGGGCCTAGAGATGCCAGTGCCCCCTCCCCTACTGCCTCCGTCCCCTACCCTGGCCTCAGCCTGGACCCAAAGCTTCGTAGATGGGTGGGGAGTGGGCTCCTCCCCACTCACTGACCCTCCCCTGCAGCACAAGGACATCTGCGCCTTCCCCTCCACGGAGTTCTACAAGCGCAAACTGAAGACCTGGCAGGGCCTGCGGCGGCCACCCAGTATCCTGGGCCACGCAGACAGGGAGAGTTGCACGGTCATCTTTGGACACCTGCAGGGCTGTGAGCAGAGCCTGCTGGTGTCCACGGATGAAGGGAACGAGAATTCCAAGGCCAATCTGGAGGAGGCGGTGGAGGTGGTGAGTGTGGGCAAGATCCTGCCTGGGGGGCTTCCTGGAGGAGGAAGGAGTCAGAGGGGCTTCCTGGAGGGGGGGGGGAGTCACAGAGGGCTTGCTGGAGGAGGAAGAGGGAGTCAGGAGGGCTTCCTGGGAGAGAAGAGAGACCAGGGGTGTTTCTGGAGGAGGAAGAGGAGAGGAGTGGAGGGGCTTCTTGGAGGAGGAAAAAGGAGTCAGGAGTGCTTCCTGGAGGAGGAGGAGGATGGGTCAGAGGGGCTTTCTGGAGGGAAAAGGGGGCTAGAGGGTGTTTCTGGAGGAGGAGGAAGAGCGGGTTGGGGGCTTCCTGGAGAAAGAGGAAGAGAGGGTTGGGGGCTTCCTGGAGGAAGAGGAAGAGAGGGTTAGGGGGCTTCCTGG
>NW_004443944.1:593142-618869 GCF_000243295.1 Trichechus manatus latirostris
GAGGAAGAGAGGGTTGGGGGCTTCCTGGAGGAAGAGGAAGAGAGGGTTAGGGGGCTTCCTGGAGGAAGAGGAAGAGAGGGTTAGGGGGTGTCCAGGGTAGAGCAGTGACCAGGGCCCCAGCTTCAGCTTCACCAGCACCATCTGCGGCCCCTCAGGTCCGCATCGCCAAGCAGCTGACTCTGGACAGGACAGTGAACCCCAAGGACATCGCCATCCTCACGCCCTACAATGCACAGGTGGCCGAGATCACCAAGCGGCTTCTGCAGGAGGGTGTCACTGGAGTGACCGTGTCCTCCATCACCAAGAGCCAGGGTGAGGCTGTGGGTGGGCACAGGTGGGTGGGCACGGGTGGGTGGGCACAGGCAAGGGTCTCACCGTCTCCCCCAACCCCCATGCCTCCCAGGGAGCGAGTGGCGCTACGTGCTGGTGAGCACTGTCCGCACGTGCCCCGAGGGTGAAATTGACCAGCGGCCCACCAAGAGCTGGCTCAAGAAGTTCCTCGGCTTCGTAGTGGACCCCAACCAAGTGAACGTGGCCATCACCCGCGCCCAGGAGGGGCTCTGCCTCATTGGTGAGGGCAGGATCTTGACTACAGGAGGCAGATGGGGTGGGGGTGGGGTTCTCCTGGGGCGGGGCCCCTCCCAGGGGTGGGACAGCCTGGCTGGGGCTGGCCAGGGGGCGGGGCTCCCCAGGGGCTGGGTAGCCCCTGACTCCTACCCCTCCCAGGAGACCACCTCCTCCTTCGCTGCTGCCCTCTCTGGCGAAGATTCCTGGATTTCTGTCACTCTCAGCAGAGCCTCGTGCCCGCCCACCTGGTGCGGGTCCGGAGGAGGCCAGCTGTGTCCCGCTGAAGAGCCCCCAGGCCCTCCTTTCCCCTTCTCCTCCTCCCCCTACCCATACAGGAGCGCAGAGGGTCCGTGACTCCTCCTCTGTGCTGCGCCCGCGAGGGCCCCACTCAGCGGATCCCATGTGCCTTCACGGCTGTCAGCCGACTGGCCACCAACGCAGGCCTCGCTGGGCCAGGGTCCCCAAGGCTGGGGACAGTGTCCTTCAGCAATAACGGCTCCTCCTGGGTCTTGGCTCCTCCTGGAGCCGAGCAGGCAGCCGGGCCCGCGTGGTCTGTGTAGAAACTTGAGGGAGAACTCGGGGTTGGGGCTCCCTGCTCTGCTGCTTCCCTGGAACATTTGGTGACGGGAAGCTTCTCAGCGTGGCCACATGAGAAGGCCCTCGTGTCACTGGGGAGTTTTGGGGTCAGGAAGGAAACTCCTTTGAGGCTGCTGCTGCTCTATCTTCGGGCACCATCCATAACCGCACTGGATGTTGTCCACAGAGACCAGCTTTTATTTTTTATTTTTAAATAGACCAAAAACCAGTGTTTTTTTGTTTTTTTTTTACTGGAACAGGGACCTTAGCCCCAGTTCAGGGCAAGGTACCCTCCCTGGAGGAAGGGGCCTTTCTCTCTCCACCGCTGCCTGAGTCTAACTCTGGGACCCACAGCCCTGTGTCCTTCAGGGGTTGCTGGGCAGGGGAAGTCGGGACCAAAGCCAACCCCCCACACCAGCCGCCACCCTGCTGGGATGTGGAGAGCTGGGTTGTGCAACACCGCTGGGGCGGCAGAGTGGACCTGGAGAGGCCTTGGGCCCACTGCGCGCTGCATCCCCCAGGTGCTGGCCTTGGCCGGCTCCCCGGGTGCAGGGGCCTTTGAGACAATTGGCCGGGGTGTCTTTGCAGGTTGGGACCTTCAGCTGCCCCTCTGGGTTGCAGGTCCGTGTCCTGCTTTCTGCCCCTGCCCAACCTTTCCTCCAGGCAGCTCTGGCCCCGGGAAACAGACCTCTCTGTCTGGGTGCAAGCCCACCTGCCTCTGCCTGAAGAGCCACCGCCGCGTGTCCGCGGGTGCTGTGCTTTGTTTACGTGAGCGGTGGGCCTCCCTCCCTGCCACGTGCTGCAGGCCCCGATCAACTTCTACATTCCAGCCCTTGTACCTCTCAGACTGCACTGTGACTGAATACAACTTTTATCATAAAGGCAATACTGAAAGCCCTTTCTGCTCCTCGTGGTTTGAGATCTCATGGGTGGCAATGAGGGGGGTCCTTCCTCTTGCTTTGGGGCTGGGACACAGCCATTGAGATCCTCTAGAGCCAACTGTGGATGACATGCTGGACATGCAGGGACGGGGAGGGTGGTGTCACTGTTGCACAGCTGAGGACACAGGGTCTGAGGGTTGTCTGTACCAGGATGGTAGGAGACTGGGGTGGGGGCTGCCGGGCCGGGACAGCCCATTCCACTGAACTCTGTTCCCAGGCTGGCTGGTCCCAAATGTGGCCATGGGGCCAAGTCCAAAGGCCCCGAGCTGCAGCCCTCAACAGTGTCTGGCCTGGTACTGGGTCTGAAATGACTCCCCTGGTGCCTTGGGCACCGACCCCACAACCGCCGTCCTCCCGCCCCCCCAGGCTGTCTGTGTGGCCATTTAGCATCTGCCTATTTTTCGGCTGAGTCCACACTGCCTAGAACAGGGCCGGCCAGCAGATGGCGCTCGCCTGTGAACTGAAGGAGGGCACCTTTCTTGGAGAAGGGGGTGGCAGGAGGGCAGGGCCTGGGCCCCCTAAGACTCTCCAGCACAGGGATCAGGTGAGCACGAGAGCCCCCGACGGAACAAGGCGTTGGCACAGAGAGCTCAGCATGGTCCAGCGAGTCGTGCTGCTCACTCCTGGGAGCTCAGTGGGTGGCTGCGGGAACACAGGGCAGGGCCTTGGAGGCGGTGCCAGGTGCTGGGAGTCCTCGGTATCTGGGCGGACGGGCTCTGCCTTCCAAGGGGCTTCTGTCTAGAGCAGCCATAGCGCGTGTACCCCAGACCTCACTGAGCCGAAGTCACAACTTCCTGGACCAAGGGGCGTTGGTGATCTGAAGGCCGCCTGGTGGGAAGACAGTGGCTGGAGGGTGGTCGGGCGGCTGCACTCAGGTGGTACCAGGAGGGGACTGAAGGCAGGGGATTGGGCTTCCGTTGCAATGAGGGTTGTGATTTTAAGTCAGGGGCGAGAATGGCGGCATCCACAGAGACAGCGCAAGGCAAGTGGAGGCGGGGCCCGCCGAAGAGGGTGGGAGGAACTGGGGCAGATGAGGCGGGGCCAACAGGGGCGGGGTGGGTGCAGGTCGGGGCTGGCTGCGGATGAAAGGGGAGAAGGCCCCCTGACCAGGAGCCAAGTGCCCTCCCTTCTTGAACCCCCACCCAAGGCCTCTGCGTCTCTGTGGTGTCCCTGGCCCACCTCCTCCCCTTCCCCCGTCCTGCCTTGCCCCCACCCCCCGCAGCCCCAGGATCTTCTCCCCTTCCCAGCCTCTGTCACATGAGTCCTCCGCCTCCATCCCCCATCATTTCTCAGGAGCATGATGACCCCCCGGACCCCCCCAGCCTGGGAATGGGGCATCCAGGAGATAGTCTCCATTGGCACAGGGTGCCCACGGAGAGCTTGACCCCTTGGATGCTGAGTAGGACTACGTGGGTGGGTCAACAGCTGGAGAGGCCTGTGAGGGGAGGCCCATCTGGAGCTGGGGGGTTGGGGCCTTTCTGATGCTGTTGGGGTTGTGACCCTCCATCCTTCTCATGGCGTCCCCATGAGTCAAAATTAACTCAACTGGGACAGGAAACCTCACTGACAGCAGCAAGCGGGCTAGATTGCCAGGAGCCGATGGAGGGGCCAGCCGCCGGAGGGAAGGCTGCCCAGGCAGTAGCCTCAGCAGTGTCTCCCTGCCCAACAGCTCACCGACTTCAGGACTAGGGGGCAGAGTCAATTTCAGCTTCTCTTGGGAAGAAGATAAGGCTTTTGTTGTCATTTTAGAGAAGTCCTCTGGGCCTCAGGCACCCTGGCTCCAAGGAAGCTGGGGAAGGGGCCATGATGCCGTGAGGGTGACTGAGCAGGACTCGGGGGACGGGGCAGCCAGGTAGACAGCCGGGGGGGCAGGTAGACAGCCTGGACAAGACAGCCTAGGAGGCAGGTAGACAGCCAGAGGGACACTGGAGCCCAGGTCACACCCCTAGGTCGCACACTCAGGATCAGCTGGGGCCTCGGTGGCAGAGTTCCTGGAGAAGTTATCGGCGGCTGGCACTTCCAGCTCAGAATGCTGCTGCCCCCCTGAAGGTGCAGTCTGGGGTTCCCTGGGGAAGGAGTGGGAGCCACGGGGACCTGGGCCTCCCTGGAAGAAGTCAGCTGACATGTCTGTCCGTGGCGTGTGTCTATACTCTTTATTAATGGATAAATACTAGAAAATCATCTGTCAGAAGGTGTGGTTGGGGGCAAGGCGGGTGGGCCCCGCCGGCAGGGGGCAGGCTCCTTCGGGGGGCCCCGGCTTGGTGTGCAAGGTGAGGCTGTCCCGCCACGGCTCGTACACCAGCGTGTAGCTCTCAGCCCTCTTAATGGTGAACTTGTAAGCACGGTTGGGCAGCAGGTTTCGGACCTCGAAGGTGCAGGCAGCCACCGGGATGAGGCCGCACTGCGTGCACTCCTGCTGGGTCCGTGGCTCCAGCAGCTTGAAGCGCAGCTCGAACTGCTCAGGGGAAGCCGGTTGGATGGTGACGAACCAGCGCAGGCTGACCCGGTCCTGGTGGGCCACCGACTCCTTGCGGTCGAACATAACGGGCACTTTGGTGCTCAGCACGAGCCGGATATGCGGGACCTTGGTGGCGCTGATGTCCGACACCAGCCGGTGCTTGATGTACAACCGCCCTGGCACCATCATGGCCAGGAAGTTGTCCATGACGGCCGACAGGTCTGCCAGCCGCCGCTCCACACGCCGCCAGCCGGCCAGGAAAGGCCGAGGGTCGGGCGACTCCAGCAGGGCGTCCAGCTGGGCGCGGCCATGGTCCAGCTGCTCCAGCAGGTCGCCGAGCAGCAGCAGCTGGATCTTGGTCTGCGCTGTGCCCACTTTCTTCATGCGCCGGAACTTCCAGGGGTCGATGAGCTGGAACATGGTGTTGGGCAGCACCAGCGGGTTCTGGTCGCCAAGCGCCAGGTGCTTGGGCAGGATCTCGATGTAGAAGGAGCACTTCTGCAGCAGCTCCATGCGGGCGTGGTGGCGCTTGAGCAGGTGTGGGCTCAGGTCTGAGGTCAGGAACTCGCGAAGCGCGTTGCGGCGCTCCATGTAGGTCCTCCATGCCTCTGGCTCCAGCAGCTGCCCGTCCTCCACCTCTTCCACCTCCTCAGGGTCCAGGAAGGCCTGGGGACTGTCCAGCTTCATCTTGTCCAGGCCCAGGCCCGTCACCTGGAAGCTCATTGTCTGGGAGCTGGAGGGGGAGGGGAGGCATGAGCAGGCCTGTCGGTTGCTCTCACCCTCCCTGCTGTGGGGGCCCATCCCAGGCCCACAGGCCTCTGCTGCCCACCCCAGGGCACATCAGTGTGGGTGACCCAGGCCCACTGCCCCCCACACCGGGCCTTCTGTCCTCCCCTGGGGGAGGGGCTGTGGGGAGCACTTCTCTCTGGGAGGAGGAGCTGGAGGGCAGATTGTCAGTCATGGTAACCAGACAGTGCAGGGGCCTCAGTTTCTCGTCTGTGAAATGGGGTGATGGTGCCTCCCCAGGGCTGTCGAGAGAATTCAGTGTGACCCTGAGTGGCAGTGGACACCCCTTGGGGACACCACTGCTTTATGGGTTCCTCTCCATCCACAGCTGCAGGTGCAGAGCCGGGAGCAGGCTCCCCAGACAGCCTGCGTGTGGCTGGGGCCAGCACCACCCAGAGCCTCGGCTCTGAGGACCAGTGAATCATTTCACAGATGGGAAGTCTGAGGCACGAAGCTTTGCTCTCCTCCCTCTCCAGGCCTGGGTTCCCAGCTCCAGGCCTCAGCAGGAGGGGCCCGGCACCCCAAGCCATGCTCAGCTTTAGCCCCAGGCTTTTATCTGGGGTGAGGGGGAAGCCCAAACCAGGACCCCAGGACCCCTGGCCTAAGTCAGGCTCTGGAGGAGGCTGGGGTGGATTCAAACCAGCGTCTGGAGGAAAATCTTGCCTCCTCCGGATCTGACAAGGGGCCAAGGAGTTTCCCAGCTGCAACAGCCTTCCAGTGGGAAAACCACAGCGGGACTGGCGGGAAACCCGGGGAAGGGGCCGCCTTGCGCTCTCAGCCCCGCCCCCCGACCCGCCTCCCTCCCCCCAGGCCCACCTCCACGCCTCGCGCTCCCCAGCCCCGCCTCCTCGCGCTCCCCGACTCGCCTCCCCGCGCACCCGGCGCCAGCCTCCCGGCCCGTGACGCTTCCCGGGCGCCCACTTGCGGCGCCCACTTGCCCTGTCTCAGCGAGCGGAGCGGAGCCGTGGGGCGTACTGCGTGCAGAGCCTCGCGCAGGGGATGTACAGCGGGTTGCCAAGGGGACCGAGGGCCGTTGTGACGCCCCGCTGGTCCCAGGGGATGGGGGTGGGGCGGAAAACCCGGGAGGTCCCTCTCGTCTCGCTTGACCGCGGCAGCCAGCCGGAGAGGCCCGGGAAAGCCGGGCGTCCCCCTTGGCCTGCGGGGTTGCGCGCAGATGGCTCGGGACGCGCCGAATGCGCCCAGGACCTCAGCCGGACGGTCCGCTCGTCCTCAGTCGGATCCTCTGCCCCAGGCCCCGCCCCCCATTTCAGCTTGGACAGAACTGTCTAGGCGCATCTCTCCCTTTCCTTGGGGACTCGGGGGGTCAGGACTCGCGCCCCTACCTGGGAGCCACCCCCCCCCCCGGGTGGCTGGCCTGAAAGCCTGGCTCGAAGTGGGGCTTCCATTCTGCGCAGAGGACCCCGTCCTATAGTCGTTCTGTGGGCACGGTGCTCCAGGGAGCCTCTGAGGCTTCTGGGTGTGGATCAGGACCCTCTGGGTTACCGGGAAGGGGGCTCCGACTGGCCACCTGCCCTCGGGAATCCCTCGGAGGCACTGGGGAAGACGACATAACTGCGTGAACTGGTAAATGGGAGTCGCTTGTCACAAGAGGACGTCCGTGTCTGACAGTCTGCAGGAAAGGGAGCAACCACACTCCCCCTCCAGGCTCCCCCTCTGCGGAGACTTGAGGATTCTCCCCTACCTGGGCACTGCCAGACCGGTGTGAGTGCTGGGCCTGGATAAATGGGGTCTCCATAGCTCCAGGGAACCCCCAAAGGAGTTCTCAGACCTCTCCCATCCCACCTGTAACCCCCAACTGGTCTTAGCACTTGTGGGGTCCCCAGTCAGCCCCCCACCACACCCCAGGCAACCTGGTCCATCTGACAGGGAAGTCCCACCTGGGCCCATCTTGAAGGGGTTTGGGGAGGGACGGGAGCCCTTTCTTGCCTCTGTCTTTGCTCCCACGGGGACCAGTGGTGGGGCCCTTTCCTGGGTAGGGCGTCTGTCCTTGAGCTGCCCCTCCCCCTAGCTGGTGTTCTGATCTCCTGGTGTCCTGTTCTGACCCACCCTGATGTGGAAGGTCTCTATCAGCGTGACCTCCCCATCCAGGCCTGGGCTTGGGACCCTAGGAGCGCGGGGCTGGGGAAGGAGTGGTGGGTGCGTTTCTGGCCCCCTCATCGTGCGGCTGCAGCAATATGTCAACAGACAGCTGTCAGAAATTCAGGCCGGATTCAGAAGAGCGCGGGTAACCAGGGATCTCATTGCCGATGTCAGATGGATCCTGGCTGAAAGCAGAGAATACGAGAAAGATGTTTACCTGTGTTTTATTGACTATGGCGAAGAATATTGAATACACCATGGACTGCCAGAAGAACGAACAAATCTGTCTTGGAAGAAGCACAACCAGAATGCTCCTTAGAAGCAAGGATGGAGAGATGTCTCACATACTTTGGACATGTTGTCAGAAGGGATCAGTCCCTGGAGAAGAACACCATGCTTGGTAAAGTAGAGGGTCATTGAAAAAGAGGAAGACCCTCAACGAGATGGAGTGACACAGTGGTTGCAACAATGGGCTCAAGTATAACGTTTGTGAGCATGGTGAAGGACCGGGCAGTGTTTTGTTCTGTGGTACATAGGGTTGCTTTGAGTCAGAACTGACTCGACAGTACCTAACAACAACACCCTGCGTGGGCCTGTGCTCAGTAAGGGTTAGCCACTGTTGTCCTCGTCTTTGTTGTTACCTACGGGTCTGAGGCACATGAGTGGATTCGGAGAGGGGCTGCTATCTGAAGGTTGAGGGGGGCTGGAACTGGGAAAGGAGGAATGCTCCCCAGCCTTGCATTCCTCCCCCCGTTTCTTGGGCCAGAAACATCCTGGATCTTGGCCTCGTCTTTTTTTTTTTTTTTTTTTTTTTTGCTGTTTTTGGTTCCCAGATGATTTTTAAATTATTATGAAACTTTTTATTTTGAGATAACTGTAGATTCATACGCAGTCATAAGAAATGGCAAGATCCTGTGTACCTCGCCCAGTTTCTCCCGGTGGAGGTGGTGTTAGCTGCCATCAAGGCGGCCCTAACTCATGGTGACATCAAGTGTTACAGAGTAGAACTGCTCTATAATAGAGTTTTCTTGGCTGTAATTTTTACAGAAGCAGATTGCCAGGACTTTCTTTCACAGAGCCGTTGGGTGGCTTCCAACTACTAACCTTTAGGTTAGCAGCTGACTGCAAACCGCTTGCACCCCTCAATGGTAAGATCTTCCAAAACTGTCATACACTGTCACAGCAGGACATTGCCATTAACACAAAGACACAGGAGGCTCCACTCCACCTTTTATAGCCCCTCCCCCCATTCCCACCCTCCTCGGCCCCCTGCAACCACAGACCTGGTGTCCAGCTCTATAACTGTGTGATTGGGAGAATGCTGTGTGATGGAGCCGTGCCGTGTGTAACCTTCTAGGTGGCTTCTTTCCTACAGCGTAACTCCTGGAGATCCGTCCAGGTTGTTGCCTGTGTTCGTAGCTCCTTTCTCTACCAGCCAAGCAGTGTCCTTGGTGTGGACAGATCTGTTTATTATGTTGGTTTTCAGACTGTACTGGCTCCCTCTGGTGGACAGAGCCACCTGGGCCCAGAGGAGGGTGCCCCAGACCACAGGGACCCCACAGCTGTGCCCTCCGGACACACGAACCCATGAGGAGAGGCTCCTCACGGAACCTGAACGAAAATGATGCTGATCCCTGGCCGCCCACCTCAGCCTGAACACTCAGGAAGCCCCCTCCTCACCCCAGCCGACCTGGTTGGCCAGTGGGAGCCCAGTGCTGAGAAGGGTGGGGAAATTGAGGCACAGAGAGCTTCCACATGGCTGAGAGTCTGAAAGCAGGAGCCCAGGCACCTGACAAAGAACCGACCCCCAGCCAGAGCTGTCCTGCCCCCAGGCACCCTCATCCTTGCTCATGTACCTCCACTTGGCCACCCAGCGCTTTCACGGCCCACACCATCTCCCAAGGTTAGCAGAGAGGAAGAGGAGGAGGGAAGGAGGTTAATGAGGGTCTCTCTTAGGCTGGGTTCTCTAGAGAAGCAAAACCAGTAACTTGTATAAATATCTATAGAGAGAGATTTGTATCAAGGATATGTTTCACACAGTTGTATAGGCTGGAATGTCTCAAGTCCACGGGTCAGGCTGGAGGCTTCTCCTGATTCCCATAGCCACGGGTGCTGGCAAACCCCAGATCAGCAGGTCAGACAGCAGCTTCAAAGACTGAGGAATCCCAAGATTGGCAGGCAAGACTGAATGTAAGCTGCTAGCTCAAGTCCCAAGAACCGGAGGTCAGAACTACAGGAGCCAGCTGCAGGATCCAGAACGAACAAAATCCAGCAAGCTTTGCCAGAGAGTCCACCTATACTGAATGCCGGCCACACCCCCCAGGAAACTCCCTTTCGATTGATTGGCTACTCACAGCAAGTCCCATCATGGAGGTGATCACATTCTATCAAACCTCATCATGGAAGTGATCACATCATCATACAATTGCCAAACTACATCCTAACTGCCACACCCCTGAGAATCGTGGCCCAGCCAAGTTGACCCGCAACCCTAACCACCATCACAGGGTGGCAGAGTCGGGGGGGGGCCTGGGTGAGGTGGCCTGGGCGGGAGTCCTGTGGCTAGACCACGTTGTTGTACCAGACGGACAGGTGAGGACGGGAACAGCAGTTACCATACCTCAGGTGGAACATGTGACAAGGGATGTGAAGTCACAGACGGGGTCACAGGAATGAGATGGACAGACAGCTCTCTGGTCATTGCTTTGTCACCAATGCCCCAGTGTGCAGGGGGGTGCTCGGAAGGGAAAGGTGGGGTGCATGAAGTTGGGGAGCAGATCCTACTGGGAGGGCTCAGCAGCCAGAACAGGGTGGGGGAGTACCCAGATGGGGCGCAGCGTGGGCAGAGGCCTTGAGGCCGAGGTGGCCTGAGAGGGGCGTGTATAGCCAGGGCCCTGTGAGGGGGGCCAGAAAGGGTGTGGGCTGCAGGTTTGGGGTGGTGGTGTGTGGGGAGCCCCTGCAGAGGCTTCTGTGATGGTCCCTCTGGCTCTTCTCTCTCGGGGTGCCCTGGGGCATGGTGACCTTCCTCAGACCCTCTGCCTGGTCACCGGGAGGAGGCTGGGCAATCCTTGCTCCCCGCTGCCTGCGCAGGGTCCTGCTAGAAAGTGTCCCTGTTCTGTTCCACTCTCTGGGTGTCTCCTGCTGACCAAGGCCTGGGGACGGGGTGTGGAGTAAGGCACACTGCCCTGACTGCCTCCCGCTGCTGGAGGAATGTGCTGAGTCTCAGATATCAGTGCCCTGCAGCAGTGAGGAATGAACAACGGATGGATGGAAGGATGGACAGACGGGAGTGTCTGGTAGGAATCTGGCCCCACCAGTTCACACAGGTGGGTGCTTCCCCGGCCAAGGGGGCCTCCCTGCAGCCACAGAGGAGAAAGGAGCGGCCCCCAGGAAGGAGGAGTGGCCAGGGTGCAGAAAGCGACGTGTACACCCGTGGGCGGAGCAGATGGGGGATCCACTGCAAGCTGGCTCAGGGCCCCTCTGTCCCCTCCCGGCTGTGCCCATTAAAAAAATATGCTTTATTTTTTGGAGTCTTAAGTTCACAGAAAAATTGTGCAGAAAGTACAGAGGGTTTCCATATTAGCCCCCCAAACACAATTTCCCCTCTTGTTAACATCTTGCATTTCAGTGGTATTTGTTACAATTGATGAACTGATATTGATACATTGTCATTACTAAAATCCACAGTTTCCCAGAGGGTTCACTCTGGTACAGCTCTGAGTTTTGAGTACATTTGTTGCAACTGATGAACTAGTACTGATACATAGTTATTAAAGTCCACAGTTTCCATTGGCGCTCACTCCGTGTGGCACAGCCCTGTGGGTTTTGACAAACACATGTCCTGGGTCCACCATTACAGTGTCCTACAGGATAATGTCACTGTCCTGAAGATGTTCTGGGCTCCCCTGCTCACTCCTCCCCCTGGGCTACTGGCAACCACTGAGCTTTTCACTGTTGCTAGAGTGTTACCATTTCCAGAACATACTGCAGAATGTAGCCCTCCAGATGGGCCCCGGGGAAGTCACCAGAATGCATTTTGGAGAGAACTTGGCTCCTGGACAGCTCCTGGGCAGGGCAGAGGGCGAGTGGCCTTCACTGAGGTGGAATCATCTACCTGTTTGATGGGCAGGGCAGAGGGCGAGTGGCCTTCACTGAGGTGGAATCATCTACCTGTTTGATGGGCAGGACAGAAAAGCGGCGTCAGGGCGCCGGTCTGTGTGGGCTGTGGACGGACGGAATGCAGGTTTGTGAAGTCACACGGGCATGGGTTCCACGGAGACCACCGGGGTTGAGGAGGCGAGAAAGTGGCAGGCCTGCGAAGCAGAACAGTGCCACCCTGCCTCCCTGGACCCCCTTGTCTGAGTTTGACCCTGCTCAGGCAGGCTCCTGGGTCTCCCTGCACACGCCCTGCCTGGCAAGGCAGAGCCACCTCCTTTGTGGCCTTGGTGCCCAGCCCTGACAACTGAAGCCCTGCCCAAGGCCCCTTCCTCAGCGAGTTAGACCTGGGAGCCTGGCTCCTGCCCTGGCCAGTTGGGGACAAGATCCTGCCCACGGAGACACCGTTAAGGTTGAGGAGAGGAGGAAACTGTTGAGTAGTTGGGGTGGGAGGACACAAGATCCCTCTAGCTACTCCCAGTCTGACCCCAGCCCAGAGGCGGCGCAGGGCTGTGGGCCTAGGCCAGGAGTCTCTGAAGTGACTGGGGGTCAGTGTCATTGGCCCCCCAAGCCCTGTGCCAGCTGGGACGCTGGCCTGGGAGCAGTCACTCAGAGCAGCGGCCATCCCACTGGCCCTTCCAGTTTCTCCTTGGCACGGCACCATTGGAAATTACTGGAGGACTGGAGGTGATGGCAGCTGCTCTCAGCCTCCTACTGTGCAGGGGCCTCGGCTGGGCCTGGTGACACACAGGGGCTGCGGCAGGGGCGAGGCCCACAGGGAGCATGGAGCCCTTCCTCAGGAAGCGGCTGACCTTCCTGTCCTTATGGGATAAGATCTGGCGGGTGGGTGTGCTGGATGACTGTGTGCTCCGGACCCCAGATGCCGAGCCCGAGGAGACTGAGTCCCCCGGTGCTGAGCCCAGCGGCCCCTTGGTGCCCCCTGAGCAGCTCTTCATGGCACTGTGCGACTTCACGGCATGGTGTGCGACCGAACTGAGCATCAGCCGTGGGGACCGGCTCTTCACCCTCAAGGAGGAGGACGACTACATCCTTGCTCGCAGGCTCTTGGGGCAGCCCAGTGCTGGGCTCGTGTCCCGCACCCACGTCACCAGGGCCACACCAGATGTGCTCTCAGACCAACCGTAAGTACCTCAGCCAGAGTGCTCCGGTGGGGGGCCTTGGAGCCGGTCTGCTAGGGCTGGGCATCAGGAATAAGCACAGGATTTGAGCATGGGCACTGCCAAGTCCATGTCTCTCCATCCATCCATCCAACCATGCAGTGCTTGCTTGGGGCCAGATCTTCCTGACTTTGGGACCCAGCAGTAAGCAGGCAGACAGGGGTGGGAATGGCGAGTGCCTGGGCTGGGTCAGCCAGATGGGATGTGTTCCCATGGTGGGCCCTGCCTGCCAGCCCTCGTGCCCTCACGCTGGATTCAACCCTGCCATTGGGGCCTGGGTGGGTCTTGAGTCTTGAGGGTCCAAGGCGAGTGGGAGTGAGGCATTGACCTGACCCATCGTTCATGCCCCCAGGCACTTGCTATGTGGCCCCGCAGGGGTGGGGCCGGTCTCAGTGCGAGACCCATGGTAGGACTCAGATAAGCAAAGGTCCCACTTTGTGCTGTGGGGGGTGGTGACAGACGGGCAGAAGGGGATCCTGTTGGGGTCAGAGACCCCACTTGCAAGTCTATACTGGCTGGGCCACCATGCACTGGGCATAGGTGTGGGTCAGATGTAGCCCTGGCCTGTGGGACCTGCTCCCGAAGAGCCTTGCTTGGGAAGTGGGCGCAGATCGAGGGAGCCCACCCATTCTCTCAGAGACCCCAGGCTCCCAGGATGGGACAAGGGGTAGGAGGCTCTGGGTGGTGTTTTGGAGCTGCCTACAGGCAGGGAGGGTGCCACACTGGGGACACTAGAGCTGTGTGCGTGACAAGCTGTGATCACGGAGGACGGCGGATGAGGTGGAGGGGGCATCTCCTCGAGTTCCCAGGCCCTCACTGAGCCACCGTGCCCACTCTGAGCTGGGCCCCACGGTCCAGCCCTGGACGCGCTGCACACTGGCTGCACGCACCTTACCTAGTTCCCAGGGCCTTTCTCTTAAATGGGCCAGGCCAGCCTTGTGGCCCCCTCTGTGCCCCTCCTGCCTGGCCTTGGGGCTCTCATGGGCTCAGGTGCCTCCTCCAGTGTGGAGCATGGTGGTAGCCGGGCAGCAGGAAGCACACTCAGCGAGAAGGGCGGGCGCTGGCTGACCCCGCACTCTGCCTGACCTCCCTGACACTGTTCCTGTCCTGCAACTGCTGGGCAGAGTCTCATGCACTGGGCTGGCTGTTTGCAGACCAGCATCCCCTCAGGGCCACCTCCAGCCTCTTGGGGTCTGGGGCACTCACAACCTCTGCTGGGTGTTTGCCTTGTGACAGGTGGAGCCTAGAGTCACAGGAGGGGCCTTTGGAGCTGGGTGGGAAGCCCAGACCCTGGGAGCAGCTCCTGGAGGCGGCAGGGCGGGCTCCCGGGGTGGGGGTGGTGGGGTGCCCAGGCTGCTCAGAGGATGCTGTGGGAGAGAAAATGACTGTTTGCCTGGCCAGGACATGAAAGGGCTGATGACATGCATGGTGTCATTAGCCCGACACCTGGCCAACCCCAAGAGCCAAGCTGGTGTGGGCGTGGCCCTCACACGGACACAGCTGAGCTCGCAGCCCTGCCTGTGTTCAAATGTTTCTGCCTCCAGTGAAACCCTGCACGTCCTCCCAGGTTCCTCTTCCTGCCCCACCCAGCTGGCTCCACACGCCCCGCGCCCCAGGGACAGACCCTGAGAGGCGGCTGGTGGACCTTGTCCGGAGGGTGTGCAGGGCTCAGCACCCCATCCGAGGGCCTGACAGGGCGGCAGAACTGGGGATGGGGTGGGTGGAGGGATCTGGTATTGGGGAAACCCTGCTTCTCCCTCTTTCCTACAGCCCCTGGGTCCTGCAAGGTGGCCCTGTGGTCCCTTCCCATGTGAGAGGGTCAGTGGAGTGGGGCTCTAGTGGACGGTGCCCGGCAGCCCTGTGGGGAGACTCCTCCAACTCAGAAATCAATGTGCCCGTCCCCCAAGCCCGCTGACCCTCTAGGTCTCTGTCTTACGGGTGACCTTTGCCCACCGGCTGACCCCACCCAGTCACACCCAGTGACGGTCCTTCTAAATGTTTCCCAGGTCTCCATCTCTCCAACCACCTTTACCTACCTCACCCTGTCTCTGGCTTTGCCTGCTCCCTGGCCCCCATGGGGCCCATACTCCCTCAGACCATGTGAGTCCCTATCCTAACCGTTCCCCTCGCCTGCCTGTCCGCTCCTCACATCTCTGCCCCTCCTCCTGCCGGGCCCTGCTGTCACCAGATGCTTCAGTACCTGCCCCTGCCCCCGGCCTCACCTTTGCCTGCTTGGTCCCATCTCTTTGGGGTACTCCCACCTCAGCTACTTGACTCATCTTTGGGCCCTCCACGATCCCCCCCGATCCTGCTCCCCCAGGCTGGTTCAGTGCCCCAAGTCACTGTTCCCCCATCAGAAGGGACAACAGGCCCGTTTACAGGAGTCCACTCCTGTGGCTCCTCTGGGGGCTGGGCCTGGAAGGTCCAGAAAAGGCAGGCTCGGTGGCGGGGGGGAGGGGGGAGTGAGGCAGGTGTGGAGTTCCCCGATCTGGGCCTTGGGAAGCCAAGACATGTGAGGGGGTGGGACGGGGGACACTTCTGTTTCCTTCCAAGGTCTCTGGCTCCAGAAGTGAGCAGAACCTGGGGGGTCGCACCTCAGGTGGGGGCCCAGGTAGACTGCTGCCCAGGTGAGGGTTCTGACGGGGGAGCCCCACGCAGGCCCTTGCCCCACTCCACAGGCAGACCTTCCTGTCTGAGACTCCTGGGCAGAGGGGGAGTGGGTGCCCAGGGGCTCCTCCATCCTGGCACTCAGAGCCTCAGGTGTGCCCACGTTTACAGAGCAGCACCTTCAGATGGGGAGTGCCAGGCCCGTCTGCCCACTCCTGCCTTGCCTGGCTCAGGCTTCCTCCTCCAGGGGCCACTGCAGCACCCAGCCCTGCTCTCTTGCCCCTTTTGCTGACATCCTGAGGAAGGCCGGCCCAGTCAGGCAGCCCCCATGGTCCTCTGTGGCCACCCCCAACAAAGGAACTTCCAGGGCAACCCACAGGGCCCCTCATCCCCTGAGGAACCCCGCCACAGAGGCCGAGCAAAGTCTGGATGTCAGTGGGTCCTGCAAGTGGCCAGGGCTAAGTCTCTCTGGCTGGGGCTATTGGTCATTCTGTGAGCAGGGACATGGTGATCAGTCCATGGCAGGGTCATGAGAGCCTGTGGCTGAGGCAAGTGGACTTCTGGCCAGCTGGGTCAACTCTGTGGCTGGCCTTGGTAGGGTGCGCTCCGGACCCTGGAGGATCCCTGAGGCTGAGCAGAAGGTGTTAGGTGCTCACTGGGGCCCGGACCTGGGCAGCCCAGCACTTCGAGAAGACAAGATAGAGTAGGTCTCTGGGGACCCAGCCACTTGGTCAGCCCCCATAGTGACTGCTGTGCCTGCCACTTGCAGCTGGTACTTCAGAGGGATCAGCAGGACGGAGGCCCAGCAGCTGCTCCTTTCGCCCACCAATGTGCCAGGGGCCTTCCTCATCAGGCCCAGTGAGAGCAGCCCCAGGGGGATTACTCGCTGTCAGGTACTCCGGGCGGCCCCTCCCACCGCTGAGCCCTGAGCCCAAGCCAGCTGAAAAGTCCTTGACCTGGAGGGGCTGCCTGCCGAGGGCTGGGCTGCAGGCAAGCTGGTCACTTCATGTGATTGTTGATCCCTCACCCACTCACTCACTCATTAATTCATTCACTTGTTCATTTATTCACTCATTCTTTTGTGTATTAATTCACTCATTTATTAATTTACTCATTCACTTATTCACCCATTCATTCACTCACTTATTCCTTCATTTTTTCACTTACCCCTTCATTCACTCAACCCTTTATTCATTTCTTCACTTGTTAAATCTGTTCACTTATTCATTCAGTCACTCATTCACTCATTTGTTCACTCACTCATTATCCAGTTGTTCGCTTACTCATTCATTCACTTAATCATCTCTTCACTACTCATGTGTTCCCCGGGCCCCCAGGCCCCTCTCACTGCCCCCTGGTCTGCAGCTGCCCAAGTGGCCGGGGCTGTAAGCCTGGATCTGAGCCGGGCTCCTCAGGGGGCCATGAACCTCATCTGTTGGAGGTGGTGGGGGTCTGGGGCAGGCAGGACACCACCGAGACATAGTCTCCATCTCTCATGGCCCCAGTCTGGGCCCAGGCCAGGGTCTGCCACTACCGCATCTCCAGGGCAGCCAAGGGCCGCCTCTACCTGCAGAAGGGCCGGCTCTTCCCCATCCTGGAGGAACTGCTCATCTACTACAAGACCAACTGGAAGCTGATCCAGAACCCGCTGCTGCAGTCCTGCACGTCCCAGGTGCACTCACCTGCCCACCCGCCAGGCCCCCACTGCCCTCCACAGTCACTGGGGGGCTGGATGATCAGGCAGGTTCCTGGGCACAGTTTCCCTGATATACTTCCCAGAGTGGGGCCACTCCCTCCCAGGCCTGTTAGCTCTGTCTCTGGAAGTCCCTAGCGGGTGTGAGGCCCAGTTAGGGGGGCAGGAGTGGGTGCCGGGAGGGGAGGGCAAGTCTGTGCCGGGAGCAAGCTGTGGGAGGGAGACGCTGGAACCGCAGTATCTCCCGGATCAGCGGACGCTGCCCTGGTTCCTCCTGTCTTGTAATGACAGCCCGCCTGGCACAGTAATGAGTGTTTGTGGACGGATGTCCGGCTCGGGCAAAGGGGCCCCTTAGGTCCCCGAGGCACTGGGTCAGGCCCTCCTGAGGTCAGCACCTGTGTCCCCTTGGCCCTGGCTGGAGCCAGGAGGGCTTGTGAGTTGGATGTGGGAGATGAAGGTCTCCCTGGCTGCAGCTCCCAGCCCCCCACCCTGCGACGCTTCTTCCCCAGTCCCCCTCTCCTGGAGAGCACAGGAGAGGCACTGAGCCTCCCAACCCGCAGAAGGCCCCAGAGCAGGACGAGTGGGAGCGGCCGCGCGCCGAGTTCGCCCTGCGGAGGAAGCTGGGCAAAGGCTACTTCGGGGAGGTGTGGGAAGGCCTGTGGCTGGGCTCTGTGCCAGTGGCGATCAGGATCATCAAATCAGGTGGGTGGGCCCGCACGGCCCTCTGATCCCCGGAGTCCCCGGAGGCGGCGGCGGCGGGGACGGGGCGCCGCGGCGGATCCTCAGCGGTGCCCGCCCGCGCAGCCGACATGAAGCTCGCAGACCTCACCAAGGAGACCCAGACCCTCAAGAGCCTCAGGCAAGAGCGGCTCATCCGGCTGCATGCTGTGTGCTCCGCGGGGGAGCCTGTGTACATCGTCAGCGAGCTCATGCGCAAGGGCAACCTGCAGGCCTACCTGGGCGGTGAGTGGTCCCGCCGCCCGGCGCTGCCCCTGACCCGGCTTCCCGTCGCACTGCCCCCCGCCCCCCTCCACTCCCTCACCTCTCATGGCCCTCCCCTCAAAGCCTGCCTCGACCCCCGCCCCGCCCCAGACCCAGCCCCGCCCTCCTGGACCCCAGCCCCACCCCAACCTCGGCCCCACCACCCCAGGCCCGCCCCGCACAGGCAGCCCCACCCTGGCCCCACCCCATGACCCCAGGCCCCGCCTCTCGGCCTCTCCTTGCCCCCCTCCCTCTCTGCCCACCTCGACCCGGCCCTGGCCCTGCCCCTCGGCTGCGCCCCGAGGCCGCAGATCCCAGCCTCCAGGCCCCGCCCCAGGTTCCAGCCTCACCCCCACAAGGCCCCGCCCCCGAGTCGAGCTCAGGTCCAGCTCTCTGACCCCGCCCTACTTCCCGCCTCGCCTCGACCCTGGTCCCGCCCCACGCCCCCAGCCCTGCCCAGACTTCTTTCTAGCTCACGTGGTCCTGCTCCCAGCTCCCCTCCATCTCGCCCCCCACCACCCAGGCCCCAGCCCACCCCGTCCCACACGAGATGACAGGGCTGCCGCTGCTCAGCCACCGCCTCCCCCGACTCATGTGGACAACGGGCCTGATGTCTTCCAGGTTGGAGGTCCACAGGACTGTGGCTCTGGCTGCAGACACCCATCCCCACTGGGCCTCAGGCCACCAGAGGGTCACATTCTGGGGTCTGGGCTGAGCTTTGTGGAGCGGTGGGAGGTGGGCCACCTGGACACCAGCCTCTGCCGCGCACCGAGACCTGGCTGCCAGAAATGTGCAAGTGGGTGACGACCTTTCCTGCAAGGTGGCGGACTTTGGCCTGGCCCGGCTTCTCAAGGTCAGCGCAGCCTCGGGCTCAGAGTGGCCAGTGCAGATGGTCCTGCCCCACCTGCCCCCACCTACACCCCCCTCCTCCCAGGACAACATCTCCTCACCCAGCAGTGGCACCAAGATCCCTGTCAGGTGGACAGCGCCCGAGGCTGCCAACTACAGTGTCTACACCCAGAAGTCAGACGTCTGTTCCTGTGGCGTCCTGCTGTTCAAGGTCTTCACCTATGGCCAATGTCCCTACGAAGGTCCGCGGGCATCGAGGGAGGAGGCACAGCCCTGTAGGGGGATCTAGCCTGAGGGAGGAGGTGCACACACCCTGGGGAATCCAGCCTGAGGGAGGAGGGGGACCTACCCTGTACTCATCTGCGGGAGGAGGCACAGCCCAGGGAATCCAGCCTGAGAGAGGAGGTGCGCCTTGCCCCAGGTGCTCATCTGAGGGAGGAGGCACAGCCTGCCCAGTGCCCACCTGGGGTCTCATCTGAGGGAGGAGGAGGCACTGCCCGGGGGATCCAGCCTGAGGGAGGAGGTGCACCTTGCCCCAGGTGCTCATCTGAAGGAGGAGGCATGGCCCTGCCCGGGGTTCAGCCCTAGGGAGGAAGCAGTCAGAGGGCCTGGCCAGGTGCAGATTGGTGATGGAGAGGCTTGGGAGCCAGGGGTCCACTGTGATCCCTGGCCTGCTCACAGGTCCCCTCCCCAGGAACGACCAACCACGAGACGCTGCAGCAGATCTCCAGAGGATAGTGGCTGCCTCGCCTGGCCACCTGCCCGGCAGAGGTGTATGTGCTCATGCTGGAGTGCTGGAAGGCCAGCCCTGAGGAGCGGCCGGCCTTTGCGGAGCTGCAGGAGAAGCTGGGCGCTGGCTACAGATGCCTCCACCTGGCTGTCATGTGACCTGGCGCTGGGAACTGGACCCCAGCCCTCCCTGCTGGTGGCCCCTCAGGACAACGTTTGCTGTAAACATGTACAGAGATGCCCGCTGCTGGGAACCCCACTGGCCTGCGCACCCACGGAGCCTCTGGTGTGGGCCTTATGGGTTGACACGCACACGTGCACACACCCAGACAGTCGGTGGGTGTCATTTCATCTGCATGACCTGTGTCCTGGCATCTCAGGGAGACGAACTCAGGACAGAAGGGCCTGGTGGAGTCTAGGCTGCCCAGGCCCAGGGAGACGCTGGATAGGGAGGCCTGGGAGACGGGGCCCCGGCCTTGCCCTCGGCATGGACCCCACCGGGCACACACTGCACACACAGGACAGGGCTGTGTACGAACCTGTGCACACATGAGCCAACACCCAATAAACATTTATTGCCCGACTCAGGTACACGCAGATGCACACAGCAGCCCTTGGCCTCCCTTGAACCTAGGGCTGGGGTTGCTGATGTTGGCTGTCTTGGGTGGGGTGATCACGGTGCTCAGCACAGGGTGCAGGGCTGTGCCAGGCAGCTGGGGCCCTGGGCGTCAGCAGGCCTGGTGGAGACTGTGGGAGAGTCACGGGTCTCAGGTGACCCCACCTTCCAAAGGGCCCACGCGGCACCACTCTCTCCATCTCCTGGGGCTGCAGCAGAGGATAGTCAGGCTGTCCGGGGGAGACCCAAGCTGGGGGAGGGCTGGAGGAAGTGAGGGCAAGGTGGAGGCAGCCCCAGTAGAGGGGACCCCAAGCAGCCTGGTTGTGGCTCAGGGGCCTAGGAAAAGGGGCTGAAGGACACCAGGCTAGGTGTGGGACCCAGAAGGTTTGGTCTGTGGGGCTTGACGACCCTGCCCGCTCAGGCCACACCTCTGCCTCTGCCATGTCCATTGGCGGCTGGCCGGCTGGGTGGGTTCTGGGGGCCCTCCCGAACATGGAGCAGCAACAGCGGGTGACGGGACTCCTATGGGTCAGGGTCTCGGACACCGTGAGGGTCTTACCCTTCTTTCTGGAGGCTGCGGGAGTCAGTGCAGCTGGGAGGGAAGGGACACGAAGCCAGGACCTGGGCATCTCAGCCGCCACAAGCTGAACAGGCTTGGCGTTCCTAGGCCTTGGGGAAGGGCTGGGACTTTCGACTCTTGAAACTTGCTTGCTTCCTGGTCTGGCTGAGACATACATATCCTTCGTGTGAATGTCAGAAGGAAGAGAACCGACTGTTCCTCTTCTCCCTGTAAAAGGAAAAGTTCACGCGAGCGGTTTGCTGTGGGATGTTCTCCGGGTCCTTGCAGAATTGGAAACCTCCACTCCGGCCCTCCCACCCTTCCTGCCCCTCCTGCCCCCTGCGGCTGTCCCTGGGAGGCGGGGGAGCTCCCTGGAGTGGATGTGGCAAGGTCAGCGGGGAGGTGGGCGGCTCCCTGGGTGGGGAGAGTCTTGGCCCTTGCAGGACATGCGTTGTGGTGGGGATGGGGGAGAAAGACACCCAGGTCGGGGGATTGCGCCCCAGCTGCTGGGTGTGAGGAAGCGGGGCTCACATGGGAACAGAGAGGGGTGTGGGTGAGCTGGGGGGGGGGCGGACAGAGGACGTGGAGGACCAGACCTTGATCCTGCTGGGCTCGGCAGGGAGTGAGGGCCCGCTCAGGTGGGAGGAGCCGGGAAGGGAGGTGGTCTTACCCAGGAGGTGGAAGCTGCAGGCTCCTGCAGGGCTGGGCGCTGAGGTGGAGGTGCTTTTGGGTGTGTTCCTTGTCTCGGATGCCTCTCGTGTTCTGTCTGAGACGATGGTGCCCTTTTCTTCGGCCAAGGGTCTGTGCCCCCAGAACACGCCCTGCCGTAGGCTCTCCTGCTCCGGCTTCCCAGGGACCCCAAGTCACCCAGCCACCTTTTCAGGGAAGCCTTCCGGGCCAGCCCACGCCTGCCCGCCCTACCAGTGTCTTGTCTGCCAGCTGCCCGGCTCCGGCCCTCCCAGCCTGCTCTGGGCAGGGCGGGTACTCAGCTAGCAGGTGGGGTGGCCCTCCAGGGAGCCCCTGTAGTAATGGCACCCCTACCCGCAGACTAGGGTCCAGGCTCAGGCCAGCCCTGCTCCTCTGCTCTTCTTGGGCCCCTTCCTCCCCTCCCAGGCTCTTCCTGTTCTCTGACTGTGGCCTTGCCTGCATCCCCCTTGGCTGCTCTGTTCCCCGGGCTCAGCTCAGGCACAGGGGGCCAGTCCTGGCAGTGTCTCACAGTGGGGGAACTGCCAGAGTAGCTGCGGCCCACCCCAGCTCCCCGTGGTCAGAGAGCGTGGGGGGGCTCTGTGGTGAGAAGGGAACCTTCTGGGGACAGCAGCACCACCTGGGCTTGGCCTCTTATGCCTTTGTCTCTGCCCGTGAGATGGAGGACTGACTGCCCATGGGCCCCTATCCACTTTCTCCACCCCTCCTCTCTTCCTCCCCTCCCTCCAAAATCAGCCTCCACCTCAGGCTGTCACACCTGTGTCAGCTGCTAACGGTGACCACCTGTGGTGGGTCCCTCTGCAGTGCCACCCTCCACTCCGACTCAGGTCTTCTGCAGTGACCCCTCAGGTCCGGCTGAGGGGCTGAGAGCACATCAGTGGCTGCTCTAGGGGCACGTTTCCCGTGAAGAGAGATGCCCAGAGAAATAATGGTGGGTAGTATGGGCTTGGCCTGGCCGCCTGCGGGCACAAGGACAGGTGGGGACCCAGGTTGCCTAGTCAGGAGGAAGTGGGAAGGCCCACGGCTGGGCGGACAACCTGTTGGAGAGTGTCCCGCCCAGCCTCGTGCCCTGGTGCCCATAGGCACAGTGACGCTTCAGCAGGGCCAGGCTGCCCGACCTGCTGCTGTGTCTACCATGGTATCCTGCGGTCCAGTGTGCCTGTACGTGGGCCTCTGGGACTTTGAAGCCCGCACAGCTGAGGAGCTGAGCTTCTGGGCAGGGGACCTCTTCCATGTGGACAGGAAGGAGGAGGAGTGGTGGTGGGCCGCGAGGCTAGACTTGGCTGGAAGGGGCCTGGCCCAGGGCTACGTGCCCTACAGCTACCTGGCCAAGAAGGAGACGGTGGAGTCAGAGCCATGAGTGTCCTTCTGGCTCCTACGTGGGACAGAGATGTTGCCCCAGGGCCGCTCGAGGGCTGGGGCAGGACTGAGCCTGGACAGCCCTGTGCCATCCACCTGTGGCTGGGCTGGGGGCAGGGGTTCTGGGAGGCCCAAGTGGGAGGCCCAGCTTGCATTTGCCTGGGGTGGACCTGCAGCCCCTGCCCTGGCCCCTAGGTCAAGGCTGGACAGATGGCTTTGTCCTACCTTGGGACCTCCCCTCAGACCCTGGGAGGGGCTGGCTATGTGGTTTGCTTCATCGCATCTGGGGTAGGGGAGGCCACAGAGGGTGGGGGCTCTTCTTGGTTTCACCCCACATCACCCTTGTGGTCAGGGGTGCTGTGCTGCCGGGACCCAGATGGGCCCAGGGGGTTGTGAGGGGGCTCTGGAGGCCGGCCCAGTGCATGGGTCTTCGTGGAAGTCCCAAGGCGGGGCGGGGCTGTTCTAAACACCCGACACCAGCCGCATGACCCCGTTACAGGGGGCGGGGGCGGTTGAACGCGCCTCTCTCTGGAGTGGGGCGCGGCGGCTGGTGTGGTGGCTGTGGGTCTTCGCTCCCTGCCCCCTCCCTGCCCCCTCCTGTCACTGACAAGCTAGCCCCCAAGGCAGCAGGCTGACGGTCGGCTGGGGATGCTCAGAGCCGAGGGATACCTGGAGTGGGTGTCCCAGAGCCTGTGTGTGCTCACAGCAACCCGAGGTTCCTGCCCCCCCTGCCCGGCTGCCCGGTTTTTCTGGGCGCTGCGTCCGGAGCACTGGCCAGGGGCTGTTTCCTGCCTGAGCTCTGTGGTGACGCCTGTGTCCTCACACTGAGTATGAATGAGTGGAGCATCATGGTGAACAAGACAGACACGCCTATCCTCAGTTTGCCTCCTGCTGAATGGGCACAAGGAGACCAGCCATGGGGCTGTTTCACAGGGGTTGTTTCACTGGGCCCCGTGACAAGGCTGAGGCTGCAGTGAGGGGCTGAGTGGACAGTGTCAGGTGGTGGGACCAGCATGTGCAAAGGCCCTGAGGATGTTTGAAGAGGGAAGGAGCCAGGGTGGGTAGACGAGACACGCAGGGTGGGGTGAGCCTGCAGGCTGGCACCCTGATGGCATCTGAAGCACCAGGGGCAGGGCGGGTGCAAGCAGAGGTCTCCTGGAGGCTCTGTGGGCCCACCCTTCTTCAGTCCACAGTTTGAAGTGTGTTGGCGCCCTCATGATGGGGTGCCCTGTGTGAGCATGAGATCCCACATGGCTCGCACTCCCACCACGTGTCCACCGCGCCCTGCTTGGCCTATTGGTGGGTTTGTGGGGAGTGGGGGTTGCTGCACCCACACATCAGTGGCATGTCCTGGGGTGGGGATGCTGGCAGATGGTAGACAGTGCCTGCTCTTCCCCTTCCAAGCTGCTGGGGCCTTTCCTGGTGTCTGGAACAGGCCACTTGTTATATTTGGGGTCTGTGACGGGCAAAGAAGGGGCCTCTGGCCAGGGACAGCATCAAAAGGAAGGCACAGTCACGGCTGGGACCCTGAGTGGGTGGAGGGTCAGGAGCCAGCAGCCAAGGGTGGCTGGATCCAGGGAGGTGGGGTGAGCAGGCCAAGGGGACAAGGCAGGCCCAGGGTCAAAGTCAGCCTCCGGGAGACTGTGGGGTCAGAGCAGGCACAAGCTGGGGTCAGAGAAGGCCCGGGGTCAAGGTCGGCCTCTGCGAGACTGTGGGGTCAGAGCAGGTTCGGGCTGGGGTCAGGGTGGGGGTATGGGACGGGGTCAGAGCAGATCTGGGCGGGGTCAGGGCGATCGGGCCAGGTCAGCTGCGGGCTCAGAGGTGCCTCTGCTGCCCTGCAGGTGGTTCTCCGGCTGCATCTCTCGCTCTGAGGCCCTGCACTGGCTCCAGGCAGATGGCAATGAGACGGGGGCCTTCTTAGTGAGGATCAGCGAGAAGCCCGGCGCTGACTATGTCCTTTCGGGTATGCCCCCCTCCCCTGCTGGGAGGTGGCCCTGCATCTTCAGGGCTCCTCCCTTGGCCTGTCCTTCCTGCAGGGTGCAGACCTGGCCTCCCTGGGGTATAGGAGGTGCTGCTGCTTTGGTGAACTTGGGGCAGTTAGGGGCAGGGATGTGGTGGGAGGAAGCCCCTGTGGGGCTGCTCTCCAGGCTCTCCTGCCCCCCCTTCCCGTGGCCAAAGCAGGAAGCACTGACCACCTCGCAGGGCTCGTGGGCATCCTTGCGCACCTAGGTCCCCCAGGAGGACCTCATCCAGCCAGCATCACTGTCAGCAGCTATCTGGGCCACCGTGTGCTAGGTGTCCCCAGACGAGTCCAAGCCTGGGGTGGGGAAGGGGTGCTCGCCCTGATGCTGTCTCACACGTGTCCCTGGCCCCAGTCCGTGACAAGCAGACGGTGCGGCACTACAAGTTCTGGCGGCGCGCCGAGGGCTTCCACCTGAATGAGGTCGTGTCCTTCCCCAGCCTGCGTGAGCCTGTGGCCTGCCACCACACCCAGAACCTGTCCCGCGGCCTGCGGCTCACCGCGCCCTGCTGGAAGGTAGCTGCCTCCCCACCCCAGCTAGGGGTGGACACCACCCATGTCCACCTTCCCGCCCACCACGGCTGGGCCTGGGTCCCTCCCATGCGACCTCTCCCAGGACCCTTCAGGGCATGGCTCCTGAATGACGCTGTCCCCAGGGGCTCGCAGAGCAGGGCTCACGGCTGGGGCTTCCTGCTGGGAGAGGTTGGTGGACAGGGTAGGTGAGTCCTGATGGCTTTGACCAGCTGTAGGGGGACCTGCTGTGACTTCTGCAGAACAGGGCATGGAGACAAGAGGCGGGACAGAGGAGGGGACAGGAGGTGGGACGGAGGAGGGGACAGGAGGTGGGA
>NW_004443944.1:618969-620179 GCF_000243295.1 Trichechus manatus latirostris
GAGAATAGAGGAGGGGACACGAGGTGGCATCAGGAGGGGACACGAGGTGGGACGGAGGAGGGGACAGGAGGTGGGACGGAGGAGGGGACAGGAGGGGTGTGGAGAAGGGCTCCCTTGTACTTGGGCCAAGGAGAAGCCAGCCCATGCCCCGCGCGTCCCGGCTCTGCGCCTCTCAAGACTTGCGGGAGCCCGGGGCAGGAGTCATGGTGCCCGGCAGTTGAGCTCAGGCACAGAGCAGGCCCCACAGCAGGGGGACAGCTGTGCCAGGCAGTCCCTGGGAGCAGGGCTTGTGCAGGACACTGGAACCCTCCGCTGGAGGAGAAACCAGGGGCCCTCGTGGGGTTCCAGGCAGGCCCTTCTGGAGGATGAGTTGGGCAGCCCGGCACCAGTGTCCCCTCCCAGCCCCACCTCCTGGGCCCCCTCACTCCCTGCCCTGTGCCTGCTGTCCCTGGGGGTGGGGAACGGTGAGGCCCTCCTGTACCCCCTCACTCCCTGCCCCTGCAGCGAGCCCCAGCCGCTGCCCCACTGTGATGACTGGGAGCGTCCCCAGGAAGAGTTTACACTCTGCAGGAAGCTGGGTACTCTGGCTACTTCGCGGAGGTCTTCGAAGGGCTCTGGAAAGGGCAGGTCCGAGTGGCCATTAAGGTGATTGCCCGAGGTGAGAGGGCCTGAGGAGGGCACTGCACGCTCGATCTCCCACCCCTACCCCCACACGGCACCCATAGCTCCACGCTGCCCCACTTTGTAAACACCTTCCTTAAATTGCATTTAGGTTTTTACCTAAATCCAGGTATTTTAAAGGGACGTTTTAAATCTTTCATGTAAATGGAGAGCCATTTAAGTACAGAGACCCCTGGAACTGAGAGGACTCACCAGTGGTTTTGGGTTCATGGGGCCTGTCCTGGCTACATCACTGTGGCTTGAGCAGGTGTTGGCCAATTGGGGGTGTCAGTGGTGTCCCTGTGCTGTGGGAACACTAGATGGTGGCACAGGGACCCCTTACTGTCAGCTCCAGGTGGGGCTGGGGCTGCCGCGGGGACCAGGCTGCGTCTCCCTGGCATTCTGGCCTCAGGAGCTGGGCACCCCCTCCCGTGTTTATGATCCGCTGCTGTGTGCAGGTGAGGTGGTGGCGGGGCCTGTCCTTCCCCTTGGTGCCATGGGGTTGGGGCCGTGAGGCGGGGGCCGTGGGGTTGGGGCCGTGGGGCGGGGG
>NW_004443944.1:620403-622243 GCF_000243295.1 Trichechus manatus latirostris
CGGTGTGTCAGGCTGTGCGCCGCACCCACCGAGGCCGCTGTCCACAGACGACCCGCAGCAGCACACATTGCAGGCGGAGATCCGGGCCATGAAGAAGCTGCGGCACAAGCACATCCTGGCGCCGTGTGCTGTGGCGTCCACGGGGGACCCTGTGTCCATCATCACGGAGCTCATGCCTAAGGGGAGCCTGCTGGAGCTGCTGCGCGGTGAGTGGGCGGCTGGGCAGGTGGCAGGCCTCCTTCTCCGGGCACTGCGTAGCACACGAAGAAATCAACCAGCACCCAAATCGCCCTGCACCGCGCACGACAGCCGGTCCACCGAAGAACTGACTACAATATCTCGTACACACCACTGGCTCCTCGTAGAGACGCGACGAGATACAGATAAGGGCACGCAAGAGACCTCTCCCATCCCCGCGCCAGCTAGCGCCATCCCACGCTACTGCAGCTGCCTCGGTGTCAGCCCTCAGCCTTTGTGCGTCGCCCCTTCCGCTTCTGGACAGCAGGCCTGGCTCTCGCCACCCTTCGCTCTCCTTGGAGTTCATGTGTCTGTGACACACACACACACACACACAGCGTCTCTCACTGACTCAAAGACACATCGTTTGTAAGACGCGCCCTTATTTCATTTACCGCCAACACAAACAAAAAAACCCCGAAATCATGGCCAACTCATTGTGAGATGCCACTGTTTGCAGCTGCATCCCAATTTCAGAGATGCTACCGTGGGAAAAAACATGCATTGTAGAATGGTGATGTCCATGTGTGTGCTCATGTGTGTCTGTGCCTGGGTGTGTGTGTCTGTGCCTGGGTGTGTGTGTGTGCCCGTGTGTGTGTGCCTGGGTGTGTGTGTGCGCGCACCTGGGTGTGTGTGTGTGCCCATGTGTGTGTGCGCCTGGGGGTGTGTGTGTGTGTGCCCCTGTGCACCTGTGTGTGTCTGTGCCTGTGTGTGTGCCTGGGTGTGTGTGTGTGCCTGGGCATGTATGTGTGTTTGTGCCTGGGAGTGTGTATCTGTGCCTGTGTGTGTGCTTGGGCGTGTGTCTGTGCCTGGGAGTGTGTATCTGTGCCTGGGTGTATGTGTGTGCCTGGGGGTGTGTGTGCGCACCTGGGTGTGTATGTGTGCCTGGGGGTGTGTGTGTCTGTGCCTGTGTGTGTGTGTGTGTGCCTGTGTGTGTCTGTGTGTGTGCATGCCTGGCTGTGTGTGTGTGCCTGTGTGTGTGTTTGTATCTGTGTGGGTGCGTATCTGGGTATGTGTATGTCTGTGTCTGGGGGTGCGTGTGCGTTGGGGGGTGTGGGTGTATTTGTGTACTGTACATATGACAACATTTGGAACTTTGAATGTGAAATTCCGTGTCTTACATTTTTCACACAAGCTTGAGCATTGTGAGCCCTTTCCCACGTCATTAAATGTCCCTCAGAAACGAAAGTTTTGCAGGTGCTGTGTCCCTTCAGCCCACCGCTTGCTGTTACACCTTCTCCGTAATGTGAATGATGCTGTGATGAACGTCTCTGAACAGAAATCTTTGCTCAAGTCCCTGTCACTTCAGTGTAGGTTCCCAGAGGGGAAACTGCTGGGGCAAAGAGTATGAACTGCTTTTCGGTTCTTGATAATTTAATTTCCGCCCAGAAAGTCTTCAGACGTCCACTGTTCCAATTTTAAACCAGGCCAACTGCCCTTTGCCTGCCCCAGAGCCCAGGCACTGGCGCCCGCATAGCTGGGCCTGAGCCGGGGCTTGGTCCTGCCCCAGCTGAGCCCCCCCACAACCCCAGCTGAGCCTGGTCCCCCCCCAGTTGAGCCAGTTCCCCGCCAGCTGAGCCGGTTACCCCCCAAGCTGAGCCTC
>NW_004443944.1:622417-627636 GCF_000243295.1 Trichechus manatus latirostris
CTGCCCCAGCTGAGCTGGTTCACCCCTGCCCCAGCTGAGCTGGTCCGCCCCTGCCCCAGCTGAGCTGGTTCCCCCCCTGCCCCAGCTGAGCTGGTTCCTCCCTGCCCCAGCTGAGCTGGTCCGCCCCTGCCCCAGCTGAGCTGGTTCCCCCCCTGCCCCAGCTGAGCTGGTCCTCCCCTGCCCCAGCTGAGCTGGTTCCCCTTGCTCCATAGACTCTGACGAGAAAACCCTCCCTGTCTGGGAGCTGGTGGACATTGCGTCGCAGGTGGCCGAGGGCATGTGCTACCTGGAGTCACAGAACTATATCCACCGGGACCTGGCCACCAGGAACATCCTTGTGGGGGACAACATCTGCAAAGTGGAGCACTTCGGGCTGGCCAGGCTCATCAAGGTAGGGCCCTGGGGGGCCAGCACTTGCGCTGCAGAGCTGGGGCGAGGGCTGGGGCTGCAGGTGCCCTGCCTGAGCAGCTCAGAGTAGGGTGTGCCCAGCACGGAAAGAGGGAGACAGGGCCATGGGGCCAGAGCAGGGATTCCAGGGAGGCTGATTACAGCTGAAAGGGAAGTGGCCCGCGAGGGGAGGGGTGCGCAGCCCGCCAGGGGCTGCAGCAAAGTGCTGTGTCCAGGACTGAGAATCTCTGGTGAGTGAGCGGGGTGCCGGGGGCTCAGCGGGGCCAGGATGCATGGTGTAGGCACAGGCAGGAGCAGGGACTCCAGCCACGGCAATGTCACTCACCCACTCCTTTACTGGCTCAGTCCCCACTGTGCTGGCTGCTTTCGGCTCAGCTGGGGCTGTGGCAGGCGCGGTCTGTGCAAAGGCCCCTAGCCCTCACGCCCACACGGAGGAAACTGTTTGATTCTGGGGAATTTCGAACACAAACGCCCACACAAGAGTGTGATGAACCCCGTGGTCCCTCCATGCCCTCTCTCCCTGGTATTTAAAGGGAAATCCCAGGTGTCGGTCGTTATTACTTCATCTGTCAAAGTCAGTGTCTCTGTAGAACTCTTAAAACCGCGACCACAGCGGTGCTGTCACACCGGGAAAACCAGTGGCTGTGCATGTGATGTCCCCATCAGCCCCACCGGCTGGCTGTGAGCTGGTGACACACACATCTGGTGGGCTTCCACCCACGGCAGCCACCCTCCTGACCAGTGGGCCTCACACTGGCCTGTATTTGGGGTCCTCTTTCATGACTCCAGGAGAGTCATGCTTTTCCCTGACCCTGGATGCCCAGCCTTGCCCCCCGACTTTGGAACACCCCAGAATCTGAGGAAGGCAGTGCCTCTGGTGGCACAGAGTGTTTCTGACTTCAGTCGGGTGATGCTGCCGTGTGGCCGGCACTGTCTGGTTGCGGGAGGGTATCTGCCTGTCCCATGACCACAACGTCCCCTACAAGCGGACAGCCCCTGAAGCACTCTCCCGGGGGCACTACTCCACCAAGTCAGATGTCTGGTCCTTCGGGGTTCTCCTCCACGAGATTTTCAGCAGGGGTCAGATACCCTACCCAGGTACTGGGCCCCATACCCAGGTACTGGGCCCCACGGTGTCCCAGATGGTAGGCAGGGCTGGAGGGGGCAGAGTGGAGTGCAGGGGTGGGCTGCCAGTTGGCCAGATGACTGGGGTGATTCCCATGGTGGCCTCCAGGGGGTGCCGGCATGCCTGATGTCACACCCGCCTGTTCAGCCAGCGTCCAGGAGTGCCCAGCCAGTCCCCTGGCCTCAGGGCTCAGAGATGGCCCAGGCCCGCCTCCCAGGAGAGCACAGTCCTGGGGGAGGGGTTAGCAGCAGGAAAAACACGGGTGTGGACGTGCTGGGGGGCACCGGTCCCTCTCGTCTGCAGGCATGTCCAACCACGAGGCCTTCCTGAGGGTGGATGCCGGCTACCGCGTGCCCTGCCCCCCGGAGTGCCCATCACCGTGCACAAGCTGATGCTGGCCTGATGGCAGCGGGACCCCGAGCAGAGGCCCCGCTTCCGAGCCCTGTAGGAAAAGCTCTTCAGCTTCGCCAGGCTCTGAGCGTGCCTTGCCCCTGCGTGGCCCTGTGATGGGGGCAGGGGGGCTTGGGGCCTGAGCAGCTTGGGAGAGGTGGCCAGGACCTCGGATCAGAGGACACAGCCGTCAAGTCCCCTACTGAGTTTGCCGGAAGGAGCCACAGCTCTGGGACCAGGCTGGTGGAGCCCACAGACCCTCCATGGACCCCCGTTTGTTCCAGTGTGCCAGCTCCCGGGAAGTGCCTGCCCTCCCCAGCCAGTCCAACACCCAGGGGGCAGCACAGCTGGTACTCTCCTGGAGCCAGCGGACCTGTCTCGGTCCTGACCCGAAGCCCCTGGCTTCATCGGGACAGGGCAGACCCCTCCTTTGCACAGGCTGGTGGGGCCTGGGCCCTGGCCCAGATGGAAGGGTACCTCTCCCGTCACCAGGGGCTCTGCCTGCCCTCCTGAACTTCAGAGACAATTGTGTGCAGGGGGCGTGGACCACACCAGCCCCCTCTTCCAGAAACCAAGGGGCCGTGGGGCGGTGGGGCGCTGCCGCCTCCTGCCGCCAGGGCCTCCGTGAGCCTCGTCTGGACACTTGTGGCCAAACTGTCCTCAGGAGCACCCCCAAGCCCTTCCGAGGGGCAGTAAGGTCCCTTCCTTACCTGGCCTTGCAACTGGCCACCAGGCACCTGGGAGCAGCCACAGGGAGCTGGGGTGAGGCCACCCCTGCTGCACTCCACTCTGTGGCTGGACATGCTTTCCGTGGCTGGACACGCCTTCCGTGTATTCAGACGCAGCTGTTCAGAGTGCGGGTGGGGGTGGGAAGGCAAGCAGCCCCCTCTTCCTGTGCCTCCAGACCTCACCTCAAGCCCCACCTCCTCAATAAACAGCCCTCTCCTAGGGCCCCTGGGGCCCACCAGGCCTGGTCCAGCCCTTGCAGGGAGCCATGAGGTTTGACCAGGGAGCCCATCGTCCCCCCTCGGTCTTCACTGGGGACATGCAGTGACGCTTGGCCAACTGGCCAGAAGAGCAGGAGCCCCTACCCACCTGAGTGCCTGTGTGCCCAGTGGTCACTCACAGGGCCTTGTGCCCACCTCAGGACCTGCCTCTCTTGGTGCCCTGGGGTTCAGGGATCCAGAACCCCCCACAGCTCTCTGTACACTCTGACCTTTAGGCTGGGATCTGCAGTGGGAGGGGCCGCTCTGGGAAGCCCCAAGTGCTCACACCCTACCTGCCCCTCAGCCCATCTCGGGCAGCTGGGGCCACGAAGCAGCGTATGTTCCACAGGGGCTCAAGCAGGCAACACTCCTCGGAAGCAACAGGAGACAGCGCGGCCCAGCCCTCAGCTGCACATGGCCAGGCTACATGGAGCCAGGCCTGGCGGGGCTCACCAAGGTCATTTGAGGGCACCCAGGCCCCTCTGGCTGAGGGTTCAGGGACCCCAGGCAGCCCCACCTAGTGGGCACAGGGGCTGGGGGTCAAGTCACTTACAACCAGCTCCCTTTACTGCAGGGTGGAATGATTTCTGGGCAGAGAGACTGCCCCCGCAGTGAGGCTCCTGGTGGCAGAGGCTACTTCTCCCCAGATCTCCCTGCAGGAAAACCTGTCAGATGGAGCCTGAGGCAGACCCTGCTGGGGGAGCCCCCAGCCTCAACCAGGAGTTGAAGATTGTTTCGGTTAACCCTCCCACCATGCCCTTGGGGTGACACGGGCTCATGGATACACACAGTGGTCCCAGGGGTGACGGGCTTGCACCCATGCACGCACACATGCAGACATGCAAACACACAGCAGCCCCTGGAGACAGGTACACACATATACACACACGTGCAGACGTGCAAACCCGCACACAGCAGGCCCTGCAGACAGGTTCTCTCTCACACTCACATACACACACGTGCAGATACACAAACCCGCACACGGCAGGCCCTGCAGACAGGTTCTTTCTCATGCACATGGCAGGCCGTGGAGACAGGTACACACAAACACACACACACACACACACACACACAGACACAGCAGGCCCTGGACACAGGTACACACACGGCAGGCCCTGGGTGACACATGCATACACATCACAGGCTGCTGGCGGCTTCAAGTTTATTTCCACTCGGTGCAAGGCAGACGGTTACGGGGTGTCGGGAAAGCTTGCGAGTGACTGGACAGTAAAGAGTGGCATTCTCTTGACTTCTTTTTGGTGTTTTGCTTTTCTGATATTAAAAAAAGAACCAACCACTTCTCCACTTAGAGCAGCCTGCCTAGTCTACGGGGCGGGCAGGGAGGGGCTCTGACGCCTGGCGCCTGTGCAAGCTGCCGGGGGTGGTGCCCATGTGGTGACCATTCAGGAGGGGCCTGGCGCTGGTGTTGCCGGCGGGCTGCCAGGCTGCTTCCCAATGGCGCCCTGAGCCAGGTCACAGGTGATCATGCCGCTGGAGGTCTGGAGAGGTCCCGAGCTCTCTGGGGACTCCAACACAGTGGCCATGAACGGGACAGCAGATTTCCCGAAAAAGAAGCTTGCCCACCAGTGGCCCGGGTCAGCCTTGGGAAGCCCTGCGAGAAGCAAAGGGGAATCAGGGTGCGACTGCCCCACTCTTGGGGCCCCTTCAGATGGCTCCCTGGCACAGGAGTGGCTGCCCCGGACTCCAGCTGGGGAGCTGCGGGTGGCTGCACTCACCTGGGTGGTGGGGGATGGCTTCTCCAGGGTACTCAACACTTCCACAGGAGCTGTTACTGGAAGTGGACCCCAGGCGGCCTGGGGAGGAGAGGCTGGTCAGTACAGCTGGGGCCTCTGCCGGCACAGCCCTGCCCACCAGCCTTTCAGCCACTGGCTTTAACTGGCAGTACAAGGGGCAGTGCCAGGTCCTTGGCAAGGTGCCCCATTCCAGGCGGGGGTCTCAAGGAGATGAGAGAGTGGAGGGGCACCAGATAGCTGGGTGGGCGGCCTCTGTGCCTGGCCTCGGGGTGGGGGGCCAGGTTGGAAGGGTTGCCCAGGCCGGCAAAGGGCCCTACTCACGCCGGTAATAGTCGTGCGTAGCCACGAGCGAGCCGCTGGAGGGGATGGCTGCCATGCTCTTGCTTTCGGCCTGGTGGAAACCTGCACGCGTGGGGGGCTTGTGACCAGGGTACCCGCTCAGCCAAGGGCGCTCCCCACGGGCGGAGCCGCCGGATCGACCCCCGGGGCGGGGCGGGCGCGCCGACAGCTCCGGGTTGTTGACAGAGTCGGGCGGGGCTCGGGGCCCGCCTGCCC
>NW_004443944.1:627857-657796 GCF_000243295.1 Trichechus manatus latirostris
CCGGCCCGCGCCCAGCCCCGCCTCACCTCGGCGGCGACCCCTCGACGCCTCGGCGCGCGATCACGGGTGGCGCGGCGCGGGGAGACGGGGCTAAGCCACTGGGACCATCCGCACGGGAGACCGCGGAAAGCCGCCCCACGACCGCGACGCGCGCAGGCTGTGCGCACGCGCGGACACGCCCACTTGCGCGCGTCACGGTGGGCGGGGCGGAGAGACCCCGCCCCCGGCCTGGGCCCGCCCTCCCCGCTTGGCGCCCGCCCCCTCGGCCTCGCCCCGCCCCTTTGGCCTGGTGCCTTGAGTCCTGGCCCCGGCGGAGGGCCGGCTCGCGGCGTTCGTGCCACCGGGGGCGGCCCGCGAAGCCGGTACCTGCCTGGCCTGGGGCCTGCATTGCTAAAGGCTCTCCCGGTCCCAAGGCAGGTGCGCCCTTCCCCAGCCTGGACATCCTCTCGGCCCTGCCCCGCTGGGCAAGCCTGTCGGGTCCTCTCCAGCCGCGCTGCGCTCCGCGCCCTGCGCGTCCGGTCTGTTACCGCAAGCAGCAGCCCGGCCTCCGCGGGCCCCCCGCGGGCCTTCTTCGCCCGGTTCAGGGCCTGGCCCAGTGTTCCGGACCCCAGGGCGGATGGGGGCAGGGGACGTGGGGTCGGAAGCCCCCCCTCGCGCCCCCAGCTCCGCCCCAGCCTACACCCAGCTGCTGGCACCCAGCTAGGGTGGGTGCGGGCGGAGGGGTCTTGTTTTGGTGGAGAGCTGCTGTCTGAGGACGAGCCCCCAGCAGTCAGAGGCGGAGGCGCCTCCCCCTGCTCGGAGACACCTTGTTTTGGGCGGGACCCTGGAACTTGGCGCCGGCCGAAGCTGGTGTGTCAGTTAAGGGGGCCTGACAGCCTTTCCCGGGGGTGGATTCTCCCCGTGGAGATTCTGGTCATCTTCGGCTCATCTCCGCTTTTCACACCGGCGCTGGGGAGCCTCTCCCCGAGAGAGGGGAAGTTGGCCGCTCAGGAAGTCCGGCCTCTTTGCGCCCAAGGCCCTAGGCACTTCCTTCCCTGAAGTTGACCGGGTTTGGGGCATCTGTGGGGCAGCACCGTCAGGAGGGCTTCAGGGACAAGCGGGCGAGCAACCCCCCACACCCCTTTCTGCTACCCCCTCCTCATCCTCACACTCCACAAGAACCCCTACAGAATTCCTGGGCCTCAGTCCAACCCCGTCATTTAGCAGTAGGGAAACTGAGACCCCAGGCCGGAGGGGGCTGGATGCCCCTGGCTGTGACCCTTTACCAGGCTGGGATGGGGATGAGGCTGCAGACCTTCTGATTGCCACCCAGCTTGGACAGCGCTGTGGCCGAGTTGGGGGGCGTGGGTTTGGAGTTCCTGACGCAAGTTAGGGGCAGCTTCTGCTCTCCTTACTTTCCTTCTCCACCTCCATCTCTTCCTGGAGTCCCCGGAGGGGGTAGTGGGGGAGGCACAGGCCACCCATCTACTGGGAAGAGGGCATTCCAGGGACTCTCCTAGCCACTCATCCAGCTGGAATTTCCTTGGGCTTCCCAAATAACCATGCGGTATGCAGGGCGTTTAACTGGGTCCCACACAGGAGCAAGATGTAATGGCTGTGCAGGAGGCACCCATCGACTTGCTCACAGGGCGCCCAGGAGCCTGTTCAACTTCCAATCAAAGTCCTGCCCACCACCTGTGGGGCTAATTCTGGATCATACACTAAGTGTGATCTTAGCACAAACCAAATTTAATTCTTTAGGGACATCCCCCCACCAGAGCCCCAGCCTGGTGGGGGTCAGGTCATCAGCCCATTTGCTCTCCGTGGCCCGGCTACTCCCTCAGCTCTGCTCAGGGCTCCTGGAGCTTGCTGGGCAGTGGCACAGGGGGCAGCGTCTCCCCTTCTGGCCCCGTTCCTCCCCATGGTTAGCCTGGGATGGGGAGAGACAGAGCACCCCAACTCAGCAGATGAACATGCACTCACCCAGCCCGAGGTAGGCTTGGCATCCGCCCTGCTCACCTACACCAGGGATGCACCATGGGCTAACTATTGAAGAGAAGGAAACTTCAGCCATGATGTTTTCACTGAGGAAGTCTACCAAACATTTAAAGAAAAATAACACAGATTCTAAAGACTCTTTTTCAGAAAACAGAGAACACTTCCGAACTCATGATGTCAGCATCATCCTGACACTAAACCCAGAAAGGGAATAAAACTATGAAACTACAGATGCTGCTGCTCATGAAACCAGACACAGATTTCTCAACAAAAAATTAGCAAATCTAATCCAGCAATATTAAAATAAGTAATACACCACAAACAAGTAGGGTTTATTCTGGGAATGCAAGGCTGTATAAACATTCAGAAATCAATTAGTATATTAAAAGCTTAAAGAAAAAAAAGCTATATACTCATATTAAATGATGGAGAACAAGCATTTGACAAAATTCAACATCCATTCATGATAACAACTCTCAGCAAACTAGGAATAAAAGGAATTTCTTCAATCTAATTAAGAGCATCTCTGAGGCGCCTACAGCCAACTTCCTGCTTAACTGTGAAAGACTGACCCTCTCACACTGGGAACAAGGCAGGGATGTCTCAATACTCTTATTCAATATCATACTGGAAGTTTTAACAGTACAATAAAGCAAGAAAAGTAAACAAAAAGGAGTACAGACTGGGAATGTAGAATAAAACTCTGTCTTAGTCATCTAGTGCTGCTATAACAGAAATATCACAAGTGGATGGCTTCAACAAACAGAAGTTTATTCTCTCACAGTCTAGTAGGCTAGAAGTCCAAATTCAGGGCGTCTTCTCCAGAGAAGGCTTTTCCTCTCTGTTGGCTCTGGAGGAAGGACCTTGTCATCAATCGTCCCCTGGTCTAGGAGCTTCTCCGTGCAGGAACCTCGAGTCCAAAGGACACGCTCTGCTCCCGGCACTGCTTTCTGTGGTATGAGGTCTCCATGTCTCTCTGCTCGTTTCTGTCTTTTATATCCCAAAAGAGATTGGCTCAAGACACAATCCAATCTTGTAGATTGATTCCCACCTCATTAACATAACTGCTGTTAATCCCTTCTCATCAACATCATAGAGGTAAGACTTACAACCCATAGGAAAATCACATCAGATAACAAATGGTGGACAATCACATAATACTGGGAATTGTGGCCTAGTCAAATTAATACACATATTTTGGGGGGACACAATTCAATCCATGACATTGTCTTTATTCATAGATAACATCATTGCCCATGTAGAAAATCGCAAACCAAAAAAGCCCAGTTGCCATCAAATTGATTCTGACTCATGGTGACCCCACATGTACAAAGTAAAACTGTGCTCCATAGGGTTTTCAATGGGTGAATTTGAACCACCAACCTTTCAGTTAGTAGCCGAGCACTTAACCATTTGCACCACCCAGGGACTCCAGATAATCCTAAGGAGTCTGCAAAAAAGTTAAAAAATAAGTGAGGTTAGCAAGATTGCAAGATGTAAGTTCAACACACAAAAATTAGTCATATTTCCATCCAAACTCCCTGGGGGACTGAATTGCTGGGCGGAGGGCTGTGGGGACCATGGTGTCGGGGAACATCTAGGTCAACTGGCATAACACAGTTTATAAAGGCAATGTTCTACATTCTGCCTTGGTGAGTAGCGTCTGGGGTCTTAAAAGCCTGTGAGCAGCCATCTAAGATACTTCACTGGTCTCATCCCTTCGGGAGCAAGGGAGTGTGAGAGAACAGGATACAAGGGAAAGATTAGTCCGAAGGACTAATGGACCACAGCTACCAAGGCCTCCACCATACTGAGTCCAGTACAGCTAGATGGTGCCCGGCTACCACCACTGACTGCTGTGGCCAGGATCACATCAGAGGGTTCTGGACAGAGCTGGAGAAGGATGTAGAACAAAATTCTAACAAAAAAAAAAAAGAGCAGATTTACTGGCCTAAAGGAGACTGGAGAAACCCCGAGAGTATAGCCCCCAGACACCCTTTTAGCTCAGTGGCGAAGTCACCTCCGAGGTTCACCATTCAGCCAGGGAGTGGACAGCCCCATAAAAACAAATGGGACTAATGAGGTACAGCAGTCCAGGGACAAGGATTAGAAGGCGGAAGGGGTCAGGAAAGCTGGTGATAGGGAACCCAGGGTTGAGGAGGGATAGTGTTGATGTGAGGTTGTTAACCATTGTCATACGGCAACATGTGTACTAACTGTTTAATGAGAAACTATTTTGTTCTGTAAACCTTCATCTAAAGTGAGAATAGCAGCACAATTGGAAGAGTGTAGTTGATGTCACTGAACTGTGCATGTAGAAATTTTTGAAACGGTATCTCTTTGGGTATGTATATTTTCACCAAAAAAAAAAGTCGAGAAGGGAGAGGGTTGACATGTCGTGGGGTTGTTAACCAATGTCATAAAACAATATGTGTACTACAGTTTCATGAGAAACTGTAGGTTCTGTAAACCTTCACCTGAAGTACAATTTTAAAAAGTCATATTTCTATATACTAGCAATGTACAGGTAGAAGCCGAAATGAAAACAAAAATTTACAGTTGCCCCTCTTCCCTCTCCAGTGAAACACTTAAGTATAAATCTAACAAAACATGTAAGAATCTGTAGGATGAAAACAAAAACACTGATGAAAGAAATCAAAGATGGCCTAAGTAAGTGGAGAGACATACTGTGTTTATGGATTGGAGACGCAACACAGGAAAGACATTAATTTTCCCTGAACTGTTTGTAGATTTAATGTGATTCCAATCAAAATCCCATCAAAATTCTTTGAAGATACAGACTAAAACAATTTTGAAAAATAAGAATATAGAGAATCACACTTCCTGATTTTGAGACTTCCTATGCACGTGCAATAACTGCAGTGGGACAGAAAAATCCCCACACAAATATGACCGACTGAGCTTTGACAAAGGCACGAAAGCGATTTGATGGAGAAGGACGGTGTTCCCAACACACGGTGCCGGAAGAATTGGACATCTGTATGCAAAAAAAAAAAAAAAAGAACCTCGACCAAAACCTCACATCATATACAAAAATTAACTCAAAATGGATTATAGATCTAAATGTAAAATGTAAAACCAAAAAACTTCTAGAAGAAAATATAGGAAAAAATCTCTGTGACCTGGGGTTAAGCAAGCATGATCCATATATTTTTTAAATTGATAGATTGGATTTCGTCAGTCCAATTTGCTCTGCAAACGACACTGTTAAGAGAATAAAAAGACAAGCCACAGATGGGGAGAAAATATTTGCAAATCACATATTTGGCAAAGGACTTGTGTCCAGAATACAGAACAAAATCTCTAAATGTAACACTGAGAAAATAAACAACCCAATTAAAAGATGGGCAAAGGGTTTCAATAGACATTTCTCCAAAGAAGATATATTAATAGCTAATAAGCACGTGAAAAGATGTCCAACATGATCAGTTATTAGGGAAATGCAAATAAACCATAATAAAATACCACTTCATGCCTACTAAAAGGACTGTAATAAAGACAGACAATAACAAGTACTGGCATGGATGTGGAGAAATTGGAACCCTCGTACATTACTGTTGGGAATGCAAAGTAGGGCAGCCTTTGGAAAGCGGTTGGGCAATTCCTCAAAAGCTTAAATATAGAGTCACCATATGACCCAGCAATTTCACTCCTAGATGCCTACCGTCTTGTTATCTAGTGCTGCTGGAACAGAATGCTACAAGTACGTGGCTTTAACAAACAGAAATTTGTTTTCCCACAGTTTAGGAGGCTAGAAGTCCAAATTCAGGGCACTGACTCTAGGGGAAGTCTTTCTCTCTCTGTTGGCTCTGGGGGAAGGTCCTTATTCCTTGTCTCTTTGGGGATCTTCATGTGGCCTGGAGTCTGTCTTCCCCCATCTCTGCTTGCTCCTCTGTCCTAATCTGCTCCTTTTATATCTCGAAGGTGATTGGCTTAAAACACGCCTTACACTGATATGGCCTCTTTAACGTAACAGAGACAACCCATTCCTGAATTGGATTATAACCACAGACATAGAGGTTAGGATTTACAGCACATAGTTTTTGGGAACGCAATTGAATCTGTGATATCTACCCAAGACCAATGAAAACATATGTCCACATAAAAACACGCATGTTCAAAGGTGCAATATTTATAATAGCTAAAAAGTATCCAACCATCAAGTTGTTTACAGCTTACCCAATGTGGTGAAATGAGTTTCTTTATGTGGCCTTTAGCTTTGCTTCTGTGAAAAAGAGAGAAAAAGAAAACAGCTTGGGAGATTTTCCCCCTGAGCCTGGAGGAGTTGTTACAGTTGCCCTTGTTACAGTTGCCCTAGTCCTTTGCAGAAGCTTGCTACTTTTGACCAGGTTAGAAGCCAGTTCCTGCAGGCAGAAAATGTCAGTTATTATGCAAATAGATGGAGTCACTTTCAAGGGGATTGGTCGGTTTAGTTCAGCAAGGGGATTGGTCAGTTATGCAAATTGGGTTCATAAAATCTGCCCAATAGAATTGAGTCACTAGCATATATAAACAGCCATGGTTGAGTGGGGATCTCATTACCATCAAGAAGAAGAGCCTGGAGTGGAGTGCATCCTTTGGATGCAGGGTCCCTGCGCTGAGTACCTCCTAGATCCAGGAGACAGAGAAAGTTTTAACACCAGAGTGGTGGCAGCAGAACCAGGAGACCAGCAGGAGACAGTGTGGTGGGCTTTCCAGCCCACGGATCAAGACTGTTACAGTGGGCTTGCCAATCCATGGAGCAAGAGATCTGAGGGCCTTCAGGCAGGAGGCTTGCTGGTGAGTGGGGAGCCTCGGGCACTTGTTGGCTGAGCTATGAGTTTTAACACTTGCCCCAGCAGAGTGGGGCTGAGAGCAGGTCTGTGCTGAGGGCCAAGTGGAGGCCTGTCCTGAGAGACAAGAGCAGGCGTGTCCTGAGGAGGTGTGCACTTCTGAGGGAGAGAGAGATCTATCCTATACTAAAGAAGGGAGGGATGTGCTCTTTACTTTGGGGGAACCTTCCAGACCTTGCCTGTGTGCTTCCAGACATTGACCTGTTACTTCCAAGTTAATCCTGATCCCATGTTATTTCCTCTATAAACCATACAACTGTGAGTTCTGTGTGGCCATTGCAATGAATTATCAAACCCAGCAGACAAGTAGAGAGTGCTGTGGGGAGGACAGCTGGTGTTAGAATTAGTAAAAAGGTTGGAGAGTGGAAGGGCTGTTGCTGATTCTCATTCTCCCTGAAGCTAGAAGAGGTTTGACCCTACCACTACCACACTGCACCCAGGAAATGTCAATCAACCTGGACAGAAGTAACACACTCTGGGGTAGAACACTCAGGGTTTAGGGGGAAAACCTCTCAAGCTATTTTTCCAAAGAACCAAGGCAAAAGGCCAAATAAAGAAACTCATTTCACCACAACATCATTAGCCATTGTTGTTGTTGTTGTTACTGGGTGCCACTGAGTTAATTTCGACTCATGGCAACTCCCTGTGACAGAGTAGAACTGTCTCATAGGGCTTTCTAGGCTATAATATTTATTGGAGCAGATCATCAGGTCCTTCTCCCACAGAGCCACTGGGTAGGTTCGATCCACCAACCTTTTGATTGGCAGCAGAGTGCTTAACTGTTGTGCTACCAGGGCTCCTTCATTTGCCATTAGGGAAATACAAATTAAAACCACAATGAACACGGTTACACAAAAAACCCAAACTGACGTTACCTAGAGCTGTTAAGGATATGGAATAACTGGAACTCTGTCACAATGCTGGTGGGCATGTAAAGTGGTACAACCACTCAGGAAATCAGTTTGGCAGTTTCTTAAAAAGTTAAATATACACCTACCATATCACCCAGAAATTCCACTCCTGGGTATTTACCCAAGATAAATGGAAACTTACATTACATGAAAATTTGAACACTCATGTGTGTGGCAGCTTTATTCATGACTGCCCAAAACTGGAAGCAACCCAAATATCATTCACTGGATGACTGGATGAACAAACTGGTGTACATGGAAGACTGGAAAAAAAATACCAAACCCGTTGCCGTCGAGTCGATTCCAACTCATAGCAACCGTAGAGGACAGGGTAGAACTGCCCCACAGAGTTTCCAAGGCGCACCTGGTGGATTCGAACTGCCGACCTTTTGGTTAGCAGCCACAGCACTTAACCACTATGCCACCAGGGTTTCCTCGCATGGAAGATGACTCAGCGAAAAAAGGAATGCACCATTTATGTACACAACAACTTGGATGAATCTCAAGGACATTATGCTGAGTGAAAGAAGCCAATCTCATAAAATGAAATACTGTGTGACTCCGTTTATACGACATTCTCAAAAAGACAAAGGTATAGTGATGAGAACAGATCAGTGATTGCCAGGAGAAGGGGGAGGGTGTGACTATACAGGCAGATTTTGGGGTAATGGAACTGTTCTGTATCCTGATTGTGGTGATGGTTACAGGACTCTGTACATGTGCTAATATTCATAGAACTCCTGCTGTTCTCAGTTGTCATCTAGTCAGCTACAACTCCTGGCGACCCCACATATAACAGAAAGAAACGTTACCTGGTCCTGCGCCATCTTCACCATCTTTGGTATACTCGAGTCCATTGTTGGGACCACTGTGTGTCTTGAGTGCCTTCCAACCTAGGGAGATCATCTTCCAGCACTATATCGAACAATATTATGTTGTGACCCATGGGGTTTTCACTGGCTAATTTTCTAAAGTAGATCACCACGTCTTTCTTCCTAATCTGTCTTGGTCTAGAAGCTCCACTGAAACTTGTCCACCATGGGTGACCCTGCCAGTATTTGTACTGGTGAGCTAACTTCCAGCATACTGGCAACACACAAGCCACCCAGTATAGCAAATGACAGACGGATGGTGGCATAGAACTGTCTTCCAAAAAGTTGATTTTACTGTATGATAATTCAGAAAAAATGAAACATGAATAAATAAGTTGTTTAAAAAGCACAACCATCGTCGTAAAAATAAATTCAGGTAAGAATTATCAATAAATGGTAAATTGAGAGTGGGGTTTTGATGAGGAACAGGATATAGGTGGTCCCCAACTTATGATGGGGTTCCGTTCTGACAACTACATTGTGAGTCAGTTCTGATGTAAGTAGAATACCTCATTTTTTTTTTAACGTTTCCAGAGTAAATCATAAAACTGAACATCTTCAAGTGAACATCTGAGAATAATATTAGCAAATTATAGGCTGCAGTATTGTATGTAGTACATGTTACTAACGATAAGATGTACAAAAATGGACAGTTGTAAGCGCAGTTTGTTGTAACTTGAATACGTTGTAAGTCAGGGACTACTTGGTATTTACATAATTCAAAGCACATTAATATCAATTACTTATTAGTTATAAAGGGAAAAATAGTAACTTTACTGTAGAGAAAACTGGTGGGCCAAAAGATAACCAGGTGACTAAAGATAACATCACCAATAATGGGTAAACCAGCTTCAGGTGCCTCCCAATGTGTGCTGCATTGGGAAGGACATGCGCCGTCCTGTGGCGTTCCTGCCAAAAACAAAAACAAACTTGAATCGACTCATGGGAAGCATCAGAAAAGCCCAAAAGGAGGAATATTTTATAAAACAACTGGCCTATAGTCTTCAAAAATATCAGTGTAATAAGAGACCAAAAAAAAAGACAGAGGCACTGTTCCAGGTTGTAGGCAGCTAAGGAAACCTGATTAGCGAAATCAACATGTGATCCTCGATTGGGAAAAAAATTTGTCATGAAAAACATTATTGGAATAACTGACAAAATTGGAGTTCGGACTGTAGATTAAAGGATTATATTAGTTCGAAATATACTCTGAAATATTAAGGGGTAAAGGCAACCTTTTTTCAAATGGTTCAGAAGAAGTATACATATTCACGTATGGTGAAAGATAATGATAAAGCAAATGTGGAAAAATGTTAAGGATTAGTGAATACGGATGCAGGCTACAAGGGCAGTTCTTGGTACTATTCTTGCAACTTCACTGTAAGTTTGAAAGTTTTTCAGAATAAAAAGTTAAAATGTGTGGAGTCAAATTCTGCTTCCATATGTGGTGGAATGTCTGGTACTAGGCCAGGTCTTTCTCCATAAACAGCTGTGAAACTGCACAAAATGTCTGAAGCAGCTGTTTCCAGGCACTGGAGTGTAGACTGGGAGCACTGAGAGAGGGAAACTCCCAGGTGGGCTCCATGCTCACATGGCTGTCCTGGGGACCGCTGACTGGCCATAACACAGCAAGCAGGGGTCCAAGCAGAGCACGGTGGTTCAACTGAGCTAAGAGGCAGAGACTGGAGTTCATGGTGGAGGTGAAGGGTGGGGAGCTGCTTGGGGCCCAGATGTTCACTTCACATGGGTCCCCTGCAAGTCTGTGGCCAAGGGCTAGGCTGTATTTTGCAGACACCTAGCACACCTGAGGCTTACCAAAAAGAAGTTGCTATCAGTTGTGTATTAGTTCTCTATTGCTGCATAACAAATGATCACAAATTCAGTGTCTTAAAACAACATGCATTTATTGTCTCACAGTTTCCGCGAGTCAGGAGTCTAGGCATGGCTTAGCTGGGTCCTCTACTCAGTATCTCAAAAGGCTGCAATCAAGGTGTCAGCTTTAAACCTTAAACCAAAAACATCTCGTAAGTCATCTTAAAGCCAAAACTATAGTTTAGTTTAACTAGTAAATAATATCTGTCTTGAGCATTATGCTCTTTTAAGAACTCTCTACGTGGGATAAAGCTGACAACAGAAACTTGAAAGATTAGATAGGAACCTTAGGGGGCAGTGAATTTATATTAATGAGGAACAACTCAGAAAAGGAGGGTGGGAATGGTTACACAACTTGAAGAATGTAATCAATGTCGGTAAATGGTACATGCAGAAACTCTTGAAATGGTGCATGTTTTGCTGTGTATATTCTCTCAACAACAACAACAACAACAAAAGAAATAAAGTTATACACACACATATGTATATGCATATGTAAATACATATCATATATATATATATATATATATGGAGAGAGAGAGAGAGAGAGAGTCCTGGGTGGCTTTGGCCTTCTGGCCCAGCTAGAATGGAAAGACTTTATAACTTTTTTTTAGGAGAAATGACTATATTCTAGAGCAACGCCTATTTTAGACCCATGTGTTAAAAACAAGCCCCAAAATGATCTACAGGGTAGACCAAGATTGAAGGTTGAGACCCACCAAGTTGGAAGAGTTTGGGAGATACTTTGGGCTTTTCACAGATCCACACTAACAAAGCATGAAAACAAGCCTATGCATGTCCGATGATTGAATGGTCTACTAAAACAAGAAACAAAAGTCTTTAGCGGAAGATAACAGAATCCAGAGTCTGTATACAATGTCCAGTATTCAATCAAAAATCACTATACATGCAAAGAAACAGAAGAATGTGACCCACAGCAAGGAAAAAAGCCAGTTATCAGTTAATTCCCTTCCAGCTGCAAATTTACCCTTTATTGCCTGCTCTATAAAAATGGCCTCATATGCATGCAAAAGCTGGACAGTGAACAAGGAAGACCAAACAAGACTGAAGAAGAATTGACTTCTTTGAATTGTGATGTTGGTAAAGAATATTGAATATACTATGGACTGCAAAAGAATGAACAAATCTGTCTTGGAAGAAGTACAATCAGAATGCTCCGTAGAAGTAAGGATGGCTAAACTTCATCTCACATACTTTGGACATGTTATCCGGAAGGATCAGTCCCTGGAGAAGGTAAAGTAGAGTGTCAGTAAAAAAGAGGAAGACCCTCAAAGAGATGGATTGACAACAGTAGCTGCAACAATAGACTCAAGTATAATAACGATTGTGAGGATGGCGCAGGACCGGGCAGTGTTTTGTTCTGTTGTACATACAGTCACTATGAGTTGGAACCGACTCGACGGCAGCTCACAACGACAACAAGATAAAAATAGATCCGATCACTGTAAAAGAGAAATGCTGAAAGGAATTCTGTTCATTATTGCAGAGCATGGGTGAATATTAAAAGGGTGAATTTAGAGCCAAGGGACAATAAACTCATGACTGGCCTAAGGTACACAACCTATGGATCAAAGCTCTACTCCGAGGGTACATACCCAACAGAAAGACACGCACAAGCACATTCAAATGTGTGTACAGGAGTGTTCATAGCACATTTTATTGGTAACAGCTCAAAACCACTAGAGGAATACTATACAGCAATGAAAATGAACAAAGGACTACTGCATGCAGCAGCATGGATAAATCTCCAAATAGAAACAATTTGTGAAAGAAGCCAGACAAAAGAATGTATACTGTATAAAGTTTAAAAACAGATGAAAGGATCTATGGTATAAGAAATCAGGAGAATGGCCACTTTTGTCCTAGGAGGGCCCAAGGGAATGTTCTATTTCCTGATCCGGGTGGTGCTAATGAGGGTCATTGCCTTTGTGACAATCCATCAAGTATGCATGTACACATTTCTCTAAACATGTTCAAAAATAAGGTAAAAAAGAGAGTGATGTCCCCCTGAGACTTCCCTTCCCTTTCCTCTGACATGGTCCAGCCTCTCTGTCCCTGGCCATTTAGGGAGGGTCCTTCATGGGGAGGACAATGATGTTGCCCAGCAGCCTCCTGGGTCTGCTTGTCCAGTGATGCCCAGGAGCGCTTCTGCTCCTGAGGCCAGATCTCCCTTGCTGAGGCTCCCAGCTGCCTAACTGAGGGAAGCTAGGGGTGAAAACATGGCATCCGGAGTTGCTAATGAGCTATCAGTTCCCTGGGGCAATTCCCAACCTTGAGACCCCTCCCTTTGAATCTCCTTGAACTTGGGGGCAAAGTGTTGAGGACACAAGGGGGCCTGGGGGCGATGGTGGGGTCAGAAGCAGCCCTGTGGTGGCCTCTCCCTCCACCCCTCAGGGCAGGGTCAAGTTAACCCTTGAAGGGGACCTGACTGCAGCCCTAGGATCCTCCCCCGTGTTCTACCCTGGACCTGGCAGAGGGGGAGGAGTGGCTGATGGTGCAGAAAGAGCCGGCCTGCTGCCTTTTTGCCACATGGCTTGGAGGAATCCCACTGTCCCTGCAGCCCCCCCGCCCCACGCCACCCCAGTTCTCCCCTTTGTCTCTGTGGGCATGGGCTGGTGCGGTACCCTTGTCCTGACTATGGGGCTGCCTGTCTTCACGTCAGTGTCCCTGGGCTCCTTGTTTGGCCTCCCAGCCTGCAATGGGCTGAATCGGAGGGTGCAGGGTGGAGCCCTGCCTCTGGGGGCCGGAGCCCGAGCCCCCGGGGGAAACCCTGCCCTTTTGGAGAGGAGGGAGATCTCGGCTTTTAGTCCCCAGCCAGCACAGCCTCCGCTCCCCAGCCAGGTGGGCACCTGGCTCGCGCGGGCTGAGCTCACACGGGGGTCACTCTGGCTTAACTGGGTCCTTGGGCTCCACCGGGCTCCTGGGGAGCCAGGGCCTTGAAGGGAGGAGCCTTGGTGGGGCTGCCTCAGCCTCTCTTTGGCAACCGCTCCCTGAGGCTCGCTGCTGCAGGTGCGGCACTTCCCCTGAGGGCCGAGTGTGGGGAAGAGCAGAGCAGGTGTGTCCCCTCAGACTGTGTACGTTCCTCTTCCAGGCCTCAGAGCCCCCCGGACACTGGGTCCTGGAGGGTGGCACGTCCAGGGGTCCAACCGGTCACCCCAACTCCCGCTTCCACTCTGCCGGTGTGGACACAAGGATCCGCGCTGGACTGTGGGGACCTGGCTGGCGCAGGGTCCAGGCTGGGCTATGTGCTGCCCCCCGCCCACCCGGCCCCACCTGCCCCGGCCCCTGCCCTCTCCTCTGGTTCAGAGAGATCTGACATTGCTTTTCTAGGGGAAGCTCCAGAGCCCACAGTTTTCCTGTTGCCATGGAGACCATTTAATTAACAGCCTCAAGGGCTTGCTCTGCTCCCCTGGGTGCCCAGCCTGGGGAGGGGCAGGGGCCGAGGAGGACCTGGTCCCCATGCCACCTAGGTAGGCCAGGAGAGGCTCCACGCACCAGGCTGAGACCCCATGTGAGGGTGACCCTCAGCCGTGACCCCCAGCCCACCCCCAAGGGCCGTCTGGCCCCCACAGCCTGCACAGGGCTGCGCTCCCAGGATGGCGGCCAGGCCGAGGGCCTGCAGGAAGGCTCAGCCCAGGTGGAGAGTTAGGCCTCACAGGTTATTATTAGCACAGCAGCGACGTCACTGTCAGCCAATGGGAGGCCGTTTATTTCCAGACCTGACAGCTTGATCACGTTAATTTTAGCTGCTTCCTCTTTCCTGAGGCTGTGAAACCCTGGCCAGCCAAAGGGGGGGTGCAGTGTCTCCCCAAACAGCTCCATGGAAGAGACCTGAGGGGTGGGTCCTGTGCCCCTCTGCTCACCCCATGCCCCAGAAGGTGCCTCGTGAGGCTCACCCTGCCTGGTGTCCCCCCCTCCCCTCTCCTAGCTGCCTTGGGGGTCACTGTGACCAGTGACTCAGAGGGAGGGAGGGAGGTGTCACCAAGGGGGCTGAGGCCCCACCTGGAGGCTGCTGAGGAGCCCGGGCCATGGCCACGGTGTGACTGGCTTGTGTCCAGAAGTGACGCTCCTGGCTCAGCCCTCCCAGCTGCCCACTCCAAGCTCTGCCCCCTGCTTGCTTGTTGTGGGGACACTTAGTCTCTTTCTGCCCAGCTGCCTCATCTGGCTTGGGGTCCTGGCCTGACTTGTGGCCCTGCCTGGCACCCGTGTGGTTGTTATTTAGTGTTCCCAGTGTGTCCAGTGGTCTCCCATGCCCTGCCAGGCCCTTGGAAGAAGCCCCCTGAAAGTCCTCCCTGTCACGGCCCTGCCCCACCATCAGGGGGCGCTCCTCTAGTGAAGAAGGCGTTGCCAGCAGTGTGGACAGGACACCCATCCGGCTCCTGACAGCTGTGCCGGGAGCAGCCGGCGGCTCGGCCATGGAAGGAGGGGCCCAGATGGAAGACCCAGGGCACCGGGTGCCGGGGGTGGGTATCAGGGGGAGCTGGGGCGAGGTCCCCAGGCCACCTGCCTCCACCCCCTCCAGCGGGCCCACCCCAGCCTCTGCCAATCACAGTGTCCACAGCAGCAGCGTCCAGAACCCCTGCCCAACCTTCGGGCGAGAAGGCGTTACATACTGAGCCCAGGCGGGTGAGGGGTGTGCTGTTGCCAGCCTTTATTTTTAATTCCTGGCTCCTGTTTGGTGGCATAAGCAGCCATCGGAGGTGCTGGTCATCTGAGCGCCCCACCCTGTTCCCTCCGGCCTGCAGCTGCCTCCCCACCCCCGCCCTGGCCCAGCCCCCAGGGCTCCTGCAGGCAGACCTGGGGACAGCAATGGGGTCTGGAGCCCTTCCCCAAGAGACCCTCCCCGAGAGCCCTTCCCCACCTCCAGGGAGGCCTGGCTGGCCCCGGTCGCTGCCCTGGTCCCTTGCCCTCCTCACACGTACCTGCAGGGCTCCCAGCTCCTCTGCGGACAGGGCAGGTGCTGGGCCTTCCGGTCTAGACAATGCTCTGAGAGAGGGAAGCCCCTGCTCCCACCCCCTCCGTGCTCACCTCTGGGGACCCCGTCATCTGCCTGGCCTTCTGCTGGACTCTGCAGTCACAGGAGGAATACAATGTGTGGGGGAGGCAGCCCCCAGGAGCAGGGACGCATTTGGTGAGATCAGACCCTGACCTTGTCCTCACTCGCACACAGCGGCCGCCCCAGACCCCTGAACCCGTCTTCACGATGACCTTGTCTGCAGTGGCGTCACTAGGGGTGTGGAGGGTGTGCACCTCACCGGGCACACTGTCAGAGGGGCTGACACCAAAACGACTGTCCATAAAATGTTTGTGCGGTGTTTCAGCAGAAATTTATTATTTTCTAATAAAAATAGTTCTGCAGTTAGTTATAACAACAAAAACATTGTCTTGTAAGCCCAGCTTCCATGTATCAATATACCTACAAGGCTAAAACTCTATGCTAATTCACTGTTTGAACCTTCTAATGTGCTCTGGTGAGAGCTGTCATTGTGGCTCAACCACAATGACGCTTTGAATCACGCGGTTTCGTCTGCACGCGGTAGGAGCCCAGGCTGTTGTTTTCATAGTCGCTGATTTTGTCCAGTTTTCTGGAGTTTTAGCTACAATACTGTGGTAATTAGTATTGGTGAACCGACGTCCATACCTTTTTTGAGAATGCGGTAGTAATCAAAGGAAAAGAAGAAGAAGAATAAAAAAAGGCTTCTGCTCAGTTACTAAGAATGTTGTAATTAATATCGTTGTAATTCAAAGTAGAGAGATTTTATAAAACAATTTTATTGTTTGTAAGCATATTATCTAAGAAATGTTATATCTTAGCAATTTACAACTATATTTATCACATACTATTCTATGATTAAAATCGATAACAAACTTACATGTGTAACAATTACTGATTATATAACTCTTTGATAACTAGAGAAATTGATAGTTTAAAACATGAAGTTGGGGAAATGCTATGCTTCTTGATAGAGGTTTAGAAATATAATTTACATCTTAAATTCAGTTTTTTAAAAATTTTAGTCTTTTTAAAACTTTCTTTAAAAACATCGCTGTCTTACAAATACATATCTGACTTTAAAGAAATTTTCAGGGTTTAAAAAAATAATGACACATTAAAAAGTGAGTTAACGGAAGGCATTGATTTGAGGGAAGTCATTCACAAATTCGCAGCTTTGAAGGCCAGAAAACGAAAGCTCTGATCTAGTCGAGATGTTCACGGAGTGCTGAAATGCTTGTGTATTTGTTCCTGATTATTTCTATGGTATTATTTCATTTATGAACATATTTCCATATGCATTTGTCTACAACTTCTACACTATTTGGGCCATTATCAATTATGCAAACCTAATCCATTCAAGCATCTCATATAACGGTAAAGGTTAACGTTAAATGAACATAATTTTGATGTAGTTCTTAAACATTTTTACCTCAAATTCTATCGTTTTCTTACTGAATTTTCACTTTAACCACATGCAAACTACGTAACTACATTTAGGCAGCGCGCATGATCTCGTAATTTAAGGTGTAATTTTAGTTTTCCGAGTTGTTTACGTCACTGCTGTTACCACGACAGTCAGTGATATACGGGAATTACGATTTACGAGTAACATTAGCACAGAAAACATTACCAAGAGCTCTGTATGGTCTGGTACAGCAGGAGGTCCATGGGGGGTGACAACGAGTTGCCGCACTGGGGACGCTAACCCTAGTGATGCCACTGCCTGTCTGCCCCTGGGGCCAGACGGCCCTGTCTGTGTCTTGGCACTCAGGGTCCCTGGGAGACAGCCTGGCCTCTCCCGCTCCTCCCCATGACAGGAATTCCCACTTGAGCCTAGCACCTCCACCCCAGTTTTTAGAAGCTCTTACCACAGCTGTCCCTTCTTTGTGCTGAGGGGTCTCTGAGCCGTCCTTGGAGGGCTGAAGAGAAGCTGGCACAGGAGGGGCTAAGGGTTGAGCACTGGGCTGAGCAGCCCACACTCTGCTATGTCCACAGGACTGTCCCCAACGGTGTTGGGGGGCCCGCCGCGGGGCTCTGTGTGGGAGGGGTGGTGGGCTGGTGCCTCACCTTCCCGATAAAGACCCTGCTAAGCCCAAGTGATCACCGTACTTCTTACCTGTTGCACTTGCCCTCGCCAGACCTTTGCCAGGAACCCACCGTGGCCACTAGGCTCCGACTGAGCACCTGCCCTCCTCGGACACCTCTGGGCACCAAGCAGATGCCACCCACCTCCTCCCTCCTCCCTCTTCCTGTCCTGGGCAAATGGGTGCTAGTGGGGTGAAGGGTGGACGGGTGCACTCATTGCAGCCGTACAGCAGAGATGCTGGGTCTGTCAAGGCCGCACGGGAGCAGAACTGGGCCACCCCTGCTAGCAGCTCCTGGATGAGCATAGGCCAGGGATGGATGACGCCAGGCAGGCCCATTCCCACACGAACACACACAGGTCGCCAAGGGGCAAGCCCTTTGTCATGGTTCCTTCCCTGGGTGCATTTAGGGTATTGCTAGTGGTCCTTCTGGCCCTGGGATGGGCCAAGAGTTCCAAGGCAGGCTGGAGCAGAGTCAAAGAGAGCATGGGGCAGGGGTGGTGTGCTGAGGGGTAGCATCCACCTGGCTGTGCAGGACAACGGCCAGAGAAATAGCCTTTGCTGCCGGGACCCTGGCATCCAGCCCCCATCGTGGGCTGAGGGTCATGCTCAGGGCATTTGGGCAGGTGGACTCCAGGGGGCAGGAGTGATGGTCCCACACCCCATGGGATCAGTCTTGGTCAGCAAAGTCTACATGTTGGCCACGGTCCTTCCCAAGTACCAGACGTCATGGGTAGTATCTAGGTCATGGCAGGGATGCCTAGAGCTGACCAAGCTGGGAGACAAGAGGGGAGCCCTCAACTATGGACTGTCTCCCAACCAAGGGCCGGCCTGCTGCAGGCTGGGCAGGGCAGGCCTCCTGGAGCTCCCACTCACAGATGAGGATGTGACCCTCCTTACATGATCCTCCGGGGAGTGGGGTCACAGGCCCAGGGTTGGGTATGCGGGAGGGGTGGAGGACCGACCACATTGAACCTCACCAGGTGCTGGACACCAGGACCTGCAGGAGTAGGTGCATCACTGTCCCGGCTTAACCAAGTAAGACCCGGAGGACAGCAAAGGGCGCTGGGTCCATGGAGAGGGCGCTGGGCCCACGGCCGGAGAGGACACTGGCGGGAGGGTCTATGGCTGGCAGTGAGAGGTGGAGTTCTGACTCCCGATTGTGCACTCTGCCCTCTGCCCTCCACGTCCCCTCCCTTCATGAACCCCTTGTTCCCACTAGTAGGTGTCCTCGGCCCCCATGTCCTCACCTCCACCAGCCGAGGCTGCTACATGGGCTCCGTCTGGTCGTCACGGAAGCCTGTGGGAAGCAGACTGTGGCCTTCAGTGGGGCGGGGCGCCCCCTCTCCCTACTCCTCCCACGATCACACCCAGCTCTGGGCTCTGGTGTCAGTCTCAGACCCTTCGGGTTCTTTTGAGGGAGTGGACTCCCCTTTGAGTGGCTAGGCCAGGCAGGGAGTCCATCACTTGAAACTTTGCACCCCAACAGCTGTGATTTCAGTGGAACTCGGTCACCCCTGTGATTAGGGGTGACCTGCTGTGCTGGGGCACTCTTACAGCCTCCCAAGCTCCCGCCTCCAGGCCAGCAAGCCAGTGTTAGGGGCCAGATGGGAGCTTGTGCTGGGGCAGGACGCTCCCCGGGACTTGCCCAGGTGCCTCCTGCCTCTGGCTTCAGCAGCTGGGGGCACACAGGCTGGGGGGGGGGGCTATATTCACTGAGTCAGGGTAGAGCTGAGCCTCGAGGACCAAGAGGCTGAGGCCAGTAGTGGAGGCTGGGGTCACAGCCCTGGACCCAGTTTGGAACCTGATTTATCAAATTGGCTGATGCTGTTTCCCAGGAACCAGCCCATCCCCGGTGCACAAGTCCTTTGCAGATGCCAGAGCGTTCTTGGGATGGGTGTGGAACGATGGCTGTGCACCTGAGCATCCCTGAACCGAGGGACTCGGGACAATGGCTGTTTCCAGGGGCCTCAGAAGGACAGATCTGCTGTCCCAGACTCAGCCCCCTTGGCCCACACAAGTATCCAGAGGCCCCGTTCTTGGGCCACACCATGGGGGCCAGGTGGGCCAGGCACGCAGGGCAGAGTCCTGCCAGAGAATGCCTGAAGGGGGCTTCATTTGCTCATGGGCATTGACCCTGGGCAGGGCCAGGGCTGGCTGGGGATACGTGGGACCAGGACAGTGGCCCAGACCCTTGGCTCCCAGCGTCCTTCAGGCCCTGGTGGATCGTGTCCCACTTCACCTTCCCATAGGCCAACTCCTGTTCCTGTAGGTTTTACCCCCAGCCCTGGGGATCTGTTTTTATTCTTTGTGTAGGTCTTTTCTGTGTTGTCTTTGATCGGGCTCGGCTCTTCCGGGCAGCGTTTCTCTCTGCCCCTCTCGCTGTTTCTCTCCCCCTCCCACCGCAGCTCTCCGCCCGCCTCCGACCCTTCTCTTCTCCGCAGCGCTCCCTCCGTGCGTCTGCCTCTCCGCGCCTTTGTGGCCAGCTCCCGCCCATCCTCCCTCCCGCGCCCGCCCGTGGGCCAGCCGCCCGCGCCTGCACCCCGCGCCTGCGCCCCGCCCCGCGTACCGCAGTGCCGTACTGCAGGGGCGCGGTGCACTGCGCCGCACCGTCGATAGGTGGACCCCGTCCGGGAGAGATAAAACCCCCGGCGCCGGCGTCGCCAGTCCCTCTGGCTGAGACCGCGGCTCCGGGTAAGGACGCTCGGCCTTGGGGGGCCCCCACCCGCGCCCCGGCTTCCCGCAGATGATCGCCTCCCCGGGGATGGGTCCTGGGGGCAGAGAGGGGCCGGGCCGGGGCGTCTCGCTGGGCTGCGCTGCTGGACCTGCGGACACTGGCCGCCCACCCCGAGCACCCCAACCCTGCATGGCGCTCGGACCCCCTTCGAGCGGCCGGGCTGGGGGGACCACGAGCGTTTGTTTACTCAGCGGAGGGCTATGACGGGGGCTGGTCTCCTGGGCTGAGGCCACCGCCCTGCAGCCGTGACCTTGGGAGCGACCGGGCCCTGCGTGCTTGGGGCCAGGGTCGTCGGTGCTGGGGGATAGCAGGGGTGGGTGCTGGGGGTGTCCAGGAGAGGAAGCTGGGGAGGGGAAGGCGGTGAGCTGGGGACCTGGCTACCCTGCCCCCACCCCTGCCGACCCTGGCCGTATCCACCTAGCTATCCATGCCGCAGGGTGCTGGCCATGCATGCCTCTTCCCCTCCCCCAGCCGCCTGTCCTCTCCTGGGAGGCTGCTTCTCCGCTGACCTCAGATAGCAGCGCAGCCAGGAAGGGGCAGAGCTGTGACCCAGGCCCCTGACCAGGGTGGGGGACAGGCCTGGCCCCCAGCTCTCGCTTCCCACCGGCTGGAGGCATCTGCATCCGGCACCTGATGTGTTTGGCTGCTGGAGCCAGACCCTCCTCTGGCCAGAATGGGGTCCCCACCGCACCCTGCTGCCTGACCCCAGCCCAGATCCAGAGGAGGGCAGGGCTGTTCTGGGCCCCTAATCCTGGCAGGCAGGGCTCCTGTCGGAGCCCCTGCCCAGCCTGCGTTGCCCCCTCCTCCCCGGTGCCTCGCCGCCAAGCAGGATGGAGAGAAGATGGCGCCATCCCTGCTTGCGGAGGGGAGTGGGGAGTGGGGAGTGCCGATCACCATCTTCACGGAGGGATGGGGGAGAGACAGTGGGGACAGAGCCTCAGAGAGCCGTTGGTGACTCATCTACCAGGCTCCCTGGTGACGCTGGGTCGGGCATAGGGCTCACGCAGCCTGGCCTTTCCTCATCTCTCCGGATGGGGGTTAACATCCTTTGTCACGGGGCTGGTGTCTGTGGGCACCGACGCCCAGACACTTACAGCCATTGGGTCAAAGTGATGAGTGGGGGGTACACGGCCCATCTGGCCCGCCAGGCATGGTCTACTTGGGGCAAGGGGTGTGGGCAGGTACTGTGCCCCCACATGCGCCAGGGCAGTATCTTTTCTGGGCTCTCACCTGAGGCCCCCGTCTCCCCTCTCCAGCCCCATAGAAGCACCACTCCGCAGTCACCCCTCACCCCGAGTCAGGCCCCAGGTGGTGCCAGCCCCCCACACCCCGGGCAGAATGGGCAAGGAGAAGACCCACATCAACATCGTGGTCATCGGCCACGTGGACTCGGGCAAGTCCACCACAACTGGCCACCTCATCTACAAATGCGGGGGCATTGACAAGAGGACCATTGAGAAGTTTGAGAAGGAGGCAGCCGAGGTGAGCCGACGGGGGTCTGTCTCTCCCACCTTTGCTCCTGAGCCTTGTGCCTGGCTCAGGCTACCTCCTCCAGGCCCAGAGGACATGAGGCTTGAGGGATTCTCTTCCCAGAGGCTGGGGGGCGGGGAGGCTCTGAGCATGCACCTGGTTCGCCCCACAATGGAGGACATGGCCTGGTCACAGCGTTCTGCCCTCCGTGTGTGGGCAGCAGGGCTCAGAGCGCTCTGCTCGTGGGACCAGGGGGACCTTGAGCCGCATCCTGTGCTCCCAGGGCTTGGGCTTCTGCACCCCCACGGACAAGCGGGGCTGGAGGTGGGGCTGCCCTCACTTGTCCCTGCCACCAGGGCCAAGGGCTCTCTGGCCGCTATTAATAGCTGATTGATGGGCAGCCGGCCACCAACTCCATTTTCCCGGGCAGGACTGGTGGCGGGCGCCTTCAGTGGGGTCCTGGTTGCCCTGGAGAGGATGAGGGGCCGTTAGCTGGTGGTCTGCCTCTCAGCGTGGCTGAGACCCTTGGCTGGGAAGTGGCTGTGTAGTGGGGGTTTCTCCGCTCTTGGTGGCCGCCCCCAGCCCTGAGCCTGGGTGAAGCCCATGTCTGGGAGAACCACCGAAGGCTCTCACCGGGTGATAGAGGGGCTGGACGAGGTGTCGCTGGTCTGGGTTGGGCCCCTGCCCAGGTGGGGTGCTCTGAGCTACATGCCTCTGTGGGGGGCCCAAACAGCTGCGTCACTCCTTCCTGTGGCTGCAGGGAGAGCAGCAGAGGGTGTTTGGAGGGCGTCTAATCCGGCCCACTGGCCCTGGGATCGTCTGGCCCGCCCCTCCAGGCTGGGTGGCTTCCCTGGGGGTAGAGGTCTGTCCACAGGAGGCCTAGCAGGGAGCTTGGTGAAGGCGATGGGGAGTCTGTCTCAGCAGCCCCCAGGCCCAGATCTTTGCAGAGGGTAGGCCTGGCCTGGTATCTGGGGAGACTCTCGGAGTCTCCTGAGCAAGCAGGGCAGGGGTGGGAGCCTCAAAGCTATTTGGGGGCCCTCGCTGGCTGTAGAAAGAGCTGGAAAGCCGGCCCCTTTGGTGCGACCTCCTCCCAGTTTTCTTTTTCAATAACGCAGAGAGGTTATCCAACAGCCTGAGACATCCTGAGGCATTGTGGGTCTTGTGGGTGGGGGTCCCGGCAGCCAGGGGAGGGGGTTAATCCCAGCTGGTGTCTCCTCTCAAGGCAGGTTCCGGGCCCTCACGCCACCTACTGGTGGACGTAGGAAATGGTGCGGCCTGTTGGACACAGCGGGGGCAGGGATGGTGGATCTGGGCCTGGTCAGGTCTGGGAACACTAGGTGGGGATGTCCCTCGGGGGTCCCTAAGTTAGCTCTCTTGTTCCGGGGGGCTGCAGTCATGGGGTCCAAGCAGGGGGCAGAGTGAGATTGGAGCCTGTTTTCATGGGGGGGAGTCTCTGCTGTATGAGCTGCTTCCAGGGCCCCAGGGTGGCTCCCGCAGCCAGGTGGGGGGGCAGCTGCAGTGGGTGGGAAGTGGCCGCAGGCCTGGGCTGCCCGGTGGGGCCTCTGAGTGCCCCTGCCCTGCTCTCTCCAGATGGGGAAGGGTTCCTTCAAGTACGCCTGGGTGCTAGACAAGCTGAAGGCAGAGCGTGAGCGCGGCATCACCATCGACATCTCCCTGTGGAAGTTCGAGACCACCAAGTACTACATCACCATCATCGACGCCCCGGGCCACCGCGACTTCATCAAGAACATGATCACTGGCACATCCCAGGTGGGTGGGGGGATGTGTGGGGCAGCAAGGGCCGAGCCGCCACAGCCACCCGGTGGGGGGACCTGGAGTCCTCTGGGAACAGCTAGGTCTCCCCTGCGCTGGGTGGTCAGCTGCCCCAGCCCACCTGGCAACAAGCCCAAAGAAGTGATGAAGTGCCGCAGTGCCTCAGCCAGGCATCGACAGAAGGACAAACAGCTGGACACCAGCTGCTGTCAGGGACACAGTACAGAGTGGACTGATGTGGCTGCGCTGGACACACTGACATGGCCCCTTCACGGACAGACGGACATAGAGATGGGGGCACCCACGAGACAGACGGACACAGGCATCCTCGCAGACAGACGGACACAGGCACCCACATAGACAGACGGACACAGGCTCCCACACAGACACAGGCACTCTCACAGACAGACGGACACGGGCTCCCACACAGACAGACGGACACAGGCTCCCACACAGACAGACACAGGCACTCTCACAGACAGACGGACACAGGCACCCACACAGACAGACGGACACAGGCGCCCACACAGACAGACACAGGCACTCACAGACAGACGGACACAGGCACCCACACACAGCCCATGCAGGAGGCAGTATGAGAACCGGCAACAATCTCCTGCATTTCCTTGGGGTGTCAGGCTCTCCAAAGTGCTTATACAACTAAAACCATGTTTTCTCCTCACGATTTCTCCGGGACACTTGCAGCTGGCAGGTGAGGGGACCGAGCTGGAGAGGCTGAGTGACCTTTCCAATGCCACACAGCCCACTGGGCGTGGAGCCGGGGTGGAGCTGGGTCTGCTGGGGGCCGAGCCACTGCTGCCGCCCTGAGGTTGGAGCTCCCCGGCCCCTCCCCTGGGTGGTGGCTCACCCGCCCGTGGGCTTACCTGCCCAACTTGTGGCAGGCTGACTGCGCAGTGCTGATCGTGGCTGCGGGCGTGGGAGAGTTTGAGGCTGGCATCTCCAAGAACGGGCAGACGCGGGAGCACGCCCTGCTGGCTTACACCCTGGGCGTGAAGCAGCTCATCGTGGGCATCAACAAGATGGACTCCACGGAGCCGCCCTACAGCGAGAAGCGCTATGACGAGATTGTCAAGGAGGTCAGCGCCTACATCAAGAAGATCGGCTACAACCCAGGCACCGTCCCCTTTGTGCCCATCTCTGGCTGGCACGGTGACAACATGCTGGAGCCCTCCCCCAACGTGAGTGCCCGGCAGGGTGGGGGTGGGTGGGGACAGCCCAGCTGAGCGGGGGTCAGGGTCCCTGCTATCCGCAGACTCCCCCGATCCAGCCAGGCTTTCCCTTCCCTGTACAAGGGTAGAAATCAGCCCCCACGGGGCTCAGAGCCTCCTCGGGACTGGGGGCTTCGCTGCTTCAGAGCAGCCCCCATGGGGCAGGCAGGGCCTTCAAGACCCCTTCTCTAGTCAGGGCTGCTCCCCTAGCCTGATGCCTGCAGGGGCAGCTTCGTCTCCAGGAGTTGCCCACCATGGGGTCACTTTCCCTATCCCCCTGTCCACTGTCACAGCCCGGGACACCTCAGGCAGGGCAGCAGGCGGGGGCCATGGGGGTCTGCCTCCCTAGGGGAGTGGGCCCACCTCCAGGATGTGCCCCCGTTCCTGGGGTCCTGGGCTGGCCAGGGGTCCGAGGCCTCCTCAGCTTCAGGCTCTGGCTCCCGGCTGGTGAATCGGTGGGCTCATGGCTCCGGCCACCCGTGTCCGAGATTCTGACCTGACAGAGATGATGGGGCAGCTCCGGTCTGTTCTGCACTTTCTGGAGCCTGAACCCTCATGCTGAGGGCCCTGTTAGGCAAGGCCACCCCTCGCCTGGTCAGCACTGAAGTGTCCTGGCTGAGGGATGCGGTGTGTGTGGGAAGCTGTGGCATGGGTCCCTGGAGAGAGCCGGGGGACTAAGCCAGGCCCCTGAGACCCCAAGTCCTGCCGTCTCAGGGCAGAGCTGAGGCGGGGGGGGGCGGCGGCGAGGGCAGCTCTGATGGATGAGTGTTGTTTACTTGTGGCTCGGTTTCCCTCCTGGGATCTGACAGACACCGGCTCCACCCTCTGCCGCCCTCCCCCGAGACTCCTAGGCCCCACAGGGGCCCTCCCCACCTACTGGATGGTGCCCCCCCCACCGATGCTCACAGGAGCCCCTGCTTGACCTGGGGTGTCCCGGGTGTCTAGGATTAGGCTGTGAAGAGTAGGGCAGAAGGACCCCCATCCCAGGGAGTTGCCCTCGGTGCAGTGCTGCCCGTCGCCCCTTCTGGTCTGGGGCAGCTGGGCCGGTGGGTTTTGGCACGGGAATGTGCCTGGGTCTGCTCACGGGGAGCCCTGGGCAGTGAGGGGTCAGCTGAGCTTGCAGACATGGCTTCACAGGCTGGGCTTTATCTGCCCTGGCCCAGTCCTGACCACCCTTGGGTCCTTCCTGCTCCTGTGGCTTGCCTGCCCAGGGGAGAGGCTGGAAGCTGCAGGGCCAAGGGCTGGGGCAGGGCGATCTGTCAGGGCTGCCCTCCCCCGTGGAGCCCCAGTCCGGGCTGGGTCTGGCCCAAGGTGAGCCCCCCTTTCATATGACAATGTTGGGGGTCTGGGTGCTGTTGTGATTGTGAGGTCGGGGGGCGGGGCTGGGGAGTTAGGACCAGAGAATAGGCGACAGGGAAGACCTGTGTAAGTCAGTCGTCAGTCAGGCAAGTAGTCGGCGGAGGGGGCTGCGGCCCCTTCCCATTCAGGCCCCTCCCCCAGGTCAGACACCTCCGATTCCTGGAGATGCCAGAGGCCCGAGCACTGGGGGCCCTCACCGGGGGTCGGCACCCTGATAGGCCTCTGGAGGGGTGGGTGGGTGTCTGAGGGCTTGTTTCAGTTACCTAGTGCTGCTATAACAGAAATTCCACAAGTGGCTGACTTTAACAAACAGAAATTCATTTTCTCACAGTTTAGGAGGCTAGAAGTCCAAATTCAGGGCGCCGGCTCTAGGGGAAGGCTTTCTCTCTCTGTCGGCTGTGGAGGAAGGTCCTTGTCTCTTTTGAGCTGCTGTTCCTGGGCGACCTCCATGTGGCCTGGCATCTCTCTTCCCCATCTCTGCTACGTTCGCTTGCTTGTTTAATCTCTTTTATATCTCAAAAGAGATTGATTTAAGATACACTGTATATTAATAAACATCACAAAGAATCCATTCCCAAGTGAGATCATAACCACAGGCATAGAGGTTAGGATTTATAACACATATTTTTGGGGACACAATTCCATCCACTACAGGCTCTACCACTGGGCTTCTTCCCCCTGCAGATGCCGTGGTTCAAGGGCTGGAAAGTGGAGCGCAAGGAGGGCAACGCCAGTGGTGTGTCCCTGCTGGAGGCCCTGGACACCATCCTGCCCCCCACGCGCCCCACCGACAAGCCCCTGCGCCTGCCGCTGCAGGATGTGTACAAGATTGGAGGTGAGTGAGGGGTGCGGGTGCCCTGCCTCTCCCCCATCCACCCGCAGTCCTGCCCCCGTTGCCCCTCCCCAGCTGGCTCTGCCCCTGGCCCCCTCTCCTGACATCCGGGTCCTGGTCCAGCAGACTTGTGCTATTTCCACCTCCCCTCCCACGCCGCATACTTTCTGGGGCCCATTTACCCTTCCCCCCATCCATCTGTCTGTCCAGCCTTCACCAGGGTCTCCTTCTCTCCAAGTCAGTGTTCAGCCCTCTGTTCAGAGCTGGGGGCTCCAGGGTGACTCACACATGCCCCTCCTCGGGAGGCTGCCAGTCCGTGGGCAGACAGTCGAGGAATGGGAAAAGCTGCTCATGGCAGGAAACAGAAACCTCAAGCCAGTGTGGGATCTGCAGGGAGAGTACCGATGGGGCCTTATGAAGCTTGGGGTGTCGCCCTCACCCCAGCACAGAGGACACACCATGGTCAGTTTCTGTCAGCGCCCGAGGAGGCGAGACCTCAGACCCCCGAGAGGTCTGTGGCACAAACACTGTTTCCTGACGGCAACCTTAGGACCCCGAGCCCCACGCAGGACGGTCCCAGGGGCTTGCAGGTGGAGTAGGCCCCCGTCTCGCCCTGCTGCGGCTGCTGTAGCCGGGAGGCGCGTCCTCACAGCGAGGAGGGGCCCCCACAGTGCTCTTTCCATGGGGACAGCTGCTGCCGGCTGCAGGCGTGGGGTCCCTGGCCCAGAGAGCCTCTTGTCCTTGCTCTCTTGTCCCTGAGTTCCTCTCTTTTAGTCCTTTATTTACCAGCTGCAGGGTCGGGGGGCTCCTCTCTCGTCTGAACCTCCCCAGGATTGCCCGTGGTCCCCGCACCCTCCACATGGCCACGTCCTCCAGCCCTGCCAGGGAGGCCGAGGCCAGAGCTTTTCCATCCCCCTAGAATGTCCTGCCCCTTGCCTGGCCCCTGCAGGCCCTCACAGCCCCCTCTGGTCCAGGTATTGGCACGGTGCCTGTGGGCCGTGTGGAGACAGGCATCCTGCGCCCTGGCATGGTGGTGACCTTCGCGCCCGTAAACATCACCACGGAGGTGAAGTCGGTGGAGATGCACCACGAGGCACTGAGCGAGGCCCTGCCCGGCGACAACGTCGGCTTCAACGTGAAGAACGTGTCCGTCAAGGACATCCGCCGGGGCAACGTGTGTGGGGACAGCAAGTCGGACCCACCACAGGAGGCCGCCCAGTTCACCTCCCAGGTTGGTGGGGCAGAGGGCGGGCGGGGTACTCCTGCCCCCAGCAGGAACAGGGCTGGCCGAGCACTTTTGCCCACTTCTGGTCCTGGGAGAAGGCAGACCCCATCTCACAGATGAGGGGCTCAATCGGGGTACCAGGTCCCCGGCAGGAAGCATGAAGCAGTGCCAGTCCCAGGCCTTGCACTCCGACCCGCGTGTGCAGCCCTGGGTCTGCTGGTCACAACGGGTGGAACCTCCAGTTTTTGAGGGCCAATCTTTTTCCTGAAAAATGCTTTTACTGATTCCTGCCTGAGACACTTCTGTGATAGTTTTATTTTCTCCATTTTTTCATTGCACTGTCTTTGATTGCCTCTTTATAGGACAATTTAAAACATGTGGCTGTATTGAGCTGTAACTGAAGCACAAGGGTTGAGGTCCAATGTTGCTATTCCCTTACCTTTGTCCTGGCCCGGGGTGGCAGTATATGCAGTGCCCCCACCCTTTCAGACAGTGAACTTGCTGCTCTCTTGGTTTGCCAGGTATTCAATGAGGAGTCCTCAGTCTAGGGGAGGTGGGTCCTCCCTGGGACCAGTGGTGGGCTCTGTGAGTGGAGCCCCCAGCCAGGCTTGGTGCCCACCTTCAGTGCCACTGTGGGTGGGCCGGGTCTGGGTGCACCTGACCCTGCATGTGACTCTGCCCTCAGGTCATCATCCTGAACCACCCTGGGCAGATTAGTGCTGGCTACTCACCGGTCATTGACTGCCACACGGCCCACATCGCCTGCAAGTTTGCGGAGCTGAAGGAAAAGATTGACCGGCGCTCTGGCAAGAAGCTGGAGGACAACCCCAAGTCCCTGAAGTCCGGCGATGCGGCCATTGTGGAGATGGTCCCGGGAAAGCCTATGTGTGTGGAGAGCTTCTCCCAGTACCCGCCTCTCGGTGAGCTGGGGGTCCAGGATTGGCCAGGTGCAGCCTGGGGTTGAGGGCTGCACAGGCTGAGGGCGGAGGGCCATGGGGGGACTCTGTTAGTATGGCATGCTTTTCTGAGAGCCCCACAGGCTCCATCCCATTGACTGCAAGTGGGATGGTACCCTTTGCACATCCCCTTAAGTGACTTGCTCAAGGCCCACCACTAGTCCAGTGGCAGAATTAGGACTTCCCGCTGGACCCCAGCTGGCCCACCTAAAGTGGCCGGCCCACAGACCCATACTGGGAGCTCCCGTGTGCAGAGCTGCCCTGCTGACGCCGGCCTCATCACAACAGCTAACAGGATGTACTCCTGGCCCTATGATGTGTCATTTAATCCTCCAGTGAAGCCTTGGGGCAACTCCTGCGTGCTGATGAGGAGTAAGGAGCCGAGAGCTTCACAGGCATTAGGTGCTCTCGGCGCCCCGCCTGGAAACGCAGGCGCAGAGAGGAGCCCGCGAGGATTGGGACGGGCGTTGATAAGCGCGGTCTAGCGGTGGGGAGGATGCTGCGCGCACCGAGTGCGCCTGCGCCCTGTATCCCGGCGGGGCGGACGCCGGGCTGGGAGGATGCTGCGCACATCGAGTGCGCTTGCGCAAGGCACCCGGCGGGGCGGGGCCTAACGCCACTCTCCCCGCAGGCCGCTTCGCCGTGCGCGACATGCGGCAGACGGTGGCCGTGGGCGTCATCAAGAACGTGGAGAAGAAGAGCGGCGGGGCCGGCAAGGTCACCAAGTCGGCGCAGAAGGCACAGAAAGCGGGCAAGTGAAGCGCGGGCGCCC
>NW_004443944.1:657919-669492 GCF_000243295.1 Trichechus manatus latirostris
GGCGCATGTCTGCACCTCCGCTTGTAAGAGGCTCTACGTCAGCGACTGGATGCTCGCCATCAAGGTCCAGTGGAAGTTCTTCAAGAGGAAAAGCGCCCCCTGCCGCCCCGAGGCTTCCACGGCCCGCGCCCGCCGCGCTCAGTGTCCGTTTTGCCAATAAACTGAGCAACCCTGGAGCCGGAGTGCGCCTGCGTGTCGGGGTGGGGGTGCAGGGGGACCCCTGGTCAGGACCCGGCCAACCGGATGGAGCCCCCTTTCCGCGCCGCGTGTCCAGGCCCTGCTCTCCCCCAAGCCGTTTCTCGTTCAGGCGTGCTGCCGGCGTCCCTGGCCCCCTGCCGACACGCAGGATGGGCAGCGCCCGGGCCCCCCCACGCCGAGAGTGCCCCGGCCTCCCAGACGAGGCACAGTACCAGGGTTAGGATCCGGAGGTCAGCTGGCCTGGATTGCCTGAGCGGGGTTTGCAGTTAGATTCTGTCACTTGGAACTAGGGCGAGTGCCGACTGTTTTGGGGTCTCAGAGTCCTGCCCCCACAAAGGGATAGCTGCACACACACCCTCTTCACCGGGTTCGGGGCTTCCCTGCCCTCGAGTCCAATCTTGCACCCCTCCCTCCCCCCAGCACGTGTAGCTGTGGCTGAGGCAAAGCCAGTCCACTTCCTGCTCACAGGGCTCTGGCCCCCAGATAGCCCCACAAAAATGGGTGCAGAAAATCCAGCTAGCGATTTCTGTCAGAGGGGCTGGGGGCTTCAGGTCTTCATTGGGGACCTGGTCAGCCCACCAGCCCTGCTCCCAGAAAGCAGCCCGGGGCGCTGTGGTGTGTTGCAGACCACCCCTGCTGAGCAGGGTATGGCTGAGCAGACCCCCCTGTTGGTGCTCACTGGGGAGGGGGCCTCTTGCCCCAGGGCCCCATCCTGTGGGGCTCTGGACCTCTGCAGTGTCCCCCTCCAGGGCAAGCAGGTGGGCCAACCACAGAGTCACCTGTCCATGGGTGTCACTGAGTGTACTGTGGCTCCCATAACAAATTGCCACAAACTTGGCTGAAAACAATAGAAATTTATTCTCTCAAAGTTCTGGAGGCTAGAAGTCCAAAGCAGGTTTCACTAGGCAGGAACCAGGGTGTGGGCAGGGCCACCCTGGCTCTGGAAGCTCTAGGGTAGGACCCTGCCTGCTTCTACCAGCCTTTGGTGGCTGCCAGCAGGCCTGGGCTTGTGGCCGCATCACTCCCATCTCTGCCCTCTCTTCTGCAGTCTGTGTCACCCCCTCTGCCCCCCTCTTTCCAGGACACTGGTTACATCTAACCCACCAGGTAATCCAGGACAGCTCCCACCGCAGATCTGCAGAGCCCCTCTTGCCAGCCAAGCTCACACTTACAAGTTCCAGGGCTCGGGGCCTGACATCTGTGGGGGCTGCCATCCCGCCTCCTACACTGAGTGAGGAGGGACATGAAGTGGGTGGTACTGCCAGCTGGACAGAAGCGCTGTTGGTGTCCTACACCAATCCTAGAGGAGAGCATGGGGGGGGGGGACCTGAGACTTGCCCTCAGGGAGTGTGGGACACCAAGATCCAGGCAGCAGTGGGTGTGGGAACCCCCTTCCCTAAGGGCCAGGGTTGACATAGGACCCACAAAGGCTCCCAGGGGCCCAGACTTAGCCTTTACATCAGCATTTCAGATTAGCACAAGGAATTTTCTAGCGTCAGTCCATCCCGTACAACGAGTAACTTTTTAGTATAAATGTATCCCATGCAATATATGGGACATGTTGACACTACAGAAGTATTTGTTATTCTTCTGAAATTCAAATCCACCCAAGGATCCAGGTCTTTCCTGCCAGTCTCTCCAACGAGCCCCTGCTGGCCCTGGGCCTCTCCTGGTCTATTGCTATGGCCAGGAGGGACCTGGTGGGACACTTTGGAGCCTCTCTGCCCGCCCCTGCGAAGTTGTCCTTACACACTTGGCCCAAGTTAGAATTAGCATCAAACCAAAGAATTTGTCAGCCCACAGCTGAGTGGAAAGAAGTCCCCCTGGGCAGCCCCTGAGGACCATCCCAGCCGAGGCCATTGTTTGGGCCACAAACTCTGGCCTCTGGGGGTCCTGTACCTTCAGACACTGAGGGTAGAGTGAAATCAACCCACTGCTTCGTGCCCTCCCAGGTCTGGGCTTGGGGGGCACCCTGGGGGGCATGCTTGGCCATGCTTCCTGCTCTCCAGGTGGTCACGTCTGTGGGGTGGGGGGCACAGACCCCACCAAGAGGGTGTGAGGACAGGGGTGGGTGAGGGACTACCTGGCTGTCAGTGGAGTCTGCAGAGGGTCCGCACCCTGGCCCTGGGCAGGGAGTGCTAGAGCCCCACTTTCAGTGTGGGATGATAAGGCAGGTCCAGGAAAATCCAAGCTGTTGGGTCTGATGCCTGCTTGGGTCGGGGCTTCACTGCACCATCCCCTCACCCCTGCTCATGGGGGGCCGAAAGGGAGGGCCCTGACCTGGAGGCAGAGATCCGGACACAGAGGTCTGGCAGGAGCCACGCAGTACCTCTATTGTCCACCAGAGGGCAGCACACTCAGGAGTTACCGAGCGGGCCAGGCTCCAGCGTCCAGCCGACCACCCGCTGCACAGTGGGGGCTGCAGCCCTGGGTCTCTGGGCTGTTCCAGCACCCCCACACTCAGGCAGGAGGGGCTGCTGACCACAAAGACCCTGGGTGGGATGCAGGGCAGAGCTGTGCTGGCTTTGAGGTCTGTGGTTCTCAGGACCCCACGCAGGGTTAACCATCGCTGAGGTTGTTCATGTCGATACTGCGCTGGAAGCTACAGCGGAGAAATGTTGAGAAACATGAGACACAGCGGTCCGGACGTCGCTGTCGGGGAGACGGGAGTCGAAAGGCATTACCTTGAGGCCCTCTGGTAGGCCCTCCACCCCGAGGCCCCTGGACCCACTCTGGGTACCGACGGCAGAGGCTAGGCTGGCTCGGGTGCCCACTATGGACACCCCACGCAAGTGGTGGGCCAGGAGGTCTCTGCTTCTCCGTCAGCAAAAGAGTCATCCAGCCCTGCCCCCAAAGCCACCGTAAGGACTGCATGAAACAGTCTCGGCTGAGTGCTTGGACGGGGCAGATGCTGCAGCCTCAGCTGCCTCGACCTCCGTTTCCACGGCCGCAGTGAAATGGAAGCGCAGGCGTGGGGGCACGTAGGCGTGACCCCCTTTGGCCCAGGGAGTGGCTGCCATGCCGGGCAGCATCTCCCCCTGATGGCAGGTGGGGAGCAGAGCAGTGGAGGGCCCAGCTGGGCTGGAGGACGGAGTGGCCCAGGAATGGTGTCAGCTTGGTGTCAGCTTGGGGAGCCGCATGGGCAGCTGTGGATAGGGCAGTGGGTGGTGTGAGGGGGTGCCACAGCCCTGGACAGAGCCCCTGGAGCCTGGCAGGGGCACCACACAGCCGCATGGCCAAGGGTGAAATTGGGGACGTGGACTGATGCCCTCGCTGGCCCTGGCCCCTGGGCTGCATTTACCTTGGAGGACACCAGGACAGCGAGTCCTGGGGGAGATCCTGCTGGCCAGCCTGAGGCTGATGCTTGGGCCCTCAGCCCTGGGGCAACCCCTGAAGTCAGGGACGGGGCGGGACAGGGCCAGCCGCCTCTCCCCTCTGCTGGCACAGTGAACAAGCACCACAGGAGCCACTACGATAGGAGTGCGGCCCCAGCCTGCACCGGGGATGCCTCCAGAAGACTCACGAGCAGCTTGGAGGCTGCAGCTGCTGAGTTGCCAGATCTGCCTCCTGCTCTATGCCCCAGGTTCCTGGCTCTACCGGTAACCTACCCCCTGCCCCCCGCCAGGTTCCCTGGTGGCTGGGAGGGCTGGTATGCCCCTGGCGCTGATAGTCCTGGCTCTGCCAATGGCTGTGTGCTTCCCTCCATGGGGCCGAGCTTTGCAGCAGGCCAGGCCCCAGTCATGTGGCCCCAGGGGCTTTCCCACACAGCTGTGACCATTTGGGTAACTGTTCTCATGGGCGAATGTGGGTGCGTCTGCTCCGAGGTGTGTCTCAGAGTGAGACTGTGGGTCTGTGGGATTATGTGTATGCCCCTGTGTGCATGCATGTGTGTACATGTACGTGTGTGAATGTGTGCATATGCATCTGAGCATGCGTGTACATGTGTGAGAATGTGTGCATGTGTGCATACATGTGCACGGATCTATGTGGGCTTGTGCTCTGCATGCGTGTGCACATGTGGTGCATGGCTGTGCATGCATGTGTACGTGCACATTGAGTGCGCATATGCATACATGCATATGCATTGTGTGCACTGCGTGTGTACAGGTGTGTGCATGTGATATCACGTGTGCATGCGTGCTTGTGTATGTGTGTGTGTTGGCTCTACCTGTGCTGTCGGCTGCTGGTTGGAGTCGGGGCTGAGCCTGTGGAGGTGCCTACTGGTGGCTGGACCAGAGCCATGCAAGGACAAGCCTGCGGGGGCTGGGCTGGGGGTGTGTGAGCCCCGAGGCTGCCCTGGCTTTGCTGAGGGGAGGAGGGAGAGGGACTGGTGGATGAGGAGCTTTGACGATGGCTTTAGAGGAGGCAGGCAGGCGCTGGCTCACTTCCTGGCTTCATTTGCTGGCTCCTGGTGTCTCCCTCTGGGGGTGGCTGGGGGAGGAGGTGGCTGCTGCAGAGATGATGAGGCCGCGTGAAGCAAGGAACGGCTCAGGCGTGGGCTCACGGCTGAAAGCCAGGAGGGGAAAGGTCGGCCCTACCACCCGGGCCCACCAGCCTGAGGGTTGGCTCAGCCTCACACCAGGGTCCAGGACAGGACTGTGGGCTGAGGGGGGCTGCTGAGGCGGGGGCAGGGAGGCACCAAGACAAGAGAAGGTGAGAAGGCCCAGGCCTTACAAGTCCTCTGTCCGCTGCCTGGCGAGAAGGGAGACCAGAGATAAAGGTGCACAGCTCTGGCCCAGAGAATCCCCTGGCCTCTCTGCACCTGCAGCAGGTCCTCGGGGTCTGGCGGTGAGGACTCGCCAGCTGCCCTCTGAGACTGGCTCTCCACAGAGCCCCCTGGGGTTGCAGGATCCCAGGGCTTAGTTGCCGGGGGTGGGGGAGCCTGACGATGCAGGGGAATGGGGCTGGCAGGGCGTTCTCCGGGCCATGTGCCCCCTCCGCCCAGGAGTTCCTCACACAGGGAGCAAAGAGACAGGTGTGGAGGACCAGGGCCCCAGAGGCCATCCTGCCCCCTGCAGGCTGGGATGGGGTCCCCTTGTCAAAGCCCCATGGAGCCTGATGTGCTCTTGGAGGATGGGGGGGGTGGGCACAACGTTCTCTGTGCTGAAGGTGGAAGTGGGAGGGGGCACCTCCCCATACCCCAAGGGGCTTGTAAAACCCCCTCTCCATCTCCTGTCTCAGATAAACTTTTGGCCCCTTAGAGGAGGGGAGGGAACCAAACAGTCGATCGCTGACCTTTAGGGGAGCCGCCAGGGGTTGGAATGCCCTACCAGACTGCGATTGCTCCATGGTGGACAAGACCCCCCAGGGAGTTTTGGTGTCTCTGGTGCCCTGCACCTCGGTTCTTGGCCCCCGCGACGCCCCCACGCAGCACTTGTCCCTGAGTGTGAGGAGGACGAGTGTGTCTCACACTCAGCCCTACGGACACGGGACGTGCTGAGCCAGTGTGGAGCAGACTCAGCTGGTGGAGCCCGGAGGTCCAGCCACCCCTAGCTGAGCCCTGTGTGTTGCCGACGGGGCCCTGGTTTGCTGGTTGGCACGTCTGTCCTTCCTGTCCTGCCCCTGAGGTGGTGGTTGGTGACCTTGTCCGGGTGTGGGGTGAGGGCTCTGACTCCCACGGGCCCTGTCCCTGGCCTGGACACCGTGTCCAAGCTGCCTGCACATCTGGCAGCTCGCGCTGCCATGAGCCCCGGCCTCCGAGCCCAGATGCCACAGCCTGTGCGTAGGTGTCGGCTAACTCCCCACTGCTCGGGAACCGTCTCCAAGGTGCTCAGCAGCAGCTGCCCGTGTCCTCCCAGGGTCTCCTGGCCACCCCTGAGCCATCACACAGGCTGGTCTCCAAGGACACGCCCTGGTCAGAGGCTCCCACAACATCCAGCTCCAGAGCAAAGTGACCCTGCATGCATTCGGTGTTTGCAAGTCCTTCTGTGTATGAGCTCAGCGCTGGGAGCAGCGGCAGGATGGCCAGGTTGCCCAGGGCGTGAGTCTCCGCCCAAGTCCCCTGGATGAACCCAGTCCAGGAGGTGAGCCTCCAACTTGCCCACAGACAGGAAAATGCATGTTCAGGACATGACGAGGGGCTGGCGCTCAGAAAGGTAGCTGGGCCCTACTTAGATATGGCCCAGCCAGCCTCTCTGGGAAGGGGCAGCCTGATACTAGCAGAAGGAATGGCATTCTGGGCAGAGAGAACAGTAAATGCAAAGGCTCCTTCACCTGCTTGAGGGGCACTGGGGTGGTTGTGTGGCCGGGGCAGAACGTGTGGGGCTCAGGGGCAGGAGGTGGTCAGAGAGTGGCAGGGCCAGGCCAGGCAGGCATGTGGCTGTGGTGGGCTGGGCACTTAACAGTGTCAGTGTGTGATGGCGCCTAGGACCTCGGTGTCCCAACATGAGCTATGTGGCCTCTGTATTCCTCAAGCTTCGTGTGTCACAAAGGGGGATAAATGCCCAGACTCATCATTTGCCCTGGAAGCTGGCTAGCGGGAGCCAAGGCGGGGGCTGTCCTGGGTAAAGCCCTGAGCAGGGAGTTCCCTGAGCCCTCAGAAGCCCAGGTTGGTCTCTGCCCTTTCTGATGTGTCTCGTCATCATGGTGACCCTGGATGCCCATGATCCAGGTGTTCTCAGGAGTTGAGAAAGACAAGTCGACTCACTTAGCTGGTTTGCTGGGAGCTGGGGAAGCTCACTGAGTGCTCTGGTCCTTTCAAAAAAACTATAAATTAGATTTTTATTGACTTTAGTGTAAGATGTTTACATAAAAATCAGTGCTTCCATATCTTGAATTTTTTCTTCACCCCCTTGTTCTGTGACAAGCCAAATAAACACAGGCTTCCATCCTTGGGATAATGGAAAATTCCTCCAGGAGAGGGCTTTACGTCTGGGAAGGCACTTCCTGTTGCTTAAATTATAGGATTAAAACAGCAAGGAGGCAGGTCCAGGTCGAGTGATTGAGAACCTGTCTCTTCTCATTTCCCCAAATTAAGTCTTGCTCTCTGCCTGGTGAAGCACTTCCCTCCCAGGCAGCTGCGGTCATCTGGTTTTCTGAAGGCACTGGGGTTGGAAAGGGACTCTCTCCTTCTAAATTGCTTCCTTGGGTACTTGGAAGGGGGGATGGTGGCTAAGTAGAACATGCTGCTCTTCGGCATCTGACTCCAGCATCCTACTGCGGCCGCCTGCCCTGGACGCTGGCCCTCGGAAGTCAAGGCTGAAACCTGGACGTAACAACCGTCTTCATCATGTGGTGTCAGCGAGCGTGTTAAACCAGGGCTGCACCCAGTGGGCTCCGACAAGCAGGCCATGCTGTCAGCCCGCATGCAGGGGGACCGGCAGTGGGAGCTGCGTCTTCATCTTGATCCACTTCTCCTCTGTCGACTCCATGATGGTCCCTGTCTCTGTTGCTGAGTCCAGGTCCTGACCCACCGGGATCCATTTTGACCTGAGGGAGGGCAGGGACAAGGGTTCCCTGGGAGTGCCCAGCTGTATGACCTGCTCATGACAAGAGGGCTCCTGGGTGGGGTCTGCAGAGAGGGACCAGATGTCTCGAATGTGGCCTACATCACCCATGGAGCGTCCATCAGTCCCGTCTTGGGTCAGCTCTGTGCTGGCTCTGGGGGAAGTGACCTGTGCCCCTTGGGCCAGGGGAGCCAGATCGGGAAGCCTGATGGGGAAGGACTGAAGCCATAGGAATGCATGGGGGCAGGGGAGCTTGGGGGCACGGGTGCCTTGTGGGAACTCCCGGTGCCCTTTGAAAGGGCAGGGGGCAGTACCAGTCTCACCAGCTCAGTAGGATGTTCAGGGTGGGAGGAGGAGGCAGCGAGGTTTCGTGCTAAGAGGAGAGGACAGCAGCCTCGCCTGCCTGGAAGGTTCCCGGGGGAGGGGACGGTGCTGGCAGTGCTGAAAGGACAGCGCCTGGCTCGGCACCTTCTGCTCTGGTTGTGGGTCACTCCCCCAATGCCGGGAGCCATCTCCCCGCCTGGCACGCGGGCCTCACGTGCTTCTGGGTTTTTCCACATCTCTTTGGAACCCTGTAGACGCAGTCTTGACAAAGATGACCTTAGCCTGAAAGCTTGTTCCACACACTTTTTAAATAAATGGAGTTCCTGTCGCTTGCATGAAATTTGGCCTGATGTGGTGTTCACGGCTGCTTGCCTGGCAGGCGGGAGCAGACTGCTGACAAAGCACAAACACTGGGTGTGCAAGACACCAAGGAAAACATAAACGACTGATGAGGCAGCTTGGCAAAGGACACCCTCCAACCTCGGCGCAGGGATCGCTTTCCAGAAGCTCCGGAAGGCAAGGCTGGTGGGTTGCCGACGTGGTCACAGACAGAGGCAGAGGCCCTGGGGCACACGGCCTTCTGGCCGGGGGGCCCTCAGCCAGCCTGGTAGTCAGTGCCCCCCTGGAGCTCACCCCTAGACCCGGAAAGGACTCCCTGAGGCTCCAGGGCACTGGCTCCTCCTCTAAAAAACAAGGGGTGCAGGATTGTCTCCTCCCCAAATCCTGGAATGCCAGGGGGCTCAGAGTGGCCAGTGCTGCCATTTCTTTTTCTTTCCTTTTTTAAATTTATTTATTGTGCTTTGGGTGAAAGTTTACAGCTCAAGTTAATTTCTCACACAAAAATTTATACACATATTGTTATGTGACATTGGTTGCTATCCCTGTAATGTAACAGCACACTCCCCCTTTCCACCCTGGGTTTCCTGTGTTCATCCAACTAACTCCTGTCCCTTCCTACCTTCTCATCCTGCCTCTGGACAGGAGCTGCCCCTTTGGTTTTGCATAACTGCTTGAACGAAGAAGCACACTTTTCATGAGTATAATTTTATGTTTTATAGTCCAGTCTAATCTTTGTCTGAAGAGATGGCTTCAGGAATGGTTTTAGTTCTGGGTTAGCAGAGCATCTTGGGGCCATAGCTTCAGAGATTCCTCCAATCTCAGTCAGACCATTAAGTCTGGTCTTTTTATGTGAATCTGAGTTCTGCTCCACTCTTTTCTCCCACTCTGTCAGGGACTCTCTGTTGTGTTTCCTGTCAGGGCAGTCTTTGGTGGTAGCTGGGCACCATCGAGTTCTTCTGGTCTCAGGCTGATGGAATCTCTGGTTTATATGGCCGTTTTATCTTTCGGGCTAATATTTTCCTTGTGTCTTTGGTGTTCTTCATTCTCCTTTGCTCCAAGTGGGTTGGGACAAATTGATGCATCTTAGATGGCTGCTCACAAGCTTTTAAGACCCCAGACACCACTCACCAAAGTGGGATGCCGAACGTTTTCTTAATAAACTTTGTTATGCCAATTGACATAGATGTCCTCCAAAACCAACGCTGCCATTTCTAATACGCTGCTAACACAGTACCTGGGAATCCTCCGCCCTCCCCCATGAGCAGACCCTCCTGGTGGCCACATTGCCCTGGCATCACACACTGACCACGCTGCTCCCTGAGAGGCACCTCACCCAGTCCAGGAGCTTCCTAACAGGGTGAAGGGCCTGGCCCTTCCAGGGTTTGTGTGGCTGACTTACCGTCACATCTTTGTCCCGTTTCTGAAGCGTGCACACGGAGGGACAGAAGAAGGTCCCTGGTGGTGGATGTGAGAAGCCCTGCAGAGTCGCCACCATTGTGCAGAGCCAGCTCGGGCAGGGAGATGCAGGTGAGCCTTCTTTCTTCGTCGAGGACAGCATCAGGTCCTCCCCTGCCCCTGAACTGACCACCCAGCCTGCAGCTGGCTCAGCAGGCTCAGCGAGGATGTCTGCAAGCAAGAAACATTGCTTTTGGGGGACCATTTGCGGGAACACCCGCTTACTGCTGGTAATAACAGCTAATGCATGGGCACAAAGTAGGAAGGTGGTGGGTCAGTGTGTGCCCTCTGGGACTAGGTGTTTGCACAGGTGTGTGCTCAGCACGTGTGTGCACGTGTGTGTGGTATGCACCATGCTTGTGTGAACTCCAGCCCATCCCCCGACCTTCTAGATGATTTACAAATTAGAACTGTGCCTGCATCAATGATCATGTCTTCAGCTTAATTAAAAAGAACAAAAGGGTCACGTGGGCGCTGGCTTGGGAAACAAAAGACACACAGCGTGGCGACCGAGGCTGGGCTGGTGCCACTGTCCGGCCTGAGTGGCCGGAGGACAGCGTCAGCCACTAAGCCAGGGGCCTCCTCTCTAGAGTAGGCAGCGCTGGCTGGATGTGGAGGAGGCAGGTCACAGTGTAGAGATGTACCTGCAGCCAACACCCATTCCAGGCGTGCGTACGAAGGCTGGGGAGCGAGGGGCTGGCCCACTCCTCCCACCTCACAGCATCCACAGTGTGCAGGGGCCCTCAGGGGACCCACAGGGTCTGAGGAATGTGTCCTTTTGGCTTCCCAGCAGTAGGTTCCAGAGTGACCTCTCCCAGGACAGCGGGGGCTCACTCCCCCTTCCCAGGAAACATCCCCCTTTGCCCTGGGCCATGGCACCAGCAGCCTCACTGTCTCAGACTTGCCCTCAGGCCCACCTTCCAATTCCTTGCCCCTGCCCTGCCCTTTCTGGGGTCTGCAGAATGATGCCAGGCCCCTGGAGGGGGGCTTTAAGGCCCTGCTTGAGTGAGTGTCTTAGGCTTCTTCTCATTCAGCCCTTGCCCCCCAAATCTGCACTCTTCCTGCCTCAGTCTTTGCAAATATCACCTTCCCTCTGGGGGTCCCCTCCCGGGACTCCTCCTGACCCCCCCAGGCACCTCTTCAGGCCTCCCCAGATGCCACCCTGTACTTCCCACTGGACCAGGGTCGTCTTGTTGTGAGGTGCCATTGAGTTGGTTCCGACTCCTAGCGACCCTATGTACACCAGAACAAAGCACCACTGGGTCCTCCACCATCCTCACAATCTTGTTATGCTTGAGCCCATTGTTGAGGCCACTGTATCAGTCTAGCTTACTGAGGGTCTTCCTCGTTTTCGCGGACCCTCTACTCTACCAAACATGACGTCCTTCTCCAGGGATTGCCCCCCCCCCCGCCCGATAACATGCCCATCTGGGCCTAGGGGGTCCTAATGCCAGGTTCCCTGAAAGTTCAAGGCTGTACCTCCCCTGCCCAAGTTCCCCAGAGGTAGCCAGTCGTGGGCCCATCTGCGGGCAATCCTCCTGGTCGGGCACTGGCGCCGCTTTGGGGTCCCAGGGAGAGCTGGGGGCCCTTGACTGGTTCTGCCCACGTAGGGGCCCCTTAGAGGTAATTAAGGGGCAGGATTCCAGGGGCAGGATTCCAAGGGCAGGATTCCACCGCCTGCGCGCACGTGGCCTGGCCGGGCCGGGAAGCGGCTCGGGCCGACGCACTGCCCGCTTCTTCCGCCGTCCTGCCTGCTCGGCATCGCAGGGGTTAACGGGGGGCGTGGCGAGGCGGCGGGCGGAGCCGGCGCGG
>NW_004443944.1:669734-696637 GCF_000243295.1 Trichechus manatus latirostris
ATGGTGCAGAAATCGCGCAACGGCGGCGTGTACCCCGGCCCGAGCGGGGAGAAGAAACTGAAGGTGGGCTTCGTGGGTCTGGACCCCGGCGCCCCCGACTCCACGAGGGACGGCGCGCTGCTCATCGCTGGCTCCGAGGCCTCCAAACGCGGCAGCATTCTGAGCAAGCCGCGCGCGCCCGGCGCCGGGAAGCCCCCTAAGCGCAACGCCTTCTACCGCAAGCTGCAGAATTTCCTCTACAACGTGCTCGAGCGGCCGCGCGGCTGGGCGTTCATCTACCACGCCTACGTGTGAGCTGCGGGCGGGCTGGGGGTGGGGAGCTGGGGGTCTCGGAGTCAGGGAGGGTGGGAGAGGAGACTGGGGGCCCGGGGCGTGGGAGAGGCGGTGGGGCCCGTGGGCCAGGGACGGCCGGAGAGGGCAGGGGGCCGGGGAGGGCCTTGGAGTTGGGGAGGGTCCGGGGAGGCCGGGGTCCCGGGGATTCTCGGCGCGTGGCTGCAGACTATCTGGGTGCCAGAGGGTGCGCCGCAGCTGCGGTAGCTTGTGAGTGCCTGCCTGTGCGAGTTTGTCACACCAGGATCCGTGTGGGGACTGCGTCCTTGCTTGAGGGGGAATTGGATAGTGCTCTCCAACGGATGAAGGATTTGCCCTCACGAGTTCGCGGGTCCCGGGTGTTTAGGTTGGGTGGGGGCCCTGTCCCCTCCCCCGCCATGCCTCCTGGCTGGTTGCATCAGCCCCTCCTCCGCAGGACGGGGTGATGCGCGGCGCCCCAGCCCCCTGTCGGCTGAGCCGCCCCTCCCCAAGGCCCGCTGCGCGGAACAAAGGGCCCGCGGGGAGGGAGGTGGGCGCTGCCGCGGGATCTGGACTAGAAGTCCTCCGCGCTGCTGGGGGCGCCCCAGGAAGTGGGGGCGGCAGGGGAGGGGCCTGCTCTCCTCCTCCATCCCCCGCAACCTCTCGCTCTCTGTCCGGGTTGAGCTGCTGGGTTGCTGAAATGGGGGAGGGGCCCGAACATTACCGCGCCCCAAGGCTGAGGACACCTGACTGTCCCGCCCCCATGTGCTAGCTGGACCCCCTCCCCTGCACAGAGCCGAGGAGCAAGTGTGTGTGCGCGGTCGTCACCCCCCACCCCCAGCACCGCGCTCTGGGACCCCCTTGGCAGCGTGGAGGCCAGGTGCGAGGCCCAGGCGGCCCCGAGTTCCAGGAAGGAACTCCTGCTTCTCCTGGGGTGTCAGCGTGCCCATGGGTGCTGGTGTGTGCCGGCATCTGTGCTCGGGTGTGCCTGTGCTGCTGCGTGTGTGTGTGCGTGTGTGTGTGTGCGCGTGTGTGTGTGTGTGTGTGTGTGGCTGTACTTTGGGCTACACAGGCTGAGCGTGCCAGCGCTCTCTGCTCCTACCCCGGCTGGACCAGGGACGTGGGGAGCCGACTCGGCCATTTTGTGAGGGAGAGGCATTTTGGGATGGGAGTGAGGAGCGGATTCTGGGAAGACGGCTCCAACCAAGTGCTCAAGCAGACTGCGGGGTGTATGCCCACTCGGAGGGTGAAAACGTGTATGCCTGAGAGGGTGCCCGTGTAACAGCGTGTATGCGTGTGAGGGTGCTCGTGTGACAGCGTGTATGCGTGTGAGGGTGCCCGTGTGACAGCGTGTATGCGTGTGAGGGTGCCCGTGTGTCTTTGTGTGTGAGGGGATCTGCGCGTGAGATGCCTGTCAGAGTGTGTACTTGGTTTGTGTGCTCTGGACAGACCCACTGTGGAATGTGATGTGTGAGGGTCCGGAGAGGAGACCACAGCGTTGGATGCCTGCTGCGCAGTCACCCCCAGCTGCAGGGCTGAGACGGGGGGTTGGGTCGGCTCCTGGTCCCTGAAGTAGGTCCTCCCTGACAGGCTCCGACGTGGGCAGCGTGTCAGTGTGTCTGGCTTGTCCCGTCTGTGTGGTGCAGCGTCCTCTGAAAGCCCCCGTGAGTATCACAAAGGGCTCCTCCCATGGCCCTCTGGCTGGGTGGGGGCCCACGGGGCTGGTGGCTTCAGCCAGCCAGGCCCTGACCACACCCGCCTGCCCAGCCCCCCAGGGGAGGTGCCGCTTTGGGCCCAACATGTGGCTGTGTTGCCTGGGGTTCTCTCTGGGTCAGGGCCCTTGGTGTGGCCCAACCTTCCTGAGTGGTTGGTCCCCCTGCCCCCTGCTCGGGTGCTGCCTCCTTGAAGCTGGGCGTCCAGACCCGACCCAGAGTATGCTGGGACTTGTGAGATCTTCGCCATAGAGGAGAGTCCCTGGGCTGTGCGGATGGTTAGGTTGGAGATTCTAGTCCACCCAGAGAACTTGGAAGAAGGGCCTGGTGATCTGCTTCTGAAAAGTCAGCTGTTAAAAACCCTGTGGAGCTCACTTCTACTCTGAGACACCGTGGGTCGCCTGAGTCAGGGTCGACTCGACAGCAACTAGTTTGGATTTTTGTTTTTCTTTGTCTAGTGGCCCCCAGCCCTGCCAGCCAGGATGGGGCTGTGCAGCATCTGGAGGCTCTAGGGGCACCCCGTCCCCTCCCCTTCCTGCTGGCTTTGGTCCTCTCCACTGCTCCTTGAGCTCCCCGCCCTCCCCACTCACCGGCAGTGGTTGCTCAGACTTGGGGAGGACTAGTGACCAAGTCCCTCCCTCGCCCGGCTGAGTTAGGCTTAGAAACCATGGGGAGGATGGTGACAGGCTGGCCTGGGCTCGCGGCCCTGCTCCTGGGATTACCCTGAGTCTGGGGCAGCCCCCAGCCCTCCCACCATCTTCCTTCTGCCTTTGCCCCCAAAGCCTGACTTCTGAAGCATGAGGGGTGCCCACTCCCTGCCCTGCCCCGCTGTCCTCAGCGTCTTCTGTCCTGTTGACCCCGGGCCTTTGGGGAGAGCCCAGAAGGATCTCTGGAGTCAGGGAACTGCGGGTGCCTGGGCAGAAGCACAGCTCGGACCCGCCCTTCGTCAGTCCCACAGCCGCAACTGGACTGAGGGTGGGCCCTGACCAGCACCGTTTAGGGTGGGTGTGGGCACAGCATTTTGGAGAATGGGAGACCCTGCCCAGGTGCCTGCTCACCCAGATTTGGGGGGGTTTGTGGCTCCATCCGGCAGCCCCCCTGGGAGAAGCTGTCGGGTGGTGTGGACCTCTGGGTCAGCAACCTGAAGGCTCGGATGGCCCCACCTGGTGAGGAGAGGAGGGGGGGATGGGAGGCTGGGCCCCAGGCTGCTTATTGAAGAACCTGCCCTGCCGACCCTCCTCCCCTGCATTGCCTGCCCCACACCTGGGCAGGGTCCCCAGGTTCAGAGTTGGTTCGCCCGTGAGCGGGGTGCTCCTGTGCAAAACATCTCTGGGAAGTCTCTGGTGTTGTCACGAGTTTCTCCATGGGGTGGGAGCCCCAGGCACAAGACCGAGCCCTCATCTCGCAGATGAGCGTTGGGGACAGGCACGTGGGGCTGCACCCTGGACGACAGGGTGCTGCGGGCATCCCTTCAGAGCCCAGGTAGGCTGCATCAGCCCCTGTTCTTCAGGCTGCACCACGGGGCCCGCGATGGGAGTGGGCGGTGATTCCATCCTCTGCGTGCTCTGAATGCGTACACGACGGAGCTGCAAGTAGTATGCACCGGCTGTGTGCTGGGCTTGGAGCTATCCTCAGAACACACCTGCGAGAGGGGTATGTGAACCCTGTTTTCACTGATGGGGAAACGGAGGCCGAGACTGTTTGAGTGAGTAGTGGGAGTTGCTCATTTACAAGGAAGTGGGCACTCACTTACGATGGCCAGCAGAGTGAAAAGCCTCATCCTGTGTGGGGCTGGGAGGATCCAGAGGGATGAAGTCGCACATTCCGTACAGCATCCTGGCCAGCCGCCCCTCAGCCAAGCCTCTGCAAGCTCTCAGTCTCATTAGTCAGTGGCTGCCCCTTGCTGACCTGGTTCAGGGATGCTGTTTGAGAAGTCATGTGTTTGGACAGGAGACTGGTCCTGCGGCTTCTGAAGGCTTGCTTGTGTGTCTGTCCAAAGACTGGCTGTCGAGACATGGCCGTCTTCCTAAAACGGAAGCTGCTTGTTCTGCGTCTGCCCAGTGCTGGAGATGTCTTTCTGGTGAATGGTGGATATTCCCAGCATCCCTGATATGTGCAGGACAGAAACGATTTTGGCTTGAAAACAACCCCGTGGGTGGGTCTTACTGATGAACCCTTAGGCTGTACAGAGTGACTGTAGGAACCTGTGGACCACCTGGTGTCCAGCCACGTTCTGACGGGCCCACTCGATGACTTAGCCCTGACCGGGGCCAGGGAGGCTGGGTTCCCCTTCTGAACGGAGCCCCGAGAGCCCTTGCTGGAGACTACCACCAATGTGCAGGGCTGGGACTCTGCTGTGCCTCCGACAAGTGTGCTGGCAGCTCCAGCAGCTTCTTCACAGGGCCCCTTGTTTATGGTGCTGGACCATGCCATTGGCTCACTGTCCTGTGTGTGGGTGAGGGCCCCTGTCCAGTTCACCCAACAAAAGCCAAAGCTGTGGAGTTGGATCCAAGGAAGAAAGGAAGGTGTGTGTGGCCTGTGATGATCCCCAGAGAGCGTCGCCATCTGCTCATTGATGGTTGTAGAAGTTTCTCAAGTTTGCCCCTGCTCCAGACCAGTCCTGTGACATCCAGCCCTGTGTGAAGTCCTCTCTGTTAAAATGCTGTCTGTCCTGAGTGAGATGTCAGCTCTGCCCTGTCCGCAGCTCTCTTCCTGGGGAACAGCAGCAGGCTGTGCCAAGAAGTGTTGTTCTTGGTTCTCTCTCAGCGAGGGAGGTGCAGGCAAGTGACAGTCAGTGGCAGAGAAATGATTCTCTCTAAAGGCCGTTTGTTCCTCGTGTAGGATTAGGAAGCCGTAACCGCAGAGTGAGGAGAAAGCAGACCCGGAAGGCTATTTAGCAAATGAATTGGTCTGGAGTCGGGCAAGTAGATGGTTGAATTTTCTTTTTTTTGAAAACAGGTTGAACCATGCTTTTCATTCATCCAGAAGGAACTAGGGCTGGAGAGCGTGAGGGGACAGGGTGTCCTGCCTGCATGGGTATGCTCTGGGGCCTCGTGGGTGACACACTGGTTTCTGCTGAGTAGTCCGAGCTTGTTCTTATTGACTCTCCTTTGTAGATGACTTTTGTTTTATCCCTAGCCGCTTTTCAAATTCTCTCTTTATCTTTGGTTTTGGCAAGTTTGATTATAATATGTCTTGGTGACTTTCTTTTGGGATCTACCTTATGTGGGGTTCGATGAGCATCTTGGATAAATATCTTGTTATCTTTCACGATATCAGGGAACTTTTCTGCCAACAAATCTTCAACAATTTTCCCTGTATTTTCTGTTATCCCCCTCTGTTCTGGTACTCCAGTAACTCGTAGGTTATTCCTGTTGATAGAGTCCCACATAATTCTTAGGGTTTCTTCTTTTTTTTTTAAATCCTTTTATCTGATTTTTCCTCAGATAAGTTGGTGTCAAGTGCTTTATCTTCAATCTCACTAATTCTGACTTCCATTGCCTCAATTCTGCCCCTATGACTTTCTATTGAGTTGTCTAATTCTGAAATTTTATTGTTGATCTTCTGGATTTCTCATGACTGTCTCTGTATGGTTTCTTGCAGCCTGTTAAATTTGCCTGTTAAATATGCTCTTCTCTAATCTTTTTAATTTCTTCTATTGCGTGTTCTGCATTTTGCTTAATTTCCTTCCTAATTTCTTGAAGAGTTCTGTATGTTAATCTTTTGTATTCTGCCTCTGGTAATTCCAAGAAATTTTCCTCCTCTGGAAAATTTCTAGATTCTTTATTTTGGGAGCTTGCTGAAGCCATCACGGATTGCCTCTTTATATGATTTGATATTGATTGTTGTCTCCAAGCCATCAATAAGTTATTATATTTATTTATTTTATGTTTGCTTACTGTGTCCTAGCTTCTTGTTTTGTTTTGATGTGCCCAAATAGGTTGCTCGTATGAGCTAGTTTGATTATTGGCAACTTTGAAACTCTAATGTCCTGTCAACAGGTGGTTAGATCTGTTACTAGGTATGTGAGCTCAGGAGTCCGCATACTCCTCCTGTATGGATTCAGCTCAGGTGCCCAGGTAGATAGCCACCAAGTGTGTGGTGTAGGCTCTCACTTACAGTCCTAGACAGTCTTGGGTGATTGGTGTAGGCACTGGCATCTGGCTACAGCAGGGGGACACACTCTGAGCAAGGCAGGGGCTGACAGCCACCCCAAGTGTCCAGGAGGAAGGCATGTCCCTGTTCCCTAGAGCACGTAGGTGGTTGGGTTTTGCAGCCAGACTATGAGCACCTAATGCTGTTGGCTGTAAGGACTGGGGGGCACCTCTTATTCATGGGCCCCCCTCACAGGTGGCTAGGTGGCATGGGTGGAGCCACCAGTCCTCAGGCCCCTGATGTGGGTAGGTGAAGACCCTGCTTAATGGGCAGAGCAGTGTTAAATGTCAAGAACCTGCCACTTCACGGCTGAAACAGTTGAAGTTAGAGTTCCGGTATATACCCTGTTGTACTGCAGTAATGAGGGCCTGCGCTGTTGAGATGGGCCTACACAAGTCTATGCAGGGGGAAAGGCACTCAAAGTCCATGGATCCCTTATGCCCATGCCTAGGCAAAGGAGCTGTGCCTACCCTGGGTTACTGGCTTAGGGGAGCTGGCAGTTTATTTTTTCCCCTGTTTGTTAATTTTTTCACTCTCCAAGGCAGGGAGAATAGCTCTGGGCATGTGATGGATCCTACTTCTGGCCCAGGGGACTCGGCAATTGCTGAAGCCGGTCCAGGACCCAGTGCAGAGCAGGGAGCGGGGAGGTAAATGGGAGAGAGGATTTTCCCTAAGGGGGGTGTTTTTGATCCGTGCGTATGCCATACGCAAGTACTTATCTTTTGTGGAGGGCTGCTTCTCACTGGTTCTGGGTGGCCGTGTAGAGTCTCTGGTGCTGGGTCTTTCCCAGTGTGGAAAACACACCTCCCGAGCATGGCTGCTTGCCTGCCTCACCACTCACCCCCGAGCTGACCAGGCCTGAAGGGCTCAGGCTCTCGCCAGGTCAGGTCTGGCAACTCCTCACTGCTTCCAAACCATCTCTCCCTCCCCCTGCCACTCATAGTCTGGTTCCTCAACTCTGCCTTTGATGTTCAGGGCTCCCAGATTGCCATATATAATCAAATCACTCGTTTTTTTCGGGTCTTTGTTGTAAGAGGGTCCACCGGAAGTGTCTCACTACTCCACCATCTTGGCCCCGCCTCTGTGGGTGACACACTGGGACCTGTGTCTGTGAGGCCCTGTCCCAGATGGCCTCAATTTCATACACATCTGCTGCTGCCCCACAGATGAGCTGTAAGCTCTCACTGGGAACTGTTAAGATCAACACTGTCGGAAGAACAAGGGGCTATAAAATAATTTGACCTTACAAAGTTTGTGGAGGCTTTCTCTGTAGGGCATTCAGAGAGTCTTGGTGAGCACACTGGGGGCACCAGTGGGGAGGAGGGGTGCTATTGGGTTGGAAGGGGAGCTCATGGTGGGAAAAACACCACCAAGGACAGGTGGAGCCACACGGGGTCACACTCAGAAGGAGCACCGGTGCAGGTGATCTGTCAGTTGCTTTATTGAGATAAAATTCACAAACCATACAGTTCACCCACTTAATGTGTGCAATTCAGTGGTTTTTAGTATATTCAGAGAACTGTGCAACCATCACCACACTCACCTTTAGAACATTTCCATCACCCCCAAAGGAAACCCTGAACATTTAGCTATCATTCCCACCTCCTCCCGTTAGCCCTAAGCAACCACTAATCTACTTTCTGTCTCTATGGATTTCCCTATTCTGGACATTTTACATACATGGACTATACAGCATGTGACCTTTTGTGCCTGGGTTATTTCACGTAGCATAATATTTTTCAGGCTCATCTAGGTAGTAGTATTTTCAGGACTTCATTCCTTTTTGTGGCCAAGTAATATTCCATTGTATGGATGGACTGCATCTTCTTTATCCATCATCCACTGATGGACATTTGGGTTGTGTCTACTTTTTGGTGATTGTGAATAGTGCTGCTATGAACCTTTGTGTACAAGTTTTTGTGTGGACCCGTGTTTTCATTTCCCTTGGGTATATACCTAGGAAGAGCCCTGGTGGTGCAGTGGTGAAGAGCTCAGCTGCTAAGCAGAAGGTCAGCAGTTCGAATCCACCAGCCGCTCCTTAGAAACTCTATGGGGCAGTTCTACTCTGTCCTATAGGGTCACTGTAAGTCGGAATCTACTCAATGGCAACAGGATATACCTAGGCATGGAATTGCTGGGTCAGGTGGTAACTCCATGTTTAATAGTCTGAGGAGTGACAGGCTGGTTTCCAGAGCAGCTGCGCCATTTTACCTTCCCACAAGTGTATGGGTTTTTACGTCTCCGCCACACAGGTGAGGAGACCTGCCCACGGTCATGGTGCTGCTCAGGGCAGGCAGGGCCAAGCCCACTCTGTGGCCCCTCCAAGAAGGCTCCTTACATTCTCCCCTGCTGGCCAGCTTCCTGGAGTGTCTGTCCTACTGCCCAGCAGCCAGGGATGGCCAGACAGGGAGATGCTGGGTGGGCAGGGCCTTGCATCTTCCAGCATCTTCTTGCAGTGGAGGCGATGGTTTGGGGCAATGATGGCTCTGCTTTGCGGAGGTGGCTGGGTGGATCTCTTCCAGGTGGTCTGGCCCTGGGCTCTGATCTTAATTTTCCAACGTGCTCCAGAGTTGATTTCCATGTTGCTATACTGGTTACTTGACTTTAATAAAACTAGATTTTTATTTTTTAACTTTTGGATTACTGAGAATAATGTCGTAAATGTACAAAACAACAAATGGTTCCAGAAAACCCTAATGGGAGTCCATTGGAAACATGGTGTCTCTGAATAGCCCTTGATCATCTGCGATGGTGGCCAGCACTCCCAGCTGGTATGGGCTGTACTGAGGGCCGTCGGTGCCTGGTCTAGGCTGCCCTTGCCTGCAGGAGACGTCCCTTCTAGATGCTTCAGCGACACATGCGAGCAAGGGGCTGCTCCCCTCCCCTGGGTCCTGTCTGGTCTGTTCCCCTGGAGGGGGCCTAGCCCCCAGCTCCTTCCCCACACTGCGCCCTCAGCCTTGACCTAAACCAGAGAGCTCAGAGCTCCTGAGTGGAGTTTACATTTTAGTTTAGGCTGACAAAGAAAATAGCTCGCAGGTTAGTAGGAGGAAAAGGCAAGTTCCTCTTAGGAGCCCAGGTTTGTGGAGGGGGGTGGAGAGAAGCTTCTGGAAGCACATATGGAGGTGGCACATTCCAGGAGGGGTGTGGGAGCGGGAAGAGCCAAAGCAGACACTTCACTAATTCATTTATATGCTCCCTGCACTGGGCTCCATCGTCGGAGACGTGACCTCGTAGAGTGGTTGGGGCAGCACGAGGACGAGGGCAGGGTGGGCGGCGAGTGTAGAGGTGTGCTCCTCCAAGGAGGGCGGGTGTTGTGGAGGCACGTCGTCCAGCTCAAGGACCGACCTGTTCCCTCAGGAGAGCAAGTGTGACTTGATCCCAGCCTTGCTGTCTCTCACTTGGACAAGGAAAGATCAGGGAAGAAGGCGCGTTTTGGAGCTGAACCCCCATGATGGGGGTGGGAGGCAGGCTGGAGTCTTCCGTTTGTAATTGTCGGGATAGATAATTAAGTAGATCTACGGGCAAGGGGCAGCTGCCCCCTTTCCTTAATCTCTCCTTCCAAAATAGATGCAAAATTCACACATGCAGGCACATACACACACACAGACGCACACACAGGCATGCACACACAGACACGCACGTACAGACACACACACACATGCACACACAGACACATGCACACAGGCATGCACACACAGACACGCTCATACACACGCACACACAGACACATGCAAACACACACAGACAATGCACACATGTGCACACACACATGCACACAAAAACACACAGGCGTGTGTGCACGTGCACACACACAGACACACGTGTGTACATGCATAAATAGAAAAGATGGGCCCGTGGAAAACACCTACACATACAAGATCGTACTCGGGGAAAGTACGACCCCGCCCTGCCTGCCCTGTCCTTCTGTCACCGGTTGCGGCTGGTGTCTTTCCTCCTGATGCCCTTTGCAGACTCCTTCCAGCGTGTATCGCCTCTGTGTTCGTGTATGTGTGTACATGTTTGCACACCCCACGTAATGAGTGGGTCCTGGCACACACTGCTGTGCTTTTCGCTCTAGTTTGCCTGAGAGACCGGTGGGCCCGAGTGTGTGGAGGTGCCGTGTGGAGGCTGCAGCATGGATGTGGCATGGGTGTTGGCTGGCTCCCTGTGTGTGGGTGCTGGGGCACTGTCTAGGATCTTGCCACCCCAGCAATACCACACTCAGTACCCCTGTGCACGTGTCTCCGTGCCCGGCTCTGTAAGATAAATTCCTGGAAGTTGTCTGTTACTGTAAACATTTTTTCATCCCAAATGGCATTTTTCCTTGGACCAAACACGCAAAAAAGGTTATGTATACTCTTCCTATTGTTCAGTGAAGAGTGACATTTTTACGGAAAAACAGGGCTGAAGATGGGGCTCCTGTGGCTCTACTTTTGCCCCTCGTGGCTCAGATGGTGTGCTCTGGGCTTGGGCCAGGGGCAGGGACGTCCGCCTCCTGGAGAGGGGTCAGTGAGGGGCTCCCGGGGCTGGAACGGGGCACCATTAGGAGAGAGGGAGGGTTGGACTCAGGGCGCTGGCCTTGGTGCTGAACACAAGCCCACAGCGTCAACAGTCTCAGAAGTGCTTGCTGAGGAGTCTTGGGTTGGCACCAGCCTAGCCCCACAGAGCGTGGGGGGCTTGGCCTGATGCTGGCTGTCAGTAGGGAAGGGGCTGGTGTTTTGGAAGCACATGCCGTGGATGGCCAGGACCTGTTGTGGCAAAGACACCTGGACCGCTTGCTCTGTCTCTCCTCCAGGCCCAGCCGTTTGCGGTCAGCGAGACTCTTCCTTCCCAGTCAGCATCCTGGCGGCTCGTCCAAGGTGGCCCTCCCCAGTGCATGCACTTTAATTATCCAAGAGCTGAATTAATATCCTGCAGAAGGAAATAAAGTGTCTTGACTCTGGCAGTGAGCGAGCAGGCAGTGGACTGACGCTCTGAGGTGCGGGAACAGGCTACTTCTGTGGCTGCGACTCCTCCCTTTGTTTCTGAAAGAAACACTTCATCGTGGTGTAGTTGCTTTTTCTGATTACGGAAATAATCCATGCCCATTGTAGGAGATTTTGAAAGTGCAGAAAAGCACAAGGGAGAGCCTTGTCCTTCCGATATAGCTCTAAGCCTCCACACTTCTCTCTGAGTCCTTGGGTGGTGCAAATGGTTAACACACTCGGCTGCAAACCAAAAGGTTGGAGGTTGGAGTCCACCCAGAGGTGATCTACTTCCAAAAATTCAGCCATTGAAAACCCTATGCAACACAGCTCTACTCTGACACCAGTGGGATCACTGTGAATCAGAAGGGACTCCACGGCAGCTGGGTTTTTTGGTCGGTCTGCTTCTCTTTCTGCATTTCTTAGACAGAACAGGACGCTCTGTCGTGTTCACACTCCATCATGGGAACATCCTCATGAAGTGAAATGTGCCTCGGTTTGTCCCCACCATCCGGGGGCTGTCGTTTCTTTCCAGCCCCCGTGTGGACACTGGGTCTGTCCCCACCATCTAGGGCCGTCGTCCCTGTCCAGCCCCCGTGTGGACACTGGGTCTGTCCCCACCATCTAGGGCCGTCGTCCCTGTCCAGCCCCCGTGTGGACACTGGGTCTGTCCCCACCATCTAGGGCCGTCGTCCCTGTCCAGCCCCCGTGTGGACACTGGGTCTGTCCCCACCATCTAGGGCCGTCGTCCCTGTCCAGCCCCCGTGTGGACACTGGGTCTGTCCCCACCATCTAGGGCCGTCGTCCCTGTCCAGCCCCCGTGTGGACACTGGGTCTGTCCCCACCATCTAGGGCCGTCGTCCCTGTCCAGCCCCCGTGTGGACACTGGGTCTGTCCCCACCATCTAGGGCCGTCGTCCCTGTCCAGCCCCCGTGTGGACACTGGGTTGCTGACTTTTCTTGGTTGTGTACTCAGGGCCGCAGTGAGCTGAGAACCACCCAAGAGGAGGGTCGAGTCGGTGCAGATGTGGCATGGGGACAGGGTGCAGAGAGGGTGGGAGGAGGGATTAGAGACTTCGCTAGACGAGGAGACCCAGGATTGCAGAGAGGAAAGCCCAGGGTGAGGAGTGTGGCTAAGGGGTAGGGGTCACACATACTGCCTAACGGACCCAAGGGATAGGGTGGGTGTGCAGCTGGACCAGGTGCCTCTGATGGGGGACAGGGGGTAGGCGCTCAAGTAAGTCCACCTGGCTGCACTTCCATGTCTTTGCACAGCACCTGTGGCCTGTATGGGACAGGTGGCTAACAGAGAGCAGATGAGCCTGTGTGAGCACCTCGACCTCAGGGGAATTTGAGCAGGAGGTTCCAAGTCAGGTGAGGCCACCGGGAAATGGCCCTTTACCCTGTGCTGAGCGAGGATTTTCTCCAGGCCCTTGGAGGCTGCTGCTCTGGGCTGCAGCTTGGACGCAGCTGTTCCCGGGAGGGGTAGGCCACAGGGCTCGGTGAGGTTTGCAGTGTGTGGGGGGCCGGTGCCTCATGTGGAGGGCTCTGTGGTTGCTGAAGCTGTGCAGGGGGGCCCTCAGGGAGTTGGGGGGCCCTGTGAGCCTTCACTTCTGAGTTTTGATGGGGTAAGTGGTTTGGGAGTGATGTGTGGGGAAGGGCAGGGCCCCACTGTAAAAATGGCATCAAGGTGGGGGCGTCTGACCTCCTCTAACTTCAGGAAGGGGAGGAGAGACTCAAGATCAACAGCCCAAGGCTGATTCCTATGAAGCAGAGGTCAGACATGCCTCCTCTCTCCAACCTTTTTACCAAGTCTGACACCAGCCGCCCCTCCTGCGGCACTCTCTACTTCTCTGCTGGGTTTGATAATTCGTTGCAATGGCCATGCAGAACTCACAGACAACACTCACAGTTACGGGGTTTATTAGGGAAGTAATAGGTTACAGTTCAGGATCAGGAACGACTCAGGATACAGTTCTTTGGTCAGGACAGCTTCTCTCCCTGACCCTTGGCCCCTCAGCCCCTCGATCCCTCAGGCCTCTTGGGCCGGCTTGGCCTCGGCTCTGCTCCAACAAGTGTTGCAAAGCTCTTTAGCTCCACTGATAAGTGCCCAGAGGCGCCCCACTCTGCCAACAAGCCTCCTGCTGAAGGTGCTCAGCCTTCTCACTCTGTGGGCCAGGAGGCCTACCACACCATCTGCGGCCAGTCTCCTGGTTCTGCTGCCTCTGCTGCCGCCATTTCTTTGCTACTGCTTCTTGCCATCTTGTGCTGTCTCCGGTGTTACTGCTCTCTGTCTGTCTCCTGGGTCTCGGAGGTTCTCAGCACAGAGATCCTGGGTCCAAAGGCTGCGGTCCACTCCTAGCTCTTCTTTCTTAGTGGTAGTGAGGTCCACCCTGTCCACCGCCAGGATGGATCATTTTAAGCCTAGCAGGATGGTAAAACTGACCAATCCTCTCGTTAGGATTCCATACAGCTTATTTGCATGGTCCCACCCCCACAAGGATGCCATGCACCTTATTTGCATTATTAGCAAGCCGTCCAATCCCCTCGGTGGGCTACAAGCACCTCTTTTGCATAGTCCCACCCAATCGTTTGGTGGTAGTTACAAGACCATGGCTAGAAAGGCCATATAAACGTGATCCATCACAGTGCACCCGCCCTCTGAGCATCTCTGCAGCCCCCCTCCCTAGAGAGAGCCCACCACTGAGGCTTCTGAGAAGCCTGGCCATCTAGGGCCACTGGGCAGTGGTGGGCATCAAGGGGGTCCCTGAGAGCGCCTTCTGCCTGGGTGTTAGCCAGGCTGGTGTAGCTGCCAGGGCCCTAGGGTGGGGGACTGGCTTGGCAGGAGCAGAGAGACAGGGCATGGGCCATATGTCGAGGCCTTGAATGCCGAGCCAGGAACTGGACCTTGTGAGGGTTGGGGACTTCCTGAGTGGTGGGCTGCTGGGCGAGACTTCATCTCACGTATTTTGGACACGTTATCCGGAGGGACCAGTCCCTGGAGAAGGACATCATGCTTGGTAGAGTAGAGGGTCAGCGAAAAAGAGGAAGACCCTCAATGAGATGGATTGACACAGTGGCTGCAACAATGGGCTGAAGCGTAGCAATGACTGTGAGGATGGCGCAGGACCGGGCAGTGTTTCGTTCTGGTGTGTGTGGGGTCGCTGTGGTCGGAACCAAGTCAACAGCACCTGACAACGACCGTGTACAAGGCACAGTCCCACCTGCTTACCTCTGTCACCTCATTTCACCTCCGATTCGGAGCCTGCGACTCAGGGTGCCCAGCTGGATGGGAGCGGGCTGGGAGTTAAACCACCCTGTGGGCCCAGGCACCAGACCGCTGGGGCCCAGGAAGCCTTCCGGAGGGTGAGGCAGGAGGGCGGAGCTGGAGTGGGTGTTCCAGGTGAGAGGCTGTGTGCCTGCTCCCCAGCCTGGCGGGGTCTCTGGAGGTGTCCGTGAGCCGATTTACGCCTGGGGCAGCTGTCAGCAGCCGGCTCCCATCACCCCGGGAGACTGGAGGTGGCAGTGGGCACTGGAGTGGAGCAGTCTGTTAGGTGGTGAGATTAGATTCCGGTTGGCCTTGCCAGCTGCATTCCTAATGGACAAGCCGTGGAGCGGTGTCCCCAGGGGCCAGAGCAACCCACTGAGCTCTCATCGGCTTTGGCTCACTCACAGAGGGGGTTCTGTGAGGGGGTTCTGCAGGGGTCCCTGGCAGCACCAACCCCTGTGAGCAGAAGAGGGGCAAGCCCGTGGTGCAGAGGTGGGCTTCTGCAGCCACTTCCTGGTCCACCTGGAGAGCCCTGGCCAGTTATTGCTGAGCCTCTGCTTTCTCACCTGTGAAATGGGAGAGTGCATCTTCCTGCTTTAGGGCTGTTAATGGGCCTGGTGCTGGTAGGTGCCCCTGGGGGGGCTTCATGTCAGGGGCCCCTCCTGGACCCCTGGCTCAGCTCCGCCTGAGAAGGGAAACCGCGAGGAGGCGCAGAGTGAGGCTGCTGACACTACTCCCTTCCTCCCACCCCTGCCATTTGCTTGTTAAATTTTTATTTCATTAAATATGTAAAATGAGATTAATAAACCCAGCCACCTCCTGAGTGCAGGGAAAATAGGAGTCAGCTCTTTGGGGAGGTAACACGACGCGACGATTTTTTGTTACATCCGGAGGAGTGACTCGGCAGCGCCACTGCGAGGGAGCCTCTGCCAGCTTGGATGGCGGGCCTGCGCCCACCCTCCCCCGACCGCTGCCCCCCTCCGGCCACGCCCCTCTACCGCTCCAGTCCCCTTTTCCCTACCCTGGCCCCGCCCCCGGGCCCACCACCTTCCCCTCGCGCTCTGGCTACGCCCCCCCACCCCCCACCTTCGTCCTTCTCCACCTTGTGAAGTGGCATCAGGAGCACGGGGCCCCCAGGCAGCAGCCTTGCCAGTTTGCCGGAAAGAACAAAATTCCACCACAACCGGAGTGGGGGAGCGAGAGGGGGAGGGAGAGACGCTGGGGAATCTTTCGCGCAGGAGGTGGGTGGGGGTGCCCCTCCCGTGAGTGTTGCGGGCACGGGTGCACGCGCAGGCACGTGGAGGGCGCAGGCACGCCCACGCCCACGCACTTGCAGGCCTGCATCGCAGGGCCTGCAGAGAGCTCAGTGGGTGTGGTCCCTCCCTGTGGCCCAGCAACGGGGATTTCTCTGGCCTCATGCCCCTTTCATCCGCCACCATTGTCCCTCCCTCACCCATGTGAACGCTCCCTGCCTCCTCTCCTGTCTGCATGTCAGAATGCCCCACTCTGGACCAGATGTGCCCCCTGCCATAGGGACCCTCTTTCCAGAAAGGGGATCCTGCCTCTGCCTGGAAGTCCCTTTTCACACCTGGCTGAGTTTTCTCCTGCTGCTGGGTAAAGACACCGTCTCCTCTAGGTCTGGAGTGTCCACCCCTCCCTCGGGCTTCTCCTGCAACTTCTCCTGGGGGTTCTTTAGGGGCACAGGACCCCCGGGTAACATCAAGGAAGTGGGGAGCCAACACGGAGCTCATTCCCACCTCTCAGGTGAGGGGTGCCCAGGGCCAAAGGAGCTCCCTCCCTGCCTCGTTCCCCAGTTGCATGTCTCCTTGGCAACCACTTACAGCTGTGCTTCCTGAAGCTGAATTCCTTATCACAATTAGTGGGGAAGCTGCTGTGGCCTCCATCCCAGGCGGCTCTGGCCTTTCCTTCCCTGAGGCTTGGGCCCTCCGGGGCTGGAGGGCAGGAGGACCCCTGGGGACTGGCTTGTCAGTGGGTGTTGGAGGGTCTGATCCTGCATCAGACAGAGCCTAGCAGCTATGGATGGCCTGTCCTGTCGTCCGGGAGGAAGCCAGGAGTGAGGAGGCCCACCTCTGAGTTCCAGGATGAGTCTTCTCACTATTCTGGGTCCTGTAGGGGACAGGCCTGAGGGGGAGGCTCCGGATCACTGTGGCTCTCTAGGGGCGGCTAGAAGGGGGGGTGCTCAGGTATATTCCCAACATGCAGTGCTCCCACGCCTCTCTTCTCTCTGCCAAGAGGAAGGGAAAGGAGGAGGGGAGATTCCTTCTGATCTACAGCTGCCAACTCGTGAGACTCCTGGAGCCAGAGCTCAGGGTGGCAGGAACCCAGGGGGCACGAAGCCCCGCTTGGAATTCAAGCGCCTCCAGAGTAACCCAGGCCGGGAGCCAGCTAGACACCAATCCCTCCACCTGTGGAGAAGGGGCACCTCGTTGCCTGGCTGGGCCTGCAGGGAGTTTCCCTGGTGACTGGACCCCAGTGAAGTGGCCCATCACCAAAGACGCTGTACCTGGGGACCGTGAGGCCCGAGGGGCAGGGGGAGTCCCTTCCTCGTGACTGATGTCTGGGTGAGACCAGCAGGCTCTCATGTCGTCCTGCCCGCTCCTTAAGGACAGGGGCCTGATGGTTCTGGTTCATGTCAGGAGGGCAGCAGAGCCCCCTACCAGCCTCCCCGAGCCTCGGTTTCCCCGTCTCTGGAATGGGCGTGTGTCCAGAGTGCCACTTCGCCCGGGCAGGGCGGCCTCTGGTTATGAAAGTGCCTGCAGACGAGACCAAAACCAAAAACCAAACCCGTTGCCCTCGAGTTGATTCTGACTCATAGCGACTCCATAGGACAGGGTAGAACTGCCCCATAGGGTTTCCAGGGAGTAACTGGTGTATTCGAACTGCTGACATTTTGGTTAGCAGCTGAGCTCTTACCCGCTGTGCCAGCAGGGCTCTGAAGAGGTCTGGAAATAAAGGTTTTCTCCCTCTGTCTGGCTGAGGAGGGAGGGAATTGGTTAAAGTTTCGAGACGTTTCTTGCTCTGTTGGCCAGCTAGTCCTGGGGACCTCAGGATGTCCCTGTGCGGCCTGGGCGTGGCTTGTGAGCTCTGCCGGGGCTCTGCTGGTCCTTATAGACCTGTCTCCTGGGGAGGAGCTCTGGGGTGACTGCCCCCCGCCAACACACTCACAGCTGCCTCTGTCTCTCCTTCCTCTTCGTCCAGGAGCGGCAGGTGTGGGTGATGGTGTCTCCCCTGAGTGTCGGCCACGCTCCCTCGCCTGCACCAGCCACCCCCTGGTGGCGCCATCTGTGGCCATCTGTTCCGAAAACTTCACAGACAAATCTCAGAGCCTGGGCGGGGCTGCCGGGGGAGGGTGAGCACCCAGAGCAGCAGCTCTGAAGAGGGTCCTCGGTGCTGGTAGGTGCTGGTAGAGCGAGAGCTGGCAGTTGGGGGAAACGAAGCAGAGCCAGAACGTTTTTCGTTGTGACCTGGCTTTGGAATTTATCTGCTCCCTGACCTGCCGGCCTTGGCCCCGTGTATCCCGGTCACTGCTGGCTGGAAGGGCTGCAGGTGGGTCCATTGTGGCCAGGTCGGCATGTGCCCTGTCCCCAGGGTTTCCACAGTGTTTTGAGATGCCTGGTTACAGCTGCCCTCACGGAGCAGGGCTGAGAGGGCCTGGTCACCTGGGGTCTTTTTCTTTTTTAAGTGGAGGGTTGTTTTGTACAGTGTGAGGGCTCGCCCTCCTGCACAGCCCTGGAGTTCAGTGTTTGAGCTGGGGGCTGCCCCTGCCTCCTCCTCTGCACCCCCACCCCAGGCATCTGGCCTCATTTCTCACCTCCCCTGCCTTTTGGGCAGACTGGGCAGACTCGACCTCTGCCAGCTTCCAGAACTTGCCTTCCCCCTGCCTGGAACACTCCTCTCCTCCCCCTGTCTGAGCGGGCCAACCCCCCTTCACTCTGCAGGACCCATCCTGGTGGACACCTCCTCAGGGAGGCTCCCGCGGTGCCCTGGTTTCCCACAGCCATCACACTGTGCCTGTTGGTTCTGGTTCCCTACTGCAGTGGGCGACGTTCGCCCTCTCACCTCGCTGCTGATGGCCACTGTCCCTCCCTCCTGGCATCTCTCCCACGCCCAGGGCCTGGCCTGGGACTGAATACTTTCCCTGTCCCTGCCCGGGCTCGCCCACCCGCTCCGCAGAGCATGCCCATCCCTGTGACTGAGTCAGGAGAAAACACAACCCAGCAGACAGAAGAATTGGGATCTGAGGTACACGAGACAGCTGCGCGTTATTTTCCCAGGGCTCAGCTAATTGAATAAGTTGGTTAATGAGCAAAGGAAATTAATTGCGGTTTTGAAATGGAGTCTGTCTGCGCGTGTGCTGTCTGCCAGCATGGAGGGGCTGTTATCCACCATAAGCGCCTGGGGGCTCACTGGGGATGCACCTCAAGACGGCATCCAGGAGGTGCTGTGGTGCCCAACACTGAGCCCAGCGTGATGCTCCCACGATGCCTCCGAGCTGGAAGTAGTCGCACTCTGGGTGCTGCCTCGAGGCCTCTTTGGGGGACTGTGGGGGCTGCCTAGGGCGGGACCACCTGGCATGGGGTGGACCTAGAGCAGGGTTATGGGGGTGGAGCTGGGACAATGGGGGTGGAGCTGGGGCGATGGGGGCATCAGGGCAGAGCGGGGATGACGGGGCAGAGCTGCGGAGATGGAGCGGAGCTGGGGCAAGGTGATGGGGGCATTGGGGCGGAGCTGGGGTGATGGGTGGGGAGGCGTCAGGGTGGTGATGACACAGGGGTGGTGATGACACAGGGCGGGCACAGTGTGTGGCCAGGCGCTTCCCTTCGGGGGTCCTTTTCCTGTCCCTCTGCCCCCCAGCTTCCATACACCTCACAAAGCTCTGGATGACCTTCCTCAGCTTTCGAGAACCTGCTTTCTGACTGCGTCCATTTGGGCCTTAGCCTGGCTGCCACGGTAGCGTTTCCCTCAGCAGGCAGTGGCTGGGGGCTAGTAGACCCTTCCTGCTGTGGGTCCAAGGGCTGAGGGGAAGGGGGCCCAAGGGAGGCTGCCCTGCCTGGGGGTGCAGGCCTGTGATGGGGAGCTAGGAAGTACCCAGCATGCACCCTTGGTTTCTCTCTGCGATGGTGCCAGGGCATTGATCAGGCTGTTCCCTGCTGGAACAGCTGAATCAGTGTGTCTACCGCCGTGCTCGGCCTGGGCAGCCTGCATCCCTCCCAGCACCAGCCCAGGCTCAGGTCTCTGTCCTCTCCCAGCCCCAGTGACCTGGGCCAGGATAGAGTATTCTCATCACCCCCGCCCGGCCTGGAGGGGGACATCCCAGAGAAAGGCTTAGGGGGTCAGGAAGCCAGTCGGGATGGAACTGACCCCTGGTGTCCACAGGTCACAAAGCGGCTCCTATGAAGCGGCTCCCCTGGGTGACAGTTTGAGCATTGATGAGAATAACACTAGTGGCCTAAGTGGCCGTGACTTCTTAATGATCCCACCAAGAAAGAACAACCTAATCGGGCTCGTTCGGAAGATCCCAGGGAACCAATCCAAGCTTGGAAACTGACACAGAGAGAAAGAAAAAGGAACAAGTGTTTACTGTGTCTCCTGGATGAACTGTACCTCGGCGTGACCGAACAGCTGGTGTTCTCTTTCCAGAAGTTCCTCTTTATAAAGGTTTTCCACCTGAGCCATGAAGGAGGGGCCACAGGATAACTCCATTCTGCAGCCCCAAAGGCCTTACGGATCCAGACTTGAAGAGCAACACCTGAGCCTCCTGCCCAAATAGCCTGAATCCATGGTCCTCCAGCTCCAGCTCCAACGCACAGGAGTACGGGGCCAGAGGAACACGGGGCTGGCACCAGGACTGCAGCCAGCGAGCCCGTGGGGACGGGTTCCTTCAGCGAATGCAGGGCAGCGGGGAAGGAGGAGGAGAGGAACCAGCAGACTGTGGGAGAGTTGGGGACACATCCACCATGTGACATGTGGCCTTGGTCTGGATGCTGATCTCAGGGCAGAAGCACATGCCGACCTGTGTGTGACTTTGAGTCTGGTGTATGGTGTTGCTAAGGAGTGGTGGTTGATGTTGTTAAAGGCGATGGTGTTGCCATTCTGGTCTACGAAGCCCTCACATTGTAGTGTCCCTGGGTGGTGCAAACGGCTGACGGGCTTGGCTGGTAACCGACTGGTTGGTGGTTTGAATCCACCTAGAGACGCCGTGGAAAAAAGGCCTGACAGTCTCCAGGAGATCAGCAGCTGAACCCCTGCGGAGCACAGTTCTGCTCTGACGCACACGGGTCGTCATGAGGTGGAGCTGACTTGACGAGCTGGTTGGGTTTTTTGGTTTTCACGTTTTAGAAATGCACACAGGAATATGTACTGACTCGGTGCTGTGTCATTGGGGTTTGCTTCAAAATTGCCCAGTGGGCACGTGGGTGGGACACGGGAGGGTGACACGGGGCTCCTCATACTGCTCTTTTTCCACCATGAAATGCTTTCCTCTGTGGCCTCATTGGCACCAACTCCCCGGCACTCGCAGGCGGGGGTCCTTCTGGGGAGGGGCTCCTCTCGGAGGTCGGGGGCGGGGGGTGGGGCAGGGCCCAGGCAGGGGACATCGCTGTGGACCAAGGCTAGAATAGGGTGGTGGCTTTGGAAGTGGAAAGGAAGGGAGGATTCCAGATGGAGGGAATTCACCCCCAAGGGACAAGCGGCCTGGGGCCGCTCCTGGGTGTGAACCTGGGGTGGCTGGCCTCAGAGCCTGGAGCAAGGTCAGCAGCTTCCCCGAATGACTTTGAAGAAACGGCCCGAGCAGAGAACGTGAAGGCGCAGCCTCTCTCTTGAGGGGAGCAGGGACTCCTGCGGGCTCCGGGTCTTCTGAGTCCTGTGTCTGGACAGGAGGCAGCGTTGTCGTCACCATGGATGTGCAGCTCCCGCCTCCCGTCGGCTGCGACGAAGCACACTGCCCTTCCCACGGTGGTGCTCTTCCCACGGTGGTTCTCGGCAGGGGTGGGAGGTGGGGTCAGCTTCCTGCAGACACAGTCACAGTGGCCCCTGTGAGGTCCAGTGCCAGGCGGCCTGGCTGACCCCGCCCCCGTGCCTCCCGCCCAGGTTTCTGCTGGTCTTCTCCTGCCTCGTGTTGTCTGTGTTCTCCACCATCAAAGAGTACGAGAAGAGCTCCGAGGGCGCCCTCTACATCCTGGTGAGCACTGCGCGGGGCGGGCGGGCGGCGGGGCAGGTGGCAGCAGGGCCGGCGACAGGATGGGGGCCTCGACAGGGTAGGGGCTTCAGGGGGCAAAGGTGCCACTGGAGCCTGGTGGATGTCGGTGTGGCCCTGTGGCTTCTGATGCTGGCGGTCTGCTCTGACCCCAGCCCCATCTCCCTGCATGGGCCTGGCCTATGGGTCCAGGGAGAGCACCTAGGACAGGGATCCCCCTCCTTGTTCCCTGGCCCTGCTGTGGGATGATCTCTGACTGTGGTGGTCACAGCAAGCACCCTCGTCCCTGACATGGGTGACGTCGCTGTGTCCTTCAACCCCTACACCTGCCCTTCCCTCCCCACGCCCAACCCCAGGTCATCCCCACCCCGATAGGCTGTGTGGGATTCAGCCCTCACCTTGCCCCTCCTCCACAGTGCCTTGGGGTCCTCATATAGCCCCCCACCACAGCCCCCCACCACAGGGGGCTGCCCAGCTCCTCCTCCTCCACCTCCCCTCACCCTCCCACCTTCCCCCACCCTCTTGAGAGCCTGAGTGCCCAGGTGGCCCCCATCAGAGGTTTGGGGTGTGTCCAGCAAGTGTGGTTCCCTGCGGAAGCTGGGGTGGCCTGACAGGGCTGCCCAGTGACAGGTGGGCCAGCTTGCCTTGCAGCCTCTTTGGGGCACACTTGGGTCTGACGCTTTGCCGTCGCAGGGGGCACCTCCTGCATCTGGGGCGCCCAGCCCCAGCCCTTCCCCGAAGCCTGGCCCTCAGTACGACCTCCCTGCAGGAAATCGTCACCATCGTGGTGTTCGGCGTGGAGTACTTTGTGCGGATCTGGGCCGCCGGCTGCTGCTGCCGGTACCGCGGCTGGCGCGGGAGACTCAAGTTCGCCCGGAAGCCCTTCTGTGTGATTGGTGAGAGACTTGGTGGGCGTCAGGGTCAGGGGCCACTGACACGGGGGCACAGGGACTGATGCCCCTTCCCTCAAGGAGCTGGGGCACCCGGGAGGCTGGGGTGGGCACAGGGCGCGATCACTCCTGGGGGGTCTTCTCAGAGTGGGGCTGACAGGGCACCGAGCAGCCTGTCCTGGGACCGCGGCGGGGCGCTGGCAGTGCGGAGGACAGCGGTGGCCCTAACCTCACGTGCCTTGGTGAACCAGCCAACTCCCTGCCCACGAGCCCCGCCCCCATCTCCTGCAGACATCATGGTGCTCATCGCTTCCATTGCGGTGCTGGCCGCCGGCTCCCAGGGCAACGTCTTCGCCACGTCCGCGCTCCGGAGCCTGCGTTTCCTGCAGATTCTGCGGATGATCCGCATGGATCGCAGAGGGGGCACCTGGAAGCTGCTGGGGTCCGTGGTCTACGCCCACAGCAAGGTGAGCCGGCGCGGACTGGCTGACACCCCAGGCCGGCCGTCCTGGTGGCCTGCTCTCAGCTGCCCCCAGGGCTGGGGCTGCGGTGCCCCAATTTTGGGACGTGGCTGAGGGTCTGAGGGTTTGCTCCGAAGGTCTTGGTGGGTGGATGAAGGGCCCTGGGGGCTCTGGCCTCACCAAGCCTGGAAGCTGGTCAGATCTGAGAGGCCCTCCTTGCCTGCTCCTTGTACTTGTCCTGACCTGCCTGTCCCCTGACCTGCCTGTCCCCTGACCCTTCTGCAGATGGCATTTTCCTGAGAGGACTGGCCTCCCCCCTACCCCCCAGCCGGCTTGTTGGGTTTGGTGTCTCATTTCCAGGGTCTTTAGTGCAGAATGAATACTCCCGCCCGGGGCACTCACCCGAGCCACTGTTTAAGCTGGGGTCTGTGGTGGCTGCAGGGTGGGACGTCCTGGTCATGGGCCTGCCCAGGTTGCCCTCTGTCCCTGGCCCGCAAGTGGCTGAGACCCTTCCCTACTGTGCTGAAACCACCCTGCTCGAACAGCTCTCTCGCCCTCCCCTCCCCGTCTGAACTCCTGGGGGAGGGGCCGGATGTGGCCAGGTGTCCGTCTGTGGGGCTGACCCCCTCCAGGTAGATGCAGTGGGCCTTGGGGGTTGGTGGGTGGGCAGGTGGGCTGCCCCTGCCTTGCACAGCTGTCTCCCTGGGCCCCAGGGCACGGGGAGGGTATCTCAGCTCTGACAGCACCTGACAGCTGCCATTTTTTTGGCTCTAAGTTTCGGAGCTGAGGGGTCAGTGGTGGCTGGGCTGTGAAAGCAGCAGCTCCTTCCAGCTCTGAGCCCCGGTGACCCCAGGACATAGGCCGTGGGGGGCACTCTCAGCAGCCCCCGGAGGCCCGAGCCCAAGGGCGACCTCCCTCCTGGGGCTGGCATGGCCTCTGGTGGCTGGAGGCCTGCAGGAAGTGGTGGCTTGACCAGGATGACACGGTCGGTCTGTCTTGAAGGAGCTGGTCACTGCCTGGTACATCGGCTTCCTCTGCCTCATTCTGGCCTCCTTCCTGGTGTACTTGGCGGAGAAAGGCGAGAATGATCACTTTGACACTTACGCAGATGCGCTCTGGTGGGGCCTGGTGAGTCGGGGCCACGTCACTGAGGATGTGCTCATCTTTGTGGGCGCTGGGTTCTCCCTCCCTGCACCCTCCCCATGCCCTCCCCCACACTCCCTGAGGATGCACCCCATCCCCTGCTCCCTGGAACCTGGCAGAGCTGGAGGGGCCGTCCCTCTGGGGCCATCTGTTGGTCGCTGTGACCATGGAGGCTGTGGAGGTGGTTGCATCCGAGAGGCAGGCTGGGCCGCCCCCTTCTCGGGCCCTGTGGGCTACGCCCTCTTCTTTTCCTTGATTCAGTAGAGCAGCTTTTGGAAGGAGTGGGGACAACGCACAAGCCCGTGTTTTTGAAATATGTTTGGTTTATATGAACGCTCTCACGTGCCTGCCCTGGGGTAGGGGGCAGCTCTCCCTTGATCACCCAGGAGGGCCCTGCCCCATCTATTTCTAACGTGGCTGCTCCAGAAGATTCTAAACACAGACCACCAGCTCCCCACAGGGCCTCCCATCACCCCCAGAACATTCGACACTCTGGTCAGGCCTCCCTCCCTCCCCCACTGCCTGCCAGCCCCTTGGTACCTCCGGTCACCTGATCCAGCGTGGTCCCTGCACCCCTGTACCTCTGTGGAACATGCTCCCCTGGTCACCATCTGCCCCCTCTGACCTTGGCTCACAGGTCACCTCACTAGGCCTCCCACCAGCCCACTGTCCCAGGGTCTGTCCTCACCTGCCCCACTTGGCACTTTCACCCCTCAAGGCCCTGGGCCTGGCTGGGTTTACCTGCATACAGACAGACGCCTCCCTGCAGCCCCTGAGCCCTGTGCAGGAGTGCTGCGGGCTGGGGGGGTCTCCTTGTTCCTGTGCCGGGCTGTGGGGGCTGTGGGGGCTGTGGGACTGGGTTTGTGCTTTTGGCCCTCTCGGGGTGAAAGGGGACAGAGGTTTTGTAATCACCCCCCTGCCCATGCTGGGGAAGAGCAGACTTGGGGAGGCTGTAGGTGATTGTTGTAGCTGATGCTGGCCTCAGGGGGACCCCGGGTTGGGGGGTGGCCTCTTGTCCGTCCTGTCCCCAGGCAGCCCTGCCCTTGCCGGCCTGCCCCTGGGGTATAGAGGGCAGTGGTGCCTGGGAGGTGCCCCTGTGGCGTCACCTCAGGGTGGCCGTGTGGGTGCGGCCCAGTGACTGCACCCCACTGTCCTCAGATCACCCTGACGACCATTGGCTACGGGGACAAGTACCCCCAGACCTGGAACGGGAGACTCCTGGCGGCCACGTTCACCCTCATTGGCGTCTCCTTCTTCGCTCTGCCTGCAGTGAGCCCCCCTCGCACCTGGGCAGGGCTGTGGGTTGGGTGAGGTGGTCCCCACGGGCTCTACCAGGCTCCCCGCTGACCACAGGCTCCGCTGGGCACCAGCGCCTCAGAGGGACAGGAGACACTGCCCACAGGACTGCAGCTTAGGGTGCAGGGGTGCACCATGGCAGCGGGGGCAGCTGCCCTGAGGAATTGGGGGGTCTGTGGGTCCCTGGGATGCAGTTGTGACCCTGATGAATTGGGGTTCTATGGTTCCCCAGGATGCAGTTGTGACCCTGATGAATTTGGGGGCCGTGGGTCCCCAGGATGCAGTTGTGACCCTGATGAATTGGGGTTCTATGGTTCCCCAGGATGCAGTTGTGACCCTGATGAATTTGGGGGCCGTGGGTCCCCAGGATGCAGTTGTGACCCTGATGAATTGGGGTTCTGTGGTTCCCCAGGATGCAGTTGTGACGCTGATGAATTTGGGGGCTGTGGGTCCCCAGGATGCAGTTGTGACCCTGATGAATTGGGGGTCTGTGGGTTCCCAGGATGCAGTTGTGACCCTGATGAATTTGGAGGTGTGGGTCCCGTGACACTGTCTGACCCCAGTGACTTGCAGGGCATTTTGGGGTCTGGCTTTGCCCTGAAAGTTCAAGAGCAGCACCGGCAGAAGCACTTCGAGAAGCGGAGGAACCCTGCAGCCGGCCTGATCCAGGTGAGTCCAGAGAGGCCAGGCTTGATCCCCGCACCTGGGTGCCCGGAGCTGCTCGGGGCTGGGCTGAGGCAGTCAGCTACAGGCGTCGCTCCCGTCTGTGGGGGTCCCAGGTCTGTGACCCCTGCCACACTGCAGGGCTAGGTCAGCGTGACGACGGCATCTAGGGCGTCGAGATCTTCAGGAGAAAGAGATGGCAGACACCACGGCAGTGCTTGGGGGTGGCCATCACCGTGTAGGGCAGCTCGGGGCCACGGAGGCTGCCCCTCGAACATCCCGGGGAGGAGGGGGCCTCATCACTCCCATCACAAGGACACGGAGCCTGCCCCGTGAGCAAGTAGTGCCAAAACCAGATTCAAGCCACATCATCTGACCTGCACGTGAGCCGTGGACCCCGCACCACCCACCCCTGAGCTCACCTGAGCCGTGGACCCCACACCACCCACCCCAGAGCTCACTTGAGCTGTGGACCCTGCACCACCCGCCCCCGAGCTCATCTGAGCAGTGGACCCTGCCCCACTCGCCCCGAAGCTCACCCACTTGTCCAGCCGCTCAGCAAGCACCTTGGAATCCAGAAGGCGCTCCCTGAGCCTGAGAGTCACCAGGCGTGGTGCCCCAAATGGTGCACCAAAATGCAGGGGGAACCCTGAAACCCTGAGCCAGAAGAACAGGGCTGCGGAGGGGAGCTGCTGAGGGGCCAGACACTCCTGCAGGCCCTCCTCAGGGTCCACTGACCTGGCAGACCTTCAGAGTGACCAGAATCTCCTACTGCCAGTTTCACGAAGACCTGGCCACGCACAGCCTTAACGATAACCCTCCTGTGGTCTTGGCCCTGGCCACGCACA